>NC_000081.6:78237450-78577450 GCF_000001635.26 Mus musculus | reverse complement strand
CTGCCTACTGCTTTTCACCAATTCTTTGGGTTAATCTATCAAGGTAGAGGGCACTTTGACCCATATGCTGCCCACCCTGAACTCTATCCCACACCCACTAGGGTTAGGGTAGAGGCAGCTTTCCATTTAAAAAAAAAAGGTCATTTAAAAAAATTATTCCATTTAAAAGTGTTTTTGGAGCTGGAGAGGTGGCTCAGTGGTTAAGAGCATTGGCTGCTCTTCCAGAGGACCCGGGTTCAATTCCTAGCACGTACTAGCAGCTCATAGCTGTTCAGGTCCAGAAGATCTGAGACTCTCACACAGACTTACATGTAGGCAAAAACATCTATGTACATAAAAAATTAAAAAAAAAAACAAAATTACATGCTTGTTATGCGTGTATGTGCCTGTGCATGCCATGTGCAAGTTTAGAAGTCAAAAGACAACTTTTCTTTGGGGGTCAGGGGGAGGTCACCTTTTTTCTTCTGAGTTCTGGGGATTGCATTCAACTCACCAGGCTTGGCAGTAATCACCTTTATCCCCACTGAGCCAGCTTGCCAGCCCCTAAATCAATCTGTGTGTGTGTGTGTGTGTGTGTGTGTGTGTGTGTGTGTGTGTGTGTGTGTGTGTGTGTGTTTGTTGTGGAGGGTGCACTTTTGCCACGGTGCCTGTGTGGAGGTCACAAGGCCAGCTCAGGACTCAATCCTAGTCATCCCTTTGCTTTGAGGCAAAGGCTAGCCGGCAGTGAGCTTCCGGGGTGTTCCTCCTTCCACCTTCTGTCTCACAGTAGGACTGTCTGTATCACAGAATGGTCCCCACTCTGCCTGTCTTTTATGTGGCTTCTGAAGAAGTTCAGGTTCTCCTGCTGTGTGGCAAGCTTTCTACCCACTGAGCCGCCATCTCCTCTGCCCAAAGGGATGTTTTCAAACCTCTTATTTCCACAACAATTTAAAGAGTCAGCTCTGGGGAGGATCTTGAGATAAAGATCAGCTGGCTGTTTAAGGGGAAAGTGTTTAGGGAGGTATAGCAATTCTAAAGGTATGTGTGGCTGATGATATAGCCTCAGGGTTTAGAAAGCAAAGATTGGATGGGGGTTTGGGCAGAGCTACTGTTGTAGTGGAGATAGGACACCTGGCCTTGGAAGGGAGTTCTAGCCAGATAGTGTCTTCTTTGTGACACTAAAAAAGACTGAGCACTCTCAGCAAGCATTTCTGATGGTAAATAGTTTGCAGCTAACTTACACCCATTCACTAAGAATGCCACAAGCCTGGTACTCAAGTCTGTCATGCCCTCAGGGCTCAGCAGGGCACGGTACATGGTGCGTGGTTCACAGTTCTTTGTAAGAAAAGCATCTTTGGGAGGCATAGGCTTCCCCTGGCCTGTGGACATGAGTGATACACCTTCAAAGGACACACTATGAAAAAGGAGATCACAAGTCAAAAACGGCGTAGCGCTAAAACATAAAACAACGCACACAGAAATATCAAGATTGGTAAATTGTGTGTGAGCATGTGTGCACACGTGTGCAGGTCACCACCCGTGAGCCCACGTGGAGGCAGAGTGAGAGTATTGTGGGGAGGGGACAGCCAAACAGATTGTCAGGACTGTTTAAGCAGGGTGACAGACAGCACATCAGAAAATATTGTTCTCTGTAGCATCTCCGTTCATATGGAAAAGTGTTCGGTGAACAGAATGAAAACTGAAGCCACTGTTAGGAGGAGCAGTGGCAAGCAGAGGTAATGGGCAACAGCTCTCTCATGTTTCATGTTAAGACATCAGAAGCGCCTTGTTCAGGCCAGGACTGAGGCTCCACGCCTAGCACTGTGGGCTTATGCAACCTTCCCGTAAAGAGCCCAAACAAGCCAAGGAATGACTATTATAACATTAAGAGGAAGAACACTGTCACTTAAAAAAAACAAAAAACAAGCAAGCAAACAAACAAAAAAACCAACTAGTGATAAAACTTTCCTCTGTCCACTGTCAGGTTTGTTAGCAAATTTCAAGGTATCTGTAGCAAGAGCCAGCAAGGAGGCTCAGAGGGGAAAGAACTTCCTGCCAAGTCTGATGACCTGAGTCTGATCCCCAGGGTCCCACATGGTGGAAGGAGAGAACCGGCGACTTCCATGGGTGTGTGCGTGGGCACGCACACAAATACATTTTCCATTTTAAAAGCAGCCATGGGTCTCTCTTTGTGCCAGGTTTCCACATACACAAATCCAATATGCAAAGGCTGACATTTCCCCTTCATCCAAGGAGTGGCAAGGAAATTCAATTTGAGAATTATTAGCTACAGTAGTGCTGAGAGTAATAAGGAAGCAAGAAGTGAATCTTTTGAGAAAGGTGCCTGACCTTTCTGGGAGGAAATGGTAAAATTTTATTGAAAGATATAAAGGAGAAGGTGAAGATGCTAACAGGCAGACAGAATGACTATCACAAGGATGTCAGGTCCCTACTCGCTGCTGCAGGTTGAACGCAGGACAGCCCAGGACTCTTATGTCATTTGCTTGAGCTTATTCCACAGTGTAGATGGAAGAGCAGAGATTCATCAAACACTAGAACAATCCTGAAGGAATGTAAGAGAGGCACGTTTCTCCTAGGCTTGGAGCTGGGGTAACTGAAGCAGGCTTGTGTCAGCCCCTGGGTGGATGGGAGGACTAGCAGAGAAAGGGGCCAAGGTTTGGTTTGCAGGTGACAGTCTTGGTCCACGAGGCTTCTTGACTGCCCATTCACTGGGAAAAGATAGGTAGAACTTTGTTTAATAGATGGCACTCTGGGATGATGGTCTGTGTCCATTGTCAGCACGACAGAGTCACCTGGGAGAAAGACATCTGGAGCACATCGATTTGAGGTGGGAAGATCAGCCCACTGTGGGTGGCACCATCCTGTAGGCTGGGAAACTGCATTGTGTTAAATGAAGAAAGGATCTGAGCAGCAATGCGCTCATCGTTGTTTCCTGATTGTGGGCAACCAGCTGCTCCAAGCTCCTGCTACTCTGACGACTTCCCCACTGTGATGGATTCTAACCTTGAACCATGAACCAGAATAAACCCTTTCTCCCTTCTGTCGCTGTGGTCGGAGTATTTTTTTTTCATAGTGATAGGAATAGAAACTAAGAAAGCCCTAGAGAAATCAAATCAACATCTCACAAAACCTACTAGCAGCCCCTTTGTCATCTAAAATCCACTCTGTGTATCAAGGTCACTGTCTGTAGACAGAAACTGTACACACTTTGTAGAATATCTTTGTGAAATTGCATAGGAATGCTTAAGAAAGAATCACTCAAAGAGTATCAATCATTAGGGAAGAAAAATTAAAGTTGACCACATACAAATAAACCTTTATAAATATCACAGCTTCAAAAAAAATAATTCCACATACTGGAAATGAACTATGAAACGGTTATAGCAATTCACACTTGAAAAATCAAACACCGAACTTCTCCAAATAAATATGAGGGGAAAAAATACTCCAGTAGAGAAATGGACAAATACACAAATAGTAACTTGTGTAATAGGAAACCCAAAAGTCCAATAAACAACTAAAAACACAAATGCCCAACAAAACACCTGCAAACACAAACACCCAACCAAACACTTATAAACACAAATGCCCAACACAAGGCGAGTGTAGTTGATATCATCAAAACGGCAAGAAGCCTACGACAGTTTGTAGGTAGGATTTTCGGTTTGGAGTGGTTTCCCAGCTAGGATCTTGCTGTATCGCTCGATGGCTCTGGCTGCCTTGGAACTCTCACTCTGAATCCTGGACTCAAGCTCCCAGCAATCCCTTTGTCTCAGCTTCCTGAAAGCTTAGATTGCACCATGCTGTGAGAAGGTTTGGACTTGCCAAACTTCTACCAGCTTGCTCTACTGCATCTGTCCCTGACTCTTCCTCCTCCTCCTCCTCCTCCTCCTCCTCCTCCTCCTCCTCCTCCTCCTCCTCCTCCTCCTCCTCTCACTCCTCCTCCTCCTCCTCCTCCTCTCACTACTCCTCTTCTTCCTTCTCTTCCAACTCCTTCCCTTTTCCCTATCCTCCCTCCTCTCCTTCCTCCTCCTCCCCCTTTTCCTCCACTTCCTCCCCTCCCAATTTCCCCCCTTCCTCCCCTTCCTCCTTTTCTCCCCTCTCCTCTACCTCTTCCCTTCTCTCTTTCCCTCCCCCTCCTTTGCCTTCTCTCTACACACTGGCCCTTGCTTAGGCAGCACCCCCCCCCCCCGGGCCAACTTTGTTTGACATCACACGTCATAGCCACCAGTTTTCCCTGCTGGTGACTCTGAGGTCACTCTGTAGCTCTCCCTTGGCCCATGTCTCCTGCCTTGCTCACAGCACCTGTGGTGTGGTTTGCCTTCTCTACAGAGCAGGAACTCCAGGACAACCTGGCTTCCTGCATTTTAGAGTCACCAGCTCCCAACACAATGCCTGATACACAGTAGGCACTCAAGTGTTTGCCCATGGGAGTCAGGCCAACTGACTTCTTGGAGGATGCAGATTCTTCGAGAGCAACTTTGTCCCTGCCCTGGCTTAGGAAGTGAATCTTCAATTCTCTAGGGTGCCTGGGTTCCCTTTGGAGCCTAAGTCAAGTGCCCTTGGTGGCCTGGGCCCAACCTAGCACCTGTGGGGCCCCAGGTCCTCTTCCAGACCGCATGCTCCACCCCCTCAAGGCTGTGGGGCAGCAGCTTGGGTAAGTTCCTCTTCCGTTTCCTCCCGCCTCTTGAGCTGGGGTGCTGCTCCTCACTGCCGGGTACCTCCTAGCCACTCCATACCACTGGTGTCCACAGCAACGCTCCTGGCCCCCAACTGTCATCCCTGGCTGCTGGGCCTCAGATGCAATGCAGGCCATCAAGTGTGTGGTGGTGGGTGATGGGTAAGTACCTGGCTGAGTTGTCTCCCACCCCTACCAGGATGCCTCTGAGATCCTCCCTGGTACACCCACAGATTCAGGGCTCCCAGGAGGTTCTGGGGAAAGTCGCTTCCTTTCCTTGTAAGGGCTTACAAGGAACATTTGGGGTGGGTCTGGACTGCTCCCTGTCCTTCAGCCTACCCCACTCCGGAAGCTACTTGGGTGGAGGGCCTGGACTGTGGGTGGGGTGCTGCTATTTGCCTGTACCCTGAGAGCTGGGACAGGGCTCCTACCGGGCCAGCATCAGTTCAGGGTACAGGTACGAGGAGGGAAATCAGCAGCTTGCCCTTCGGACCTTTGTTTCCCAGGCTGGCCCAGGCTCTAGTTGCTGTCTTGCTGGGCCTAGGGGACTTCTGGCAATCTCCAAGCTTTCTGACTCTCAGTCCAGCCTCTGCTCTTAAGGACTCCAGAGGGCAGGCTGGCTGCAGCCCTGCTAAAGTCTGATAGTCATTGTCAGATCTTGGGACCACAGGCTCTCATAACCCAAGGCCTGAGTTTCTTCATGTGTCTCCCATATATTCCGACACATTAGGGTGCAGTCCTCAAGTCTATCTTGGGTCCCGCTAGATCCATCCTCACATGTACTAGACAGCCATCTTCAGTTCGAAACGGGGAGGGGCTGAGGCCTGGAGACCTTTCCTGGCTTAGGTCCCAAGGTCACACACACTTTGGCTCTGCTGGTGGCATAGGCTATCTACCTCCTCAGCTGACTAGGTCCGACTTGGTCGCTGCTGCAGCCGCCACCGCGCTAGGGTGTCAGCCGTTATCTGTGGCAGCTGCTCTGCTCACTTCTGCTTTGTGTCTGATCTGGGGGAGGAGGGGGCGGACACGGAGGGCCGGAAGTCAATGATTCTATGCATTCAAAGTTACCTGGGTGGCAGGCTGGGGCTTGAGGGCAGAGGTTTAGGGGGCAGGGACAGCAGAGCAACCTCCTCGAGTGGGAAGTGACTTAACGGAATTGTACTGGGGAAGGCCCGGAGCTGTCCCTCTGGCCTCTCAGCTTCCTGCTGAATGACCTGGGTGACCTCCCAGCTTGGCAGGGAGATAGCTTAAATGGTGGTCATCTCCATTTATCCCATTTCTCTTTTGTATGTGGTCACCGGGCTGTGGCTCTCTGTATGATCTGTCTTCCACCAACCCTACTTACCATCACAGAGTTCGTTTTACAGGTGGGAAAGACCAAAACTCCGAAAAGTTACATAACCTGCCTTGGAGGCAGAGGATTTGAACCCAGGCCCCTCTGACTTCAAAGAGGGGCGATGGGCAGTCCCTAACAGTCATTAGTTGGTGCCACTTCTATGGCACCGGGTTCAGTGTCTTAGAAGTATCAGTTATTTTACTGGGAAGATGGGCTTGTCCTTGTTGTCTACATGGGGAAACTGAGGTACAAGGTGCTTAGGTGACTTGCAAAGTTGTGTAGATGGCAAATGATGGAGGCAGGATCTGAAGCTTAAGAGAGACACGTGACAGTCTTACCCAGCTCTCCAGGGTCCTCTGTTCGGCCCCATGGTCATCTGTGCCTATCACCTGTATCCCACACACTGGTACATGTACAGTACTGGAGTTCTCCTCAGATGTGTGGCTCACACCCATGGCTAAGACTGAAGTCAGGTTCTTTATGGGCACTGCACGGGGTAGAGCACACTGGTATGGGGTGTCTGGGATTGGGAGACTGGAGCCTGAGTACAGTTCCCGCCTCCCCTTCATCTTGACCTTGGTGAAGGGGAGCTATGACCTTGGTCTCTCCTGCATCTTGTCTCTTGTCTTTCAGAGCCGTGGGCAAGACGTGTCTTCTCATCAGCTACACCACCAACGCCTTCCCTGGAGAATACATCCCCACTGTGTGAGTGGCTTCTTGGGGGCTGTCCCCTGTGGGGGCCTGAGACCAAGTAGGCTGGTAAGGCTAGAGAGACTCTCCATTGTGGGGAAGCTGGCTGGTGATCCGACATGCAACGCAGTGACTTATGCTAAGTCTTAGAATGTATGCTAAGGAGGCAGAGGCTCCAGAAGGCAGAGGGACTGTGGGGTGGGAAGGCGTAAAAGGACAGGAAGGAATATGTCCTTCAAGCCAGCCAGGAGGAGAAAGAGGGGTGGAGATGGGCTATGGAGGTGAGGGAGGAAGAGTACCTCAGAAACTTAGCAGCAGTGTCTGGGGACCCGTGTGCTGGGGTGGGCACAGTGCTAGCTGTGGTCTGTGGGAAGCCTATCTTCTGGTGCAGGATGTAGCCATCCGCTCCCACATGATACACAAGGAGTCCGCAGGTGTCAGAAGAGTCTCAGAGCATCCCCATACTCACAGAGCAGCTCCCCAGCTTCCTGCATAGATTTCAAGCTCTTCAAGTATCCCCCAATCTTCCCTTCTAGAGATGTTACCCACTGTTTTGCTTTATTGGATCAACGATCCTTAGGCAAACCTACCGCAGGACCTTTGCACCAGCTCTTCTCCCTGCCAGAAATGCCCTAGGGTGATTTCCTGTCTCATTCTCATACCTACACCCTCCAGGCCTATCCATGGTGCCCTCCTGGAAGCCTTCAAGGCTAAAGGCCTGTCAATCGCCAGAGGAGCTTGCCAGCTCTCTCTCAAGACCAAGGACCCATATGTTGAGAAGGCCTTGGCTTCTCAAGAAAGTGGTTGATACATTGTGTAATATACATATGTCTCATAAGTGATATCTGTGCCTCGAGGTGACGAGATCCAGAGAAGTCTTCACCACTAGCATCTAGTTAGAATGCCTTTGGGTTGGTGGCCCTGTACAGGATACCACACTAGTGATTGCATTGGGTCCTCAAGGGAAATGGGTGTTACAATATCCTGATGGCCAATAGCCAATAGCAGCTATGAGGCTTGTCCCCCTGGGTCACTCAGCCTGTCTGCCTTCAGTATCTCACCGGGGCCTTCATTTTTATCTTCATGGAAGCCCTGCCTGGAGTAGAAAGCAGAGATATACAGAGGGATAGTATCCTGAGCCCAAAGCTTCCCACACTATCAAAGGAGCCACCACCCAACCAGTGCCAAACCAAGGCTCCGCTCCAAGTCCCTAGTCCGGCTCTATAGGGATCCCTTTCTGGAACAGAGGATTCAGCTGCCTCTAATACCTGGCTAAGCTGAAGGACCCAGCAGGGGGCAGCCAGAGGGGCTGGGCAGGCAGCTGGACACCGATTTCTGCCCAACTGCATCCTGATTTGAATGAAGACTAAAAACTTCCCTGGTACACAAAGCATGAATGACTCCTGCCATTAGGCTTATAAGTCAGAGAGGACTGAGGCTAGACCTGAGCAAGAACAGGATCAAAGGGGATTATGGCTGAAGGTCACTGTCACCAGGTGTGCTGATGCTGTTCTTGTCCCTGAGTCAAGGCCCTAGCCTGCCTTTACCTGCTCAGGCAGCCCCGAGAACCCACTTGCTCAAGGATTTCCAAGCACTCACTCTTCCTCTGAGCCCACGAGCTCAGTTTCCTTTTCTACCAGAGGCAAGCCCTGGACTGGGAGATCCAAGCCTTGGGAAGCAGTGTCCCTGTGAGGAGGTGGGAGGTGGAAGTCAGAGGCTTTCCAGTGTCCTAGCGGCCCATGACAGACCGCACTGCTGGCCAGCCGGTCAGGTGCCGAGGGCCCTCAGGTCTGTCCACGATCAATCACCATGTCCTGTTCAGGTGGTAGCTGGGGCCGGGCTGTCACTGGGACTTCCTCCTCTGAGATGAACTTTCTTCCAATGAGGTTGGCACACATATTCTCAGATGGGGACACCTGCCCGAGAATGGTTCTATGTCAAGTGTTAGGGACACAGAGGCATGTCAGCAGCTCCGTGCTTTCGGGCGCTGTGATGTGGGCTCTCATCCTGTCTCCTACCTGACTCTGTCCAACTGAAGCCCACATAAACTTTAAACTTTTGGTTTTGTTTTTCCCTTTTGTGGTAGGATATATACTCAGGCTGGCCTTGAGCTTGTAGCTATCCTCCTGCCTCAGTCTCCCCTACAGCCAGGTTCCAGGTAAATTTTGTAGGGTTTGTTTGGTTGGTTTGTCGTGTGGTTCAGGGTGGTCTGAAACTCATTGTGTGGATGAGATTGACCTTGAACTCCTGATCCTCCTGCCTCCACCTCTGGAGTGCTGGGATTACAGATGTGTACCGTCACACCTGGCTTTATGGGGTACCGAGCACACACAGGTCCAGTCCCTAGATAAATCTTTTTTTATTTAATTAATGAATTTATTTATTTTCCCCTAGATGAACTTTTAAAAGAAGAACTTAGCTAGAGCCTCAACCTGGCCCAAGCCCTTCATCTGGCCCCCCCTTTATGCTTAAAATCCAGTACAAGGGGTTATCAAAGCTCCCCAAGTTCCACCTCACCTGCCCCATCTCTTCCAGCTGTTCAGTCCTGTCCACAATCTCCTGGGCTCTCTTGGCTCCCTGCTCTCCCTCAGAGAGCCCCAGGAGCACGCCCCCCTTTCTGACAGTGTTCCCTGTCTGCTGCAGCCCACCCCTCCCACTTTATGTCTTCCCCACTGAGAACTCTTCAGGGCTGGGGCAGAGCCGTGCGAGGCCAGGAGGCTGGTATATCTAGCTCACTCCTGATTCTAGAGCAAAATACCAGTTTCTAGACCATCACACAGCAGCTGCTGGCAGTGGGCAGAGCACCCTGGCCGGTGGGTGGAGCCTGTCCAGTGCTTTGCCAACCCTCTGCTGTTCATTGGCTGGCACCCCCCAATGGATATCATAAGAAGAGCAGCCACTTTCCATGCTTCTGAGCCGACCTGGGGCCTCAGTTTCCTCTCTGGTCTCCTGGGTCATGTGAGACTTCAAGGCCTAATACGCGTAGGGAATCCCCTTCCACCTGACCAAGGAAGGCACTTGAAGGGCGCTTTGAAAGGTCCTGACCGTTCCCTACCTTCTCTGGGTGTCCTGAAAGCTCAGAGGAGCCAAAAAGACAGATGCCTTTGCCTCAAGGCATCTTGGGACGATAGAGGGTCCTGATGTCTCCAGCTTGCCAGAACCCCACACAGCTAAGGCACTTGCCTTCTGACCTTGACCACCCTTGTCTCCCAGAAGGTTCTTCTGAGACTCACAAGGATGCTTCCCAGAGTAGGCACACAGCAGCCCTATGTGCCGACCACCTATTCTGGACTAGCTTTAGGGCAGAAAGTAACAAGCTGGGTTCCCCTGTCCCCCCCCCCCACCCCCGCAAGGAATGTAATTAGTGGGGCTGACCTGGCTGAGGCAGAAAAGTCTCCCTGGAGTGATGCAAAGAGTCCTGTTGAGGGTGAGAAGCAAGTTAGGATACGTGGGACTGTCCTACGTAGGTAAGCTGGAATAGGAAGGAGTATTTCTCCAGATGTCAGTGTGGGCAACCTCAGGAGGTGGGTGGTGTGAGCCTGCCGGGTGAAGGAAGAGCAGATAGAGAAGCTAGGAGCTCGAGGTCTTAGTGAACCCTGTCATGAGACAAGGAGTGGGTGCATGTGTAAGCTCAGTGAGGTCGGATGATCTCTAGACCCAGGGGCAGGCAATGGAGGTGTCCCTAAATCACAGCTATGGCAGGGCATAGTGAGCCTGTTGGACACAGCTTGTCCCTTAGGTTGGTCACTCACTGGCTGTGTAACCTCGGGTGAGTCACGAAGCCTCTCTGATCTTGGTTTCGCTCCACCTCCCCCCACCGTACCATGAGGAGCCTGTTCTTTTAACCTAGGTATTCGATTTTACTTTCAAAAGTGCTCTCTCCACTTAGCGTAGACCACTGGGCTGGAACACCCCCATGGCTCAGAGTGTTCCCTGTCCCAACACGAGCTTGCTGGGCTCCTGGTCTAGTGTTTGGCCCACACCAATACAAGGCTCAGACATGTCTATGGGTCTGTCTGTCCCTTGAAACTGGCCCTAGCACAGTCACTTGTCATATGAGTGGAGAGTGGGTCATCTGCTGAGTCCTGCCCCTCCAGGAGGCTCAGGACCTCCCTTCACCTTCCCACAGGCCTGCCAGGAGAACAGCTCACTGGTGCTGGCCTGGCTGTGTTCCGTCTCCTTCCTGTTTCCCCTCTGACAGCTTCCCAAGTACACCTTGCACCTCCTCTCTCACCCAGGATTGGCTTCAGGGAGACCCAGCTTAACTCAGGGACAAGTCGTCACTCAATAGACACCGTGCGACCCACGCTAGGTGTCCAGCATAGGGGGAAGATTAAGTTCACTCTGATCAACCTGGGAAAGAATCTCACACAACCCAGCAATCCCCTTTCCCAGGGACGAGAAAGGGAGGCAGAAAGAAAAAAACAAAACAAACAAACAAACAAAAACAAAAAAAACCAAAACCAAAACCAAAAACAAACAAACAAAACAAAAACCCAACTGATCAAGACGGTCATCCTCTTTGTTTACTTGTACTTAAGGCATTTGTAATAGTATCCATTAGTTGTGGAAACAGCCAGTTGCACGGTGCTGTGTGACTTTGGGCTGGTCACAGTCCCTCTCTGAGTCCTGGCCTCGGGAGAACAACACTGGCCTGGGCTGGAAGTCCGGGCATCTGGGTTCAAGGCTGACCCGTTCCTTTCTGCTCCTTACAGATTTGACAACTACTCAGCCAATGTGATGGTGGACAGTAAGCCGGTGAACCTGGGGCTGTGGGATACCGCAGGTCAGGAGGACTATGACCGCCTCCGGCCACTCTCCTACCCACAGACAGTGCGTACCCGCCCCTGTGCCTCCTTGTGGTCCCTGTCTTGATCCTGTTCCATTTACTGCTGATGGCCTTCAGGCCAGCAGTGTCTGCTCAGCCCTGAGTCTCCCTTTGAGGCCTGGGGGGAGGGAGGGGCAGAGCTAGGGTCCTCCCTCAGCCATGCTGCCCCGAGTATCACCATGCCCCGAGATGCTAGCCTTTCTCAGTGTGTGCCAGGCAGGGGCTAGTGTGCCTGGAGCTGGGGTAGGCAGGTGGCCTGCTGCAGGGGACTCTGTGGCTTCTGGGTCCCTAGAGCTGGGCTCTCTACCCACAAGGGCAAAGGGAGTCGGCAGGTAGATGGTTATGGGAGCCGAGGGATGGTTTCCCAGACAGGACCCTGGCCTCCCTATGCTAACCTGCCCTGTTCTGTATTTAGGATGTATTTCTCATCTGCTTCTCGCTAGTCAGCCCAGCCTCCTATGAGAATGTCCGTGCCAAGGTGAGCCACGAGTGGCCTGGGAAGGGTGCTGAGGAAAGGGGAATGGGCTATCCTGGGTTAGGAGAGGCCAGGGGAGAGAGGGTCACTAGTACCACACAGGACCAATGAGAGGAGAGTCTCCTTGGGCTGTGTGTGTGTTGTGGGGGGAGGGGTGGGACAGTGAGGGTTCCTCCTGCCTCTGAGCCCTGTCCCTTTGTCTATCCAACCTCGTGCCTCTTCTTATCAACACACAAACTCGCTTGACTCTTATCTCCAAAAAAAGTCTTGCCATTTTTTTGTTTTTGCATGCCTGCTCAGATCCTGCTCTGCCTTGTGACCCTCCCGCTAGGGGGGCTCTTACCCCCCTTTTCCTGGTGCCTTGGGCGTCTTTGTCCCACTCCCCACTGCTCCCTCTCACTCTCCACTCCCCCACCTCCAGTGGTTCCCTGAGGTACGGCACCACTGCCCCAGCACCCCCATCATCCTGGTGGGTACCAAGCTGGACCTTCGCGATGACAAGGACACCATCGAGAAGCTGAAGGAGAAGAAGCTGGCTCCCATCACCTACCCGCAGGGCCTGGCACTGGCCAAGGATATTGGTATGGGGCTTGAGCTCAGAGAGAGAGGGTATCTGGGGGTTGGAGGTGCCTGAACACAGCCTTGTCTTAGCGCTATGCTGCATGGTCAAACTCTGTTCTCCCAACCATTGTACCAGCTGTGTGACCTAGGCTGGTCCCTTGGCCTCTCTATGCCTGTGTTTCTCTGTCACAAAGGTATAACAGCAGTGATGGCTTCTGCCATGTCAGTGCCTGGGTAAAATGACTTGGTCCACGGTCCCCAGAACATCACAGCATGGGATGGGAGGCATAGCCTATGATTGCTTGGAGCACAGGTAGCCAAGTCAAATTGGGCTGTTGATGGAAGGCTTTCTGGAGAAGGTATCCCTGCTGGGGACTTCAGGGTAACTCAGTCCTTTGTGCCTGGCCCTCACCTCCCTGTCTTTGCTCATCCTGACTTTCCACCAGTCACTCTTTGTCTCCAGGGACCAGGCAGAGGAAACTTGACCCTTCAAAGTCACCCAGCTGGGGGAAGAGTGGTAGCTGGGATCAAAAGGATAGAGGATGGTTGCTGGCTAGGCCAGTGGGGACACCTGCCCTGCCAAGCACTCCATCGCCAGGAGACCTGACTCTGGGTCTAGCCTCTCCTGTGGTGTCCTTCTTAGGCAGATCTACCAGCTTAGATCTGGCCTCTACCCAGCCCTGTACCTCTTCCTCTGCAGGAAGGGAAGGGAGGGGCTCTTCACAGGAAGAGAAACCGCAGCCTTCTTGTGGCTGTCATGGCCACCTCCCCAGGGGCCTCGCTGTTGCTTCTCCCAGGGCCTCAACTTCACACATGTCAGGGACAGTCCCAGCCTTCTCTTCTTCACCATCCTGTCACCAGAGGGAAGTCTGCATCGATTTGGGGGTGTTAGGGAATAAACCTAGGACTTCGCTCATACTAGACTAGTACTCTACCACTGAGCTACCCTTCCCCTTCCCCTTAGAGTTCTCTCACCTCTCAAGGCACAGCCCATCATGTGGGAATGACACAGCAGCAGGGACGTGAGGCAGCTTGTCACAATTCATGGTCTGGGCGCAGACATAGAGTTAAGATATTTTAATTTACTCTTGGACAATTTCATACATGGTGAACAACCTGTCTTGATTATATCCACCCTGAACCCTCCCCCACTCTCCTCTGGCACCTGACACATGCCCATCTTTCCTTCATGTCCTGGGTATGTGTGTGCTTGTGTGCATGTGTGTGCATGTATGGCATGGTCTAGTATGTGTATGTGAGAGTGTGATGGGTGTGTGTGTATGTGTGTGTGTGTGTGTGTGTGTGGTGACCGTGTGTGCGGGTGGTGTGTGTGTGTGAGTGATGTGCGGTGTGTATGTGGTATGTGTGTGTGATGTGTGGTATGTATGTGATGTATGTGTGTGTATGTGGTGTGTGTGTGTGATGTGTGGTATGTGTGTGATGTATGTGTGTGTATGTGGTATGTGTGTGTGATGTGTGGCATGTGTGTGATGTATGTGTGTGTATGTGTGGTGGTATATGTGGTGTGTATAATGTGTGGTGTATATATGTGGTGTGTGTGTGTGTGTGTATGTGTATGTGTATGTGTATGTGTATGTGTATGTGTATGTGTATGTGTATGTGTGTGTGTGTTCTTCAGCCTGTAGCATTTCTCCCTGAGGCTGTTTCATCCTTTGTGGGGAGCTGAAAGCCCCTCCCTTGCAGCTGCTGTGAGGATGGGCAGGTGAATGGCCAGCTGAATGCCTAGGGACCCAGCTTCAGAGTGCCTCACTGCTGGTCACCACAAGAATGGGGAACCCATGAGCCCCCACCCAGAGTCATCTCTGGAACAAACGGCTGGATGCCAGGGCAGGACCCTGGCTTCATCTTCTCAGTGGGAATATGGAGCCTTGAGAACTTTCCAGGAACAAGAAGCACCTGGTGTGATGCACAGGGTCTGGCTTCCTGAAGCTCCATTTCCTCCTGGCTGCCATGACCCGTTTCCCAAGCCCTGGCTTCAGTGGCTTCCTCTCCAGGGGTGACCGCTCTTTGCAGTTCTGTGGGCCTGTGGCTGCTCTGCGCTGGGCCCACTGAGGCGGGGAGAGCCACCAGTTCCTCACAGCTGTCAGAAGTGCCTGCCCCAGAAAGGAAAGCAGAAGGAGCCAGGGAAGTCACCGGCCTCCCTTTCTTTCCCTTTCCTTCCTCGGACCCTGCATCTCCCAGCCTCTGTGTCAGGGCTCTGGGCTCAGGTTGCAGGGGTGGGTAGCCATGCAGATGCCACCAGGGGCCTGTCCTCTGGAGGGCACAGAAGAGCTCACTATTTTCATCTCCTTACTGAGTTGCCCTGGGGCAGGCAGGTCCCACAGCTGCTGTTATGGTTTGCCCATAAATTGGGGTGTGACTAAATGATAGATATATTGGGGTTTCCTCATACCTGCTCAGAGGTGTCAGCTCTATGAGGAAGGCTGTGGGGAACTTGGTCACTGAAGCAGGTCATCTCCACCTTCCAAACAAAGGGTCTTGTGTCCTGGGGTCTTTCACCATCCCTACTGAGTCTACAAGAAGAAGATGAAGTACAGAGAGGCATATTCCCATTCGGGTGATACTCCCCACTTGAGTGATACTCCCTGTTTGAGTGATACTCCCCACTCAGGTGATACTCCCCACTCAAGTGATACTCCTAGTTGACTGATACTCCCTACTTGGGTGATACTCCCCACTCAAATGATACTCCTAGTTGAGTGATACTCCCTACTTGGGTGATACTCCCACTCAAGTGATACTCCCTACTTGGGCGATACTCCCCTCTCGGGTTGACACAGCTTCTCCATGACTCAGGCCCCTGCTCTCCCTGTCTCTCCTCAGATTCAGTCAAGTACTTGGAATGTTCTGCACTCACCCAGCGAGGCCTGAAGACCGTCTTCGATGAGGCAATCCGCGCAGTCCTCTGCCCACAGCCCACACGACAGCAGAAGCGCCCCTGCAGCCTGCTCTAGGGGTATTACACCTCTCCTCTGCTGCTGGAAGGGCACCCTGCCCCTGGGCCCAGCCCTTAGGTCACTGAGAGTAAAGTTAGACCAGGACAGAGGGCCATGGGTACCTAGGTAGCCTCAGTTTCCCCTCTCTGTCACTACCTGTGAAGAGTCTTCCTTGACGAATACAACCCAAGCAAGCTAGAACCTGCCAATGCCCTAAGCCAAGACACAAGAGCTGCCTGGCTCTCATTAAGCCTGTCCTTGTCACAAAAACCAGAGAACCCCAACCATACCCTGGGCAGGATACATGGGGGGTATGTGGGGAGGAGTGGAAGAGAGTTCTGGGGCAGGCAGAAATTGAAAGCAGCCATGGTCCCGGATGGCCCTGAGCTGGGACCTTCTTGTCTGTCCTCGGCACTGACCCTCTGCTGTCTCCCTTCCAGGTGTCACCCCAGTCCTCCCATCCCAATGGTCCTGACCCTCCAGGGTCCCCACCAAAGCTCAGTGACGTGCTGGTGGAATTGCTGTTTCTCCGTGTGGCGTTCTTTCCCAGTTAGCTGCAGAACTTGCCTCTCTCCTCCACGGAGGTCCCTGGGGATGGGCGGATGTTCATAGGCCACATCCTATTTGGGAGGCTCCTATGTTCCCAGGGGCCATCAGGGACCCCCAAGATGCAGCCATCCATCCTCATACAGAGTCATATGCCCACCTGCTCCAGGCCTTCCTGACACCTCTCTCGAAGCTTCCGGTCTCCATGGCCTGCCACTAGTGTGTTCGCCATGTTGGGATACCTTCTTCCCTGAACCAAAGGGAGAGATGTGGAAATCTGCTCCTCTGTTCTCCTTTTTCAGAAAAGCACAGAACAAATCTACTTCAGTAAATCTCTCATCTGCCCAGCCAAGTGAGGGTCTGAGCTCAGCCAACCCCTACTGTCTCTCGAGACCTCCTACTCTACTTGAAGGGTAGAGCTGTTCCTTCTTGGGACTGTCCACTCCACCTGCCAGTCAGGACCCGATCCATAGCAAATGGAAAATACAGCTCTCTTGCTTACACAGAAAATAAATGTGTTGATTCTTTTGGTGGAAGTGCAGTGAGTTCAGGCACAGCTTGATCAAGGTGGGGCGAAGGGATCAGATGACACCACGGAGCCTGGCTTCCTGCCTGTTTTGGGTCTGCCTGCTGCTGCCAGGCTCATTTTTCTGGCCATTGATTCTTGGGACTTGATCCTCCGAGGTCAAGTTCAGGTGATGTCTGCCCCAGGCAAGCTCTAAGGAAAGGTCACTCTGGTTGAACCAGCTTGTCTTAGGCCCACCTTCAATCACACAAGTGTGTCAGAGAGAGGCTGCACTGTGGCTGGCTGTGAGTTGTGTTAGAGCCAGGAGCAGAGGTGATGCCAGGGAGCTGGGGTATAGAATGGGTGTGTGTGGCGTTGGGGGAATAAATTCTTTAGGGAACAACCTTCTTAAAACTGGGTGGGTATCCAGTAGCTAGGGTTCTATAACCCCCGACTGTCAGAGGTCACGGTAAGTGTCCTTTCTACCATTATCAGGGACAGTTTCTGCCCCAGCTGGCACTAAGAAAAACAGATTTTTTAAATTTGTTTTTTTTTGTTTGTTTGTTTTGTTTTGTTTTGTTTTGTTTTGTTTGAGACAGGGTTTCTCTGTGTAGCTCTGGCTGTCCTGGAACTCACTTTGTAGACCAGGCTGTCCTCGAACTCAGAAATCTGCCTGCCTCTGCCTCCTAAGTGCTGGGATTAAAGGCGTGCACCACCATTGCCCGGCTCATTTGTTTTTGAGATAAGATTTTATTATATAGCCTGGGCTGACCTCAGACCTGCCATCCTCCTGCCTCAGCTTCCTAAATTCTGGGTTTACAGATGTATACTTCCGTGCCTGGATAAGGTTGAAATTCTTACTAGAGAGTTCTATGGAAGTTGATGTGGTGTCCATATCAGGCACCCAGGGCCTGGGCCTGAGACAGTCCTACCTACATCTTCCCTGAATTATCAATCTATGGTCAAGACCGTGGCACTGTCTGAGCTTCCACGTCCTTCTCCCAACACACTTTTGATGGCCTGTCTGTGTCAGGTGCTACCATAGTCTCAGAGATTCAGTGACATATGTGTTGTTCTCCACCCCTCCCCCACCCCCCAGCCCTGAGTCTCCGAGGCTGAGAGAAAATGGCTCCCCCGACATTGGAAAGCTAGCCCTAAGGAGCTCAGCATTTTCTGTCTCCAAGAGTTCCAGAGCTGCCCCCCAACTCCTCCCCCCCAAACTTAAGGGACTCCACCTCTGGAGGGGCTTGGCCCAGTGAGGGAAGCTTCTGTTCTTAGCTTGGCTCACAGGAGGGCAAGATTTCTCTGACACAGAAAGAAAGGTTTTAAGCCCACAGGTGCTGTGTTCTCCAACACGGTTGAGAGGACCTGCACCCCCATCGCTTTGGGGAGTTAAAGACCTGGGGTGCACCCAGAGTCCCTCTTTTAGCTCTCTGCTCCTTTTCTAGTGCATGATACTAAGCAAAACCTTACATGATTCAAAACCGTAGATCTAAGCCCAGAACCTCTCAAACTAAGCCTCTAAGTAGCTAAACCTCCCCCTCCTCCTCCCCCGCCCCCTTCTGTAGGAGGCAAACCCCGGCCTGTTACCTTGAGCCTCTGTGTGAGTTGTGGAGCACACAGCCAGCCCACTGTCACCCTGACAGCTTATTTCACCCAGATCTCAGCTTTCACTTTAATCTGAATAAAGTCCCCGATACTTTTGCAATTTGTGTGGAATTTTATTTCGGTTCCTTGACTAAGAGGCCAAGAACCGAGAAAACCCTGACCGGACTCCCCACCACCACTAGTGACCTTTCTTCTCCTTCTGTTGCCCACCCACCCAGGCCCTGTCCCTGTGTGCCTTAAACTCCCCTGTGTGCTGGGTGGGCTCCTGCTGTGGGTGTTCAGCTCCCCGCCCCAGCTGCCCTGGGGTCTTTGCCTTACCCCAAGAGTAATGACATGAAATACCTGTTCCACCCCCTCACCGCACATGTAACCTCAGTCCTGCATTTGGTCACTTGGGGTGCTGCTAGCCATTGCAGAGGAGGAAACAGGGCCTGGAAAGCCTAGGGGTCAGTGCTCTGATGGACAAAGCAGCCTGACCCCTCCTGCCCCTCCCCGCCCTGCCCCTTCTGCTTGTCTCACCCCTCCTTCTCTCTTCCAACCTCCCTACCTTCTCTTACGGTTGCTACCCCTCCCACTCCTCTCTCCCTCTCCCACCCCTTCCATCCCTCCCACTCCCTCCTATCCTCTCCCATCCCTCCCACCCATCCCTATCCTCTCCCACCCCTCCTGCCCCTCCCCCATTCCTCTCTCCTTGCCTACAGAATCCCAGTTTAGGGCAGGACAGCAGTGTGCTCAGCATTGATGAAATACTTGTTTTCAGTGAGAGGAAAGGCTGTTTAAGTGTGTGTGCTTGTTGCTGTTAGAGCAACCAAGTTTTGTTCCTAATTCCACCTCCCTGGAGGAGGATCTGACACCCTCTTTTGGCTTCTGTGGGCACACACACACACCCCATTAAAAACAAAACTAAACCTTTAAAGTAAATATACGTGTTTTCTCAGCCTTTGGGGCTCCGAGGTCACACTGTTTTCACCAACCACATCCACACAAGGAAAGTCAGTCAGAGATGCTGTTTCTTGGAAGAAAGATAACAAAAGTGGTCTCTTGCTCTGAAAACTGATGGGATGTCCAGAGCAGCCACTGTCACCTGGTGAGCTTGCAGCCTACAGCATCAACAGCAGAAGCCAACGGCTTCAGACAGAGACAGAAAGATAAACCGGGCCGGTGCTGTTAGCCTGCATCAGCCTTGCTTCCAGAATGAATGCTGGAGGACCCAGTTACTCGTTTTTAGCACACTTGGCCAGACTTCCCACCGATGTTCCCTGTTAGTACCTGAGGCCCTAGACCCTGAGCGGCTGAGGATCAGAGGCCTCCTGAGCAGCGAATGACAAGCTGTGAGATGGTTTTGAAACAGGAGGAAGTGCTTGCTGGGTAGGCTCAGAAGTGAGGCTTGCTCCACAGCATTCACCTGGTACCAGAGCACACAGTGTGTGGCCTGGGAGGGGCCGGGGCTCTCTACTCTATGCTCAGCCCTCTTGTCCATGGCATCATGGCCCAGGAGTGAGGTAAGCACCTGCTGGACCAGACCTCCATCTCTTCCAAAGCTCTCAGCCTCCAGCTAGCTGCTTCCTGCTCCTTCTTCCGAAGCAGGGACCTCTTAGCCCCACCATCTCACGTCCACACTCACAAGTCAAGCCTGGATGACTGTCATCCTAGGGTCCCCTAATTCAAGCCCCCAACTGCACTGCCCCTCCTGAGCTGAGCCTTGGCCCTTTCCTCTGGTCAGCAGTGACGTCTTTCCCAGGATGCCTCCTGCTTTCCCTCTCTCAGTCCCCGCTCCAAATGCACCGGGAAGTCTCAGTAGGATCGTGTGTCACAGACTGTGCCACCCCAAGTGTCATCCTAAGATCTGCTGTTCGCTGGAGCCGGGACTCATCTGACAGACTGTCATGGAGTCTGGGGGCTGCACCGTGCCCTCAGGAGCTCACAGGCTATATAGGAGGTCCCCATGTCAGCAGAGAACAGGGAAGTGGTCCCTCTGTGTAGCTGTCCCCTGTGCTTTCAGTCCCATGTGCTCTGTCAACATAGCCACTCAGTCCCTGATTCAGGTTCTCATCCAGAGCTATAATGTCATTTGTTTTGTTTTGTTTTGCTTTCAAGATCAAGGTTTCTTTTTTATAGGCCTGGCTCTTCTGGAACTTGCTCTGTAGATCAGGGTGGCCTTGAACTTGCAGAGATCTGCTTACCTCTGCCTCCTGAGTGATTGACACAAATGAGGGAATGGATAAAAGAATATATAAGAGAGAGAGAGAGAGAGAGAGAGAGAGAGAGAGAGAGAGAGAGAGAGAGAACCAGCCATGCCCATAATCTGCCATCCTGCTGAAGCAGGTTTCTACTGCCCACCAAGGTGTAGCCATGCCCGTGATCCATCTTGTGTGTGCCACATCAGCTGAGTCCCCTCTGACTGCCCCATCTACTACTAATGTGAGTGAGGAGAGCGGCCTGGATGAGCCCAGCCATCCCGGATCATGAGGGGGAGCAGCACAGCTCCTCTGCAGGCTCTGAGTCTGGAGAACCTTGATGTCTGCGGCTTTGCTCTGTCTCCCCACCCCCACCTGCCTCTACACAGGCTTCATGGGATGTCAGTAAAGGACACAATAAAGGGTCCTGCAGATGGCGAGGCAGAGCTAGATGCCATGAGAGGACCCCCAGGAAGGCAAAAGGCCACAAGGCATAGAAGAACACTGGCTTCTATTCACTTCCTGTGTCCCCACTCCTCTGTGCTAAGACTGCACACACAGAGAAGGATGAGGCCCAGTCTTTTCTCACCAGGGGCTCGGAGGTCAGGAGAGACAGACACGTGGATACCTTTGCCCTTGTGATTTGTTCCACACATCAGAATCTTCTGTACAGAAAGGAAGAGCTCTGGTCTGAGGGTCAGTGCATCCAGGGTTGGTATACCATGGGATGGTACATATACCCTAAGTCCTTATACCCTGGCCCTGTGGAAAGGTGGCCACGAACCGAGGACAGAAGAAACAGAAAAAAATCTGTGTGCAGAGAAACTGTGAGACAGCTATGACCTCAAATCCTGGTAGTTGAACTATAGAGCAGAGGGCGGTGAAGGCTAGACCTCAGGGCATGATGGGAAGAGGGAAGGATCGGGGAGGGGTGCAGATCAAAACGACACAGAGAAAGCCCATCTCCTGGAACTGGGGGGTGGGTGTCTGGATCTGGACACTGTAGGCTGTCGATGACAGTGATGGCTTAGGACACTGAAGAGCCTGCTTGAGGAGCAGTTAACCTTCTGAGCCTGCTTCAAGAAAGCCAGGGTGAAGAGCCACACTGGGTTTGGAAGATGTGAATTCGATCTTACTTGGTAATCCCTCCACAGGGACAAGTTAGCCAAGATATAGCATTTAAGGGAAGAAAGATTTGCTTTGGCTTGTTTCCAAGGCTTTGGTTGGTGGTTGGTCAATTCTTCCCTTTTAGGCCAGTAGCGAGGCTGGAACACCATGTAGGAAGGACATGGTGGAGCAGAGCTTGCTCATCTCTGTAATCTGCCAGCAAACGGATAAAGAACAAAGAGCCAGGACCAAGGTTTACCCTTCCGAACCACGGTCTGAGTGACCTGCGCCGTACGTTCCGCAGTTCCACTTCCCAACAGTCTGTCTGAAATTAGACTCTCGGGGGGTTAAATCAGTGGTTAACTCAGAGGCTCCATTATCTAGTCGTTTCTGGAAATGATCACACTCAGGCTGTTCTTTATGAATTTCCTAGGTGTCTCTCAATTCAATCAACTTGATAATTGAGATTCACCTTTGCAGTCCCAGCCCATGTCAGTTTGACACCTAATGCATTTCCTTAGATCACACTTAATCTCCAAATAAAGACGGTTGCAGAAGACGACCAGTCTACTCAACACGGCTGCCCTGTTCATACCCCGGACTGCACTGAGGTTTTCTCCAAACGTCTCAACAATTTTAATATTGATCAAAAGTTCAAACTGAAACTGAGAGTCCAGGCAAATTGACAAACTCAAAAGTATATAACACCACACAGTAAACACTCTTATTCTTTTGGGTTGAACAGGGTGTAGAGAGACTCTTTCGTGCACTGGGTGGGAGCATCACCTGTCAATAAAAAGCTACTGGCCTATTAGCTTAGACAGGAAGTAGGAGGTGGGAGTCTTGGCAGGAAGAGAGGATTCTGGGATAGAGTCTGCTGTGGGAGGATATTTGCCTGAACTCGGAGGAGACAGATTTATGAAACTGAGAAGAGGTAGCCAGCCGTGTGGCACTCATGAAATAGAATAAACAGTTAATTGAGTTACGAGTTAGTCGGGGAACAAGCCCAAGCTTGTGGCTTAGCCATTTATTAATTCAAGAAGTAATTCCGAAGGTGGGTTCTGGGCCGCAGCAATGGCGGAGGCGGCGGGCTGGTAACGTGAAGGTGGGTTGGAAGGAGGAACAGCAGCAGAAATGCAGACAGCACACACAGGTTTAAGCCACACTGCAGATGGCGCCTACGGTCCGACTAGCCGCTGCTGTCCTGGTAATGCAGGCACAAAGGCAGTTATTCCCAGTGGAGCGCACCCTGTTGGAAGAGCACTGGAAGCCTCCCGAAATCCCAGCAAAAGCATCGTGCCTTTAACCCAAAGGCCTGGAAGCCGATATCGTAGATTTGCCCTCTTCGTGCCTTTCCCGACCTCTTTGGAGGCAGAAATCGCCTGTGGGTCCCTAGTTCCAGATGTCGAACCACACCGAGGACTGGTAGGGAAGGAGCTTAAAGTGAGCGGCTGCCTGCTGGAGGTACGCTGGATCGCGGAAGATTCTCGACTCCTCCGAATTTCCATCATCAACTTTCTTGACCAGCTTTCCCTAGTGGTAAACACCATACAGCTTTTTGGGCCCCCGGTTTCCCATTAAGTCTGGCTGGGGACCCATGTCTGACCTTATTTCCATCTCCTCCTAAGCAATATATTTTTCCCTAGGGAAAAGATTCTAGAAATAGTAACTACTGCATAAATGTGGGGGCCTAATATTTTTTTCCTGACTTGATCCTCAGGCACTTAGGGGCCATTTAGTCTGGTGCTTCAATGTTTGTTGCTGAAGAAAATAAAGCTATGCTGCTAATCTGCATTTGGAAAAAAAGAAGAAGAAGAAGTAATTCAGTCTCAGAGTCTATTTCTGGAATTTAGGCACTGGTAGAAAAGCTCATGGTTAAGCAGGAGAACAGAAAGATGTGAGGCCAAAGACCCAACAGGTCAAATGTCAAATCCTGTATATCATGTTTTGCATCTGGGGCACACGGTGTCATGATGTGAACGTCCTGGCACATATCTCACTGCTCTGGCCTTGCTGGCTCTAATGCACACTGCCTCTTTCCTGGGTTGGCTCTGCTCACTGCTCATGGTTTCCCTTGGCAGCTCTTCCAAGTCTCTGGCATCTCCAGCTTGGCCTGGTCTCCACAGCATCTTCACCTTTCTCCCCAGTTTCACACAAGAGGGGACTCTTGGGGCTGACCCAGACACAACCCCGTCCCCAGCCTCCCAGGATTTTCTTTGGAATCTGCGTGGTTGCCTCCGTGATCTTACAACCCTTCCACTCTTTGTGGCTGCAAAACCAGCGTCGTATGAACGACAGAAGGTCTGCCACTGTCTCTGTGGACCATGACTGTGGCTGATGAGCATGGTGAAAGGAATTCTGGGAAAGTCTTTTAGAAGATTACATTAACAGTATAGACACTGCCAATGGCTGAGGTCTGACCAATTCTTGAGATGGCCTTGAAGTACTTTTTCCTACTGGTCAGATACAAGGTCTTGGCTTCTTTTGTTGTTTTTGTTATTGTTGTTGTTGTTTTTTGTTTTCTGAGGCAGGTTCTCACTGCACGGACACAACTGGCCTGGGACTTCCTTTGTAGACCAGGTTGGCCTTGAACTCACAGAGATTCTCTCCTGCCTGTGCCTCTCAGGGTTGGGAATAAAGACGTGTGCCATTACACCAGCTATCCTTTTAATGGTGTGAGTCTCTTTAGCAATCTACTTCTCCTCTTCGAGTTAACTTTAACCATTCCTTTTCTGAGCAATCTGCAAGGTTTTCAAATCCTTCTCTGTTCTCACCATCAACATGGCTAAAAGCAGCTAGCAATAACCACGCTGTAACCTAAATGCTGAAATTCCTTAAAACTTTCTCTGCCAGATTAGTCAGTCAGCCACCTTGAAGCTGAGTCTCACAAAGTCTCATGGTATGGGGAAAACAGAGTTAGGTTCTTGGACAAACATAAGCAAACATAAATGGTGTGTGGTCTAGTTCCTAGAGCATTCATGTTCCCGTCAGAAGCTTCACAGGCACTGACTCTGTCCACATCTGTCTTAGTCAGGGTTTCTATTGCTATGACGAGGCACCGTGACCAAAAATAACTTGGGGAGAAAGGGTTTATGCACTCACAGTTCCATGGAACAGTTCATCATCAAAAACAATAAGAGATAGAACTCAAGCAGGGCAGGAACCAGAGGCAGGAGCTGATTCAGAGGCCATGGGGGCAAGCTGCTTACTGGCTTGCTCAGCCTGATTTGTTATAGAACACAGAGCCCACAATGTGCTGGGCCCTCTCCCAACAACTTCTGAAATCCCCTACAGCCAGATCTTATGGAGGGATTTTTTTGTCCTTTCAAATATCTCTACCTTGTATCAAGTTGACATAAAACTAGCAAGCACAATTGACCTCTTGTTAACTTGACACACAAACCCATCACCATTAAACCATAACCTTTCCTTGATTGTACTTCCCTACAACCACACATTAATATTGACATTACAATATAAACATTCCAAATTTTAGAAGTTCCAGAGTCTTTAAATTTTTTAAACACTTAAAAGTCCAGTCTCTTTAAAATAGCCAGTCTCTTTTAAAATCTGGTCTTTTAAAATTCAAAGTCTCTCGTCTGTGGGCTCCTGTCAAATAAAAAATTAATCAAATGCTTTTCTACTTCAAAAGGGAGGAACCAGGGCATGGTCATAATCTGAACAAAGAAACACCAAACTCCAAAAGTGTGAATAACCTAAACTGTCCAATTACCTGGGATCACTCACAATCTTCTGGGTTCTTCTAAGGGGCTTGGGTCACTGCTTTTCCTCTGCCTTCTGTAGCATGCACAGCTTGTCTTCTAGGCTCCGTCTGGCTACACCCCAGTGCTCTTGCTGCTCTTGGTGATCACCCCATGGTACGTGTGTCTTCAAAAATGCTCGAGTTCTGTCTTAGGGCTTCTATTGCAGTGAAGCGCCATCATGACCATGGTAACCCTTGTTGAGGGAATTATTTAATCGAGGTTGCCTTCCAGTTTCAGAGGTTTAGTTCATTACCTTGACAAGAAGCAAAGTGCATGAAGGTAAGCATGGTGCTGGAAAAGGAGCTGAGATGTCTACATCTTGATCCAAAGGCAGCAGAAGACAGTGTGCCATACTGGGTATAGCTTGAGCATATGAGACCTCAAAACCCACTCCCATAGTGACACAGTTCCTCCGACAAGGCCACACCCACTCCAACAAGGCTACATCTCCTAATAGTGCCACTCCCTATGGGCCAAGATTTCAAACACATGAATCTATGGGGCCATTCCTATCCAGACCACCACAGGTTTCTTGCTGCAACTGAGCTGCAGTTTTACCAATAGCCTCTCCTGGCCTCTCTTCAGGGACTCCAGTCAGGCTACACAGTGCCAAATCTCAGCTGCTCTTCATGACCCATTTGTGTCTTCAAAATCAGGACCACCTGGGGGTACTCTTGCACTATCAAGTTTGGTTGCCAGCATAAGGTACAATCTTGGCTCCTTCTGGAACACAGATTCTGTGTGCTGACTCCCAGAAGACACTTTCCAGAAGATTTCACCTCAATAATGCTGTCTCTTAATCACAGCTAATTCTTTAGCCGAACCTGAGCAGAACCAAAGATTATTCACATAAATAGCCCAGCAATCTGCTTCCCTCTGAACTTCATAAGTTGGGCATCCATTCTCTGCATTGCTTTCAACAGGTTTATCTTCCAAGCTCCTACAGAACGGCTCACTGAGCTCTCAACACTCAACGCCTTTTGCAGCCCAAAGTTCTGAAGCTTTTCCATAATCCTATTCAAAACAACATGGTCAGTTCTGTCACGGCAATTACCCCACTCCTGGTACCAATTTAACTTAGCTAAGTTTTCTATTGCTGAGATAAAACACGGTGATAAAAACCACACAGGGAGGGAAGGCTTTAAGGCTTCATTTACTCATGGTTCCATATAATATCTCCATTGCATTCCAGTTTCCTGAGGTTCAACCAGAATGCCCTAACCAGCTCTGCTTACAACATTCCAGGGATCTACCAGCTCATGTCAAATTTTCAGATTCCTCCCACTAACACGTTCTAAAGCCTTCTGGACCACATAGTCAAGAATTATCATTAGACATCATTTCACTTCTCAGAACCAACCTTCCTGTGTGATTTTTCCCCCCTCTTTTGGTGTGGTAGCAACAAAATATCTGAAGTGCATAATCTAGGGTCAGAACGGTGTTATCTTGGCTTGTGGTTCCAGAAGCTTCCATCCATAATCAGCTGGCTTCACTGCTTTTATATCCATGGCTATGGAGAGAAGGGTGTGGTGGAGGAAAGCTGCTTGCCTCAGAACAGCCAGAGACAAGAAAGAGGAAAACGGAGGGAGGTCTCTTGTAATATGCGTGGACTGTGGACTGGGGATGGGCACAGTGAAGGGAGTCTAAGATCAAAAAGAAAGATGGCGTCCATGAGCTAAGCCAAAGTGACTCAGGGACAGAATGCAACACCCACCCTGCCCGTCCATGACAGCGAGGCATTAACTGTCTCCAGGCACACACACTTTCTGGAGGCTACACGCCTCCTAAGCAAGAGAGCACTGTAGGGTCATGTGGAAATTCTTAGCCCCAGAAAATGAATATGTTTATTTTTTTAAGTAAGCAAGTGAAAGAATGAAGAATGATAGGAGGGAGTAAGAAATCAAGATCTCTGCTGTAGAGGGGGCCGGAGAGATGCCTTGGCTGGTAAGAGCAATGAATGCTCTTTCAGAAGAAAGAAGTCGTTTTGGTTCCCAACACTCTACCCCCCAACACACACACACACACACACACACACACACACACACACACACACACACACACAGCTCATAACAACCATCTGGTCACCTCTTCTGGCCTCCTTTGGCACCAGCTATACATGTGGTACACAGACATATATGCAGGCAAAAACTCAGCCACATAAAGTAAACGGTTTACACTCAGGAGAGTAGGACATACTTCTCCCCAGCGAGGCACACTGAAGCTGGCCCTCGTGACAGGGATGAGGGTGAGCTGGCCCTGAGGGCAGGGGTGTGGGAGAGAGCTGACCCCTCCACTCATCTGCTGGAAGGTAGCCTGGGTGCAGAGGTGGTGCCCTCTCCTGAACTCTCCTCACCACCTCCTGCAGTCAGGAAAGCTGGCCTCAGGACAGGGAGCAGGAGAGTTGGCCCAGCCCCTCTCAGGCTGCAGCATTTGGAAGAGTGCTACCCTCCTCATCCCCAGCTCCACTGTATCACAGTGTATCCCTGTGTATCACAGTGGAGCTCCCTCTGTAGGCATGGCAGAGGGTTTGAGAGCAGGAGAGCTACTTGCATCCTACTGATGGCCTCATTGGGTGGCCTAGCCAGAGCAGTGCTGGAGAGCTCCCCATGATGGTATGGATAAGGGAGAGCAGGTGGGCGGACCAGCTTAGCTCTCACCCAGGCCTAGACCTAGAACTTTGATTTGGTCCACTCCAACATCTACATCATCTGTGAACTGTTGGTGTGTGTGTGAAAGGGCCAGTCCTGCCGATCCAGATCTCCACAACACATGGCAACAACAGGAAAACTGGGAGGAGCCAATATTGATGTCACAGAAGCCAGGGACCTTGAACCAGACCAGTGACTCACTGCAGTGAACATTCCCAAGTGAAGATTCGTGGGTAGGCGGAGGGATAGACTGTGGGACACAGTGTGACACACTGCAGCTTCCATAGTGAGATTTTTTTATGCTTTGTTTTGTGTGTGTGTGTGTGTGTGTGTTTTATTTGGTGTGGGGAGAGGGAAGTTGCTAGGGCAAAGGGTGAATATGAGAGGGTGGGGAGATGAGCCAGACTGGGGTCCATGATGGGAAACTCGCAAAGGATCAAAAAAAAAGGTTGTTGGGTATTTTTAAGGAAAAATTTAAAATGCCTTTTGTATGGGGTGGCCAACACTTAGGAGCTCAGACCTCGGAAGGTTGAGGCAGAAGGATCAACTGTGCAAAATCACTCTAGGCTCCATAATGAGAGCCTTTCTCAAACACACCACGTTTGTGCGTGGGGGTAGGGGTGTAGAGAAGGCAGAAGGATGCTTCGGAAGATGTGTGCACATAAACACAACTAAAGGTCAGAGCTGCCTCTGAGACAAACTAGGGAAGGGCCGTTGGAGGATGGCTGTGCCTTCTTCGTTTAAAACCTTTTTAGCACAAGACGATTCAGAAACATGTTTGCGAATAATGCTTGAAGAACACAAGAGCAAATCAGAAATGAAAAATAATTGCATTGCAGACAGAAAAGGGAGGCCCAGGGGAGGAAGCCTGCCTCAGAGCAGGTGATGTCTAAGCTTGTGGGAAGGGAAGGGGAGATGTGTGTGGGGGCAAAGGGGTAAAGTGCAATGATAGGTCAGTGGGGGAGGGGAAGGGCGACACTAAGAACTGTGGCAGTGTCAGGAGTGACAGGTGGCCATGGGAGAGCCTCAAGCAGTCAGTCTGTGACTCAGCATTTTAATAGAGTCCCTGTGCCTCCTGAGTAGGCTGGTCTCACTGTGCTGTCTAAGGGTCTGGGCTGGGCTAAGAATAAAATTGACACAGAGCAGATTAAAGGGAGAAGGGCGTGTGACTCAATCAACAGCAGGGACAGTACAGGAGAGTTCCCTGATCACTTTCCCCATGGGGGGCGGGGGAGGGGGATGCTCACGTCCTCATGGGCTCTGGCAGCAGCTGTCCTGTGGGAAGAAGAGGGTTAAACAGAAAGCAGGTTCTACAGGCCCAACCTTCCCCAGCCCTGTCTGGTAAGCAGGTGGGTTATGATCCTCCGGGTTCTGGGAGACTCCTCTCATGGCCTTCAGCCCCTGCTTTCAAATTGAGAAGGGAAGGTCACAGTGTCCTTCTTGATTTTCAAGTATCTTTTGTTCAAAAGAGAAAATCAGTGTGATAAAGCAGGGGGTGGGGTTGGCATTCTTAGAATCCTGTGAAGACTGCTGAGGCCTCTGGAGAGTCAGCCAGGTGAGAGAGGGGAGGGGTGTGTGGGCATCCCATGAGCCTCTTCTCTGTCTCCTGCCAACCGAGGTCAGGTGCCTGGCAGCCAAGTGGTTCTGCTGAAGGAGAACACTGAAGTTCCAAGAAGTGGGTTTTACAGTCATGTGGCTGGGGACAGAGCCAGGACAGAGTTCCACTGTCCAACGTTATGGTCCTCGGTTCCCTCACAAGCAGGAGCTCAGAAGTTAGAAGTCACTGGGTCACAAGAGCTGCTGCAGTGTGTGTGGGGTGAGAGTGGGGGTAGGATGGCTCATTCTGTTATCTGCATAACCCTATGAAGTAGGAGCTGGCAATGAGGTTCAGAGAGGCTCAGACACATATTTGAGGTCACACAGTCAGTACAAAGCACAAAGCAGACCTGAGACTCAGCTCCAGAAGGAGCCAGCAGAGGGTGACAAACCCCAAGATATCCTTAATGGGGACATTAGTGAGAAAGTTTGAGAGTTGGTCAGAAAGTCATCTCATGTTTTAGAAGACAGACTTGTTTCAGTAGCTAGGTCCTTCCCTGGCCCCATGGTGATACTCCTGGCTTCCAGTTGTGTCTGGGCTCCTGAAAAACTATTTGTCTCATGGCACCATTGCTGGCCATGGGAGCCCTCTATTGTGAGGGTGGAGACACCATCATGGTTTTGCCAAGGCCAAGATCACATGGGAAAGCCAGCCAAGTAGCCTTTGCAGGACCCCAGCAGATCTGACAGCCCTGGGGGCCAGGCCCAGCCGGAAGTCAGGGATTTGGGATTTTGAGCCACAGGCTTCTAGACCCTCAGATTTCCAGGGCAGGGCCATCTCGATGGGGTCCCTCTGGATCTGCATTGTCCCTTGCTCCCAGAACTCTAGGTGTGGACCTATACCTTCCCCTCTCTGTTCTGGATTACCAGAGAAAGGGCTCAACAGGAGCTTTGGGTCACTTTTGCTGGCAGAATTGGTCCAATACAATAATACACCTTCCACTCACTCGCTAACTTCTAGCATGCCCTCAGGAACCAGGTGTCCCTTCTTGTCCCTCTGCTACTCCTGATTCATCAGGCCATCACCCACGAACTCCATGAGTTCAGTCATCTCTCATCCATCCATCCATTTGCCCATTTATCCATCATCCATCCATCATCCATCCATCCATCCATCCATCCATCCATCCATTTGCCCATTTATCCATCATCCATCCATCCATCCATCCACCCATCCATCCATCCATCCTTCCATCCATCCATCCATCCATCCATCCATCCATCCATCCATCCATCCATCCATTCACCCATCCATCCATCCATCCATCCATCCATCTGTCCATCCATCCATCCATCTACCTATCCATCAATCCATCTGCCTATCTGTCCATCCATCCATCCATCCATCCATCCATCCATCCATCCATCCATCCATCTGGCCGTCCATGCATCTATCCATTTATCCATCTACCCATCCATCCATTCATCTATCTATCGATTCATCTGTCTATCCATTTGTCTGACCATCCATCCATCCAACCATCCATGTGTCCACCCTTTTATGCACCCATTTATCCATATTCCATCCTTTTTCATTTGTAATGGGGTCGAATGCCTACTATGTGCTAGGCTGGTGCCAACCCAGGGCCTCCTTGGGAACCATGTCTAGAGCTTGACCTTGGGGGACTGACAGTCTAATACAGAAAATCCATGCCCAGCTTCAGATGAGTCACCAGGAAGTAAATCACAGCTGCGAGGACAGACTCTGGACATCTGAGGGTGAGACTCCCTGTCCTGGGGTCAACCAGATAATCGTTTGCCCCCCACATGGGGATGGTGTAAAATCAGTATTCTAGCTGCAGGTAAAGCCTGTGCGAAGACCCTGAGGCTCCTGCCTGGCCTCCTGCTCCTGTCCTTGCCCTGGGTGTGACTCCTGCAGCAGTGAAAGAACCTTGAAAACCTAAATTAAGGTCCAGACCCCTGCCCCATTCTCAGGAGCTCCCTGCTCACCCAGATTGAGAGGACCAGATCCCAAGATGACCATAAGTACCCCGAGGCTTAGTTGTGATTGCCCTACCTAGATCCTTGCTTGATGAGAAGCCAGCTCCTCACCCAGCCTCATGGTTACCAGCTCCATCCCTGTACCCAATTCCTTTTTGTCCCAGCTAAGGTTGGACTCTCTTTAGTGATATGGTGTGGATTGTCTGCCCGGGGTAAACTCCATTCCTTTTATCCCTAGAACCTGGACCCAGGCTGGAGGCAATGGTGTCAGAGAATGAATGGACAAATGAATGAATGAATGAGTGAGTGAGTGAATGAATGAATGAAATTGATAAGCTCAGAGCTTAGAGAGCCAAAGGGAATCTGTGGGTAGGGGGCAACAGGGATAGTGGACAGCAGGTGACTGGGAAGCATCACGCAGGGCTGAGAGCAGAGAAACACAGCACCAAGAAGTCCCCCCCCCACCACCACCTTGGACCCTTAGGGCTGCTCAGAGCTCATGTCTGTTTTAGACCAACAGCAGCCACAGATGGCCACAGTTTACTACTTAGTCTGTGCAGTTTACAAGCCAAGAAAGAATGGCTTATATAGGTAGGCACCTGTGAGGAATCTGATGCTGGGGACCACCACCTTCATGCACCAATGAAGCAACATATTCCCCCTCCCAGGGAGCGCATCAGCTGATGTGTTATGAACAATTGTCTTCAAGGGCAGTTGTTATTATTCAAAGTGTATCAGTTAAGAGTGAGAATTTGTTTCCTCGGTGTATACCTTTGACTTTCGGCTCTCAAAGCCTAAAATACTTACTTTCTAAACCATCTCTCTGCTCCTCTGTCCAGATCCAACTGACCCCAGCATCACAGTCTCCTGGACCCGTCCTGCTGCTCCTAGAATCCTCCACAAGGGATATGTGGGCTCGGAGCCCACATCTCGGAGCCCACCCTGCCCTCTCCTCCTCATTCCGCTGAGCAGCCCCCTCCCTTATGGGTAACTACGTCCCAGGGATCTGGTGCTGTCCTGCCTCTGGCAGGCAGCTCCCTCTCTCTGCTGCTCCCCTCTTTTTTTCCAAGTCCCCGCAGGAGCCAAGGCCAGCGTGGGTGGCTGAAATCTCCCCGGTAACGAGATCTGCCTCTCCCTCTCCCGGCCTGGCCTCCGCCCCTAACCTGCGGCCCCTCAGTCTGGCACCTGCTGTCCGGTGCTCAGTTCCTCTTCCCGGCCCCTCCCGCACCCTCCTGCTCCCCCCACCCCCCGCGTCTGCTGGCTCTCTATGTCACCATCTGTGGCACAATCCTTCTCTGTCACTGTCCCCACCACCCCCTCTTTCTCCTTCCTCCTGCCTCCCTCTGTCCCTGCCTTTTTCTGCATCTCTCCCTGCTCCTCAGTCCATCTATTCTCGCCTCTCCTCTTCGCTCCTCTGTCCCTGCTCCTTGCTAGGCATCTCTCCTTACTCCCCCTCATTCTGCCTTTCCACCCACACACTGTCTCCTCTCCCTCTCCTTTCTCTCTCTCCACCTCCGACCCTCCCCCTCCTTTCCTTATTTTCCTCTGGCTTCTTATGTCCCCTGCTATCTCACATTTCTGTCATCTTGAGAAGTGTCTCTTGCCACCCCCAACTGGGTGCCATCCGAAGACCCCCCATCCCGTGTCCGGCACCCTCCACGTGTCCTGGAGATGGGGGGTGACGTACCAGGTGCGGGTGACAAGTCAGGGCCGAGGACCAGATGGGAGAGGCGACGTGGGCTGACGTGGCCCCCAAGGACCTAGGAAGGGTCCACGCCCACGAACGCTGGACGAGTGTGCACCGTGTGGCACCCCAGCTGGCTGTGCTCTGGTGGTACCTGGCTGCAGAATGCTAACCAGCCTGGCAACTACAAAGGGAGTTCTTGCCCAGTGGGCAGGTAAGAGAGCTGAGGTCATGGGAACTTGGAGGGTGGGATACCTGGGAATCTCTAACCAGATTGAATTTGGGGCTAAGTCTGGGGCTGGCAAAGGGTAGGGAGTTCCAGAAAGCAATGAGGCTTCTGGTGTGTGGGCTGGAAGGCAGGAAGGACTATTAATCTCAGCATCTTGTGCCATCATTCCAGAGTCTTGGAGCCTCTGTGCAGCAGCATGTCAGAACTGGACCAAACCAGACGCAAGCTACCATCTGGCCTCCCGGGCCTCGAGCATCCCTTGAAGCTGGCAGTGGTGCCTCTGAAGAGCCCCCTCCACCTCTGCAGCAACCCTGTAAGGTAGGAATGAACGTCTCCATTAAAGTAGGAGGAGTCTAGTCTGGAACCAGAGAGAAGTGACTTGTCCAAGGTCACACAGCATAGCATCAGCAGAGGCTAAGTTCTCAGCTCAGGGCTTGAGGGGGTGGCTCTGAGGGTCAGGCTCCGGGCCTATGGCTCATGTCAGTCACTGCTGGCTAATAAAATCCCAGCCCCTTGCCGGGAGGGGGCGGGGAAGGTCCAGGGGTGCAGAGCACAGGTGCGTTGCAGAGCCAGCCAGGGGTCCTCAGTTTACATTGTCCCTGGATGTCCTGACTCTTGACAACTCCAACCAGAGGCCTTTAAGGAAGCCAGCATGGTCCAGGAGACAGACAGGATTTCTCACTCACCGGGTGGGTGACCCTGTAGAAGTCACTTAACTTCTCTGAGCTTCAACTTTCCTTCCTCATCACCTGCCCCAGCCTTGCTCCTTTGACTTCTCCCTGCTTAGCTTGCTTGTTTCCATTAGTACTTACTAAGTTCATGGTGCTAGGCTAGGTGCTGAAGGAAAGCACTTCGGAAAGGGTAGGTGCTGAGTGAGAGGAGTACCTGGCATGACCGAGGGGCCATCCTTAATTGCTGTGGTGCTTGGGAGTACTCACTCACCCTCTCTGTGTGTCTCTCCCCTCCTGAACAGTTCTGAGGAGATTCCACCCCCAGTTTTCAGGCAAGCTCATGCCAAAGATAAACCAGACAGGGAGGCAAAGTCCCTCCCTCCCTCCCAAGGAGGAATTAGATCAGGCATAGGATCGCAGAACCTTAAAGAAAAGACGGCATCGAAATTGCAGGTCTGTTTCCCCCCTCAGTGACAAGCTGTGATTTCTCTGTTCTGGCACCTGCCTGGCCCATCAACTTTGACTGCAAGGAGGGTGTCTTGGAGGGGAGCCAGGGTACCAGGAGGGATGTTCCACCTCCGAGTCTGAGGAGGGTCTGGCTGGGTAGCTGTGTTCCTGTGAGTGTGTGTGCATGCATGTGTGTGTACGTGTGTGTGTGTGTGTGTGTGTGTGTGTGTGTGTTTGTGTGTGTGTGTACATGCTTTTGCAGGCTATGAATGTGCTTATGTGAGCCTGGAGGGGCCATCCTTGGAGCACACTCTGGGCTTCCCTGAGGGCATCTGTGTCTCAAGCCAGGAAATGAGGTTTGCCTGGCTCTCCACTCTCCCTTCTCCTGCCATCCTGGGCACCTGTGATTGGCCACCCCATGGGAAAGCTATAAAGAGGCACTGTGTAAAGCAAGTGGGTTGAGTGGCCAGGTGACGTAGGGGTGCCCCACCCCCACCCCGGGAGCAGAACCGTAAGGTCCTAGATCCCAAAGTTCCTCACCTAGGATGGTTTGACTCCAGCTGTCTGGAGTTGGAGTATTCCCTGATTCAAGTTATGGGGCTTGAAAACCCTGAGACTCTGAGATTCATGGCTTTGTTCCAGGAATTTAAATGCTCATCTCTAGGCTCCTGTGGGGCTGAGGCTTTGGGCCCATGGTCCAGAGTTCAAGAGCACAAGCAGCCAGACAAATTCTGCTTAAGCCAGCAGGGTAGTGAAACCATCACAATACTGAGTCAGGGACCTGCACTAGCCTGGCCTCAGTTTGGCAGTCTGTAAACTAGGATGATTGGTCACAGGTCCTCCTATAAGTGCTTCTTCCTGTCTATGTCCCAGATTGTGATACTCCTCTTAGTTCCTGGACAGTTGGTGAGGACAACAGGAAAGCCACACACTGTAGGCACAGGGGTTGTGTCAGTTCTGAGACACCAGCTTTTCCTGAAGTCTTCTGGGGTCAGGGTTCAACAAGAAGCTGCCAGCTCTGTGAGGACACTACAGAATCCCACAGCCCACTGGCCAGATTCGCTAGACCCAGCTCAAGAGAGCTGAGGGGGCAGTGGGCTGAGGAACACATTCTGGAGCTCACAGAGCCAGGAGCTTGGAGGCTGCCAGAAACCTGGGCAACCTGGAGTGTATCAGGGAGACACCTTGGCACTCAGCCAAGGGTCTGTTGCCACTCTTGGCATCGCCAGCCTGTCGCCAGCCTGGTGCTCAGAACTGTCACATATGCTCCTCCTCAGGAGCATGCTGGGAGCTAGGTGCTTCCCCTTCCCAGGAGCCTCCTACATCCAGAGGCTCTGTAGGAAACCTAAAGCACTCTCAGCTTCTAGTGGAGGGGTCCAGACCCAGAGTGAGTTAAATACAGGAGTGAGAAGGGCAGTTTCTTAGCCTGGAGACTTCCCCTTCAGCCCACTCTGCAGCGGATCCAGGATCCAAGGGCACCAACCAGTGGGGTGGGAAGAGGGGTTTATTGGCTGGGGAAGAGATGGGGCAGAGGGTCAGGCCCATGGGAGGGACTGCTCTTAGCCTTGTACCTGGATGTTCTAGGAGCAGTAACCTGCTGAGGAGGAGGCCAGAGGGCTTCCATTTCCCAGGTCCCCAGGGTGCAGCCTACATCTTCACAAGTCTGCCCACTCTGGGTCCTTCTGACTCATTTGATGCCTCACTCATTGGTGAACGATGTGATTGAGTGAGAGAGAGAGGTGGGAGTAGTGGCAACGGTCCAGTGTTGGCAGATCTGCGGTGATTCAGGAGATTTTGAGTCCAGCAGGGGAGCCCAGAAGGGTCCCCTAGGCCCAGGCACACAGGACCTCACCAAGTGCCAGAAAATGGCTGCTCCTGCTGCATCCTCCTGCTGCATCCAGTGTTCAGCTGCAGGGCCCTGCATGCAGCCCTGCACCTGGGAGATGTGGCTTCAGATGCAGATTTCTCATCACCAGTCTGTCCCGGAGGAGGAGGAGTGGTCCAGGCACCCACTCACATTCACACTCACCCCTTCAGGTAGGGCTGTAGGTAGGGGACCCCATGGGATGGCCAGAGTTTGGGAGATGTCAAGGGCTCTGACTCCCAGGAGAGGAGATGCCAACAACTCACTGCCATTCTGTTTGGAATTGGAAGTCTGAGGGAAGTTCTGGGCTCTGCTAGAAAAGACACAACTATATCAACTTTTCCCTGGAGTTTGGGTGTGTGTGTGTTGAGGGTCTCACCCGAGAACTAAGAATAGCACCCCTCACCTTCCTGGGCTGTGCAGAGAACACAAGATGCTCATCGGGCTCTGAGTTGGCACATAGTAGGTCTCTAAGTTCAAAGTGGCAGTGGTGTCCAGTGTAGCACAGAGAAAGCATCTCTGTCACAACTAAACTCTGTTCTTCCTTCTGTAGGTTAGGGCTGGTTGGCTGCTGACTGATCCTCATCTCAGCCATGGCCACTGTTACCTATCCTTCATCTGAGCCTACGACCTTGGACCCTGGGAACGCATCCTCGACCTGGCCCCTGGATACCACCCTGGGGAACACATCCGCTGGCGCTAGCCTGACAGGCCTGGCTGTCAGTGGCATCTTGATCTCTCTGGTGTACCTGGTGGTGTGCGTGGTGGGTTTGCTGGGCAACTCGCTGGTGATCTACGTGGTCCTGCGGCACACGTCCAGCCCATCAGTGACCAGTGTCTATATCCTCAACCTGGCTCTGGCTGATGAGCTCTTCATGCTAGGGCTACCCTTCCTGGCTGCTCAGAACGCCCTGTCCTACTGGCCCTTCGGATCTCTCATGTGCCGTCTGGTCATGGCCGTGGATGGCATCAACCAGTTCACCAGCATCTTCTGCCTCACCGTCATGAGTGTGGACCGCTATCTGGCTGTGGTGCACCCCACACGCTCAGCCCGCTGGCGCACGGCACCAGTGGCTCGCACGGTCAGTGCAGCTGTCTGGGTGGCCTCGGCTGTGGTGGTGCTGCCTGTGGTTGTGTTCTCAGGAGTGCCCCGGGGCATGAGCACGTGCCACATGCAGTGGCCAGAGCCAGCGGCTGCCTGGCGAACAGCCTTCATCATCTACACGGCCGCACTGGGCTTCTTTGGGCCCCTGCTGGTCATCTGCTTGTGCTACTTGCTCATTGTGGTAAAGGTGCGGTCGACCACCCGGCGGGTGCGGGCGCCCTCGTGTCAGTGGGTACAGGCACCCGCATGCCAGCGGCGACGCCGCTCTGAGCGCAGGGTCACACGCATGGTGGTGGCCGTGGTGGCACTCTTCGTCCTCTGCTGGATGCCTTTCTATCTGCTCAACATCGTCAATGTGGTGTGCCCGCTGCCGGAGGAGCCCGCCTTCTTCGGCCTCTACTTCCTGGTGGTGGCGCTGCCCTACGCCAACAGCTGCGCAAACCCCATCCTCTACGGCTTCCTCTCCTACCGCTTCAAGCAGGGCTTTCGCAGGATCCTGCTAAGACCATCACGTCGCATTCGGAGCCAGGAGCCAGGGTCGGGACCTCCAGAGAAGACTGAAGAGGAGGAGGATGAAGAAGAAGAAGAGAGAAGGGAAGAGGAGGAGCGGAGGATGCAGAGAGGGCAGGAGATGAACGGGAGGCTCAGTCAGATCGCACAGGCTGGCACTAGTGGACAACAGCCACGGCCCTGCACAGGGACTGCTAAGGAGCAGCAGCTTCTGCCCCAGGAGGCCACAGCTGGGGACAAGGCCAGCACACTGAGCCATCTGTAAGGACCTTCAAAGAACCAGCGTGGTTCAGAAAAGAGCAGAAGCTGGGCTTGACCTCGGGGCTCGAACACCCACATGCAGTGATCTGAGCAGCAGCGAGAATGACCTTATGTACATGGCTGTCCTGGTCCTCTCTGGACCGCTGTGGTACCAGGGTCCAGTGATGGAATGTTTATAGGCTTGAACTCTGTGCCACTGTGCCAGGACTTGCTGTGTGTCCTTTGGCCGGTCATTTACCCTTTCTGGGCCTTGTTTTCTTCTTTTGACTCAGGGATGGGTAAACTGAGCCTGGATGGGCCCTGTCAGAAGAGGGGTCTGGAATCCTTACCAGGATCACTCTCCTTTCAGATCAGGGCCCAAGTTAAGAGAATTTGGGCCATCTGGCCAAGAAACAAGATATCTTGGTGATCAGTCTGTGTCTTGGCCCTCAAGGAGATATACCAGGACTTGGGAAATCAGAGATGCGGGTGAGCCAGGGGCTTACTTGGCTGAAACCTAAAGGAAGTGTTAGTTGGCGCTGTGGGATGCCACAGCTTAGGACCCAGGTGAGCCCTCCCCATGCTGCTGTGTGGTCTCGGCCAATCTGTTCATGCCCAGGCCTCCTACCTCTTCTGCAGGACAGTCCAGTGTCCTACAGACCCTCACCCCAGCCTCTGAGCACTGGGCCTTCTATGCTCCTGGACATGAGGGGAAGAATTTTCCAGAAGGCAAATGAAACCAAGTTTCAGGGGTTCTTACTGCTTGGGCCCCTCTGGGGCCTACAGCTGACTCGTCTTCTAATTTTGTATTCCTTCTCTGGTGGTGGTGATGGGGTTGAGGGGACTGCACACCACACAGGCTCAGGCCACCGGAGATCTGACTCACCCTATTAAGGCTATTCAGGTCAGCTACCTGGTCCCCAGGGCAGACACCATGCAGCAGCCTGAGGCAAGAAGAGGGAGAAAGAAGGAGAGGGAGATGAGGTAGTAGGAAGAGGGTGGGGGATGGGAGAGGAGGGAGGAGAGAACAGAACTTGGTGGTGATCCTGAGCCAACCTCCTGCTCCCCTTAGGCTAAGCTCAGTTGCAGTGTTGATGGCTTCAGGCAGAATCTGAAGAAGACACGTGGCCAGGATCCCCTGGAGGGTGCATGGGGCTGGTGAGAGGGGCACAGGCCATGATAGAGTCCTGGGAATGGGCTTGGCTCCTCAAGACACTTGGGAGGGATGATAAGCCCTTTGGGTGGGTCAGACCTCCCATCCTCTGTATTCCCAAGGCTCCAGCTGATGTGAAGACTAAAGGGCTGTTGTCAGGGAGTAGCCACTGTTCCAGCTGGTTCAGGACTTCATCCTCCCCTTCCCAGAGATGGTCCTTCTGGGTCCAGCAAGGCTGGCCCTGGAGAGGTTGGAGCTTCTGCCCAAACCCCCGCCCTACCCTGCAGAGAGGCAGGGCTCTCAGGGAACCCACAAATCCAGACATTGAGAAAGCTGGATCTTCTAGTCACCTCAAGCCACTTGGCCACACCCTCTGTCTCTGCACCTCAGTATCCTCATCATAACGAGAATGGGGTTCCTCAGTTCGCCAGTCTGCTGGAATTTGGGAGGGAATTGAGTCTTGCTGGGGAAGCTACTGCTGGCCACAACAGGGCTGCCTCGGGATACAAAGTGGCAAGGATACATAGTGGCAAGGATACAAAGTGGCAAGGTTACAAAGTGGCTAGGACACAACATAGCAAGAGTACAAAGTAGCAAGGTTGCAAATGTGGCAAGGATACAAAGTAGCAAGGTTACAAAGTAGCAAGGATGCAAAGTAGCAAGGATGCAAAGTGGCAAGGATGCATCATGTCAAGGATACAAAGTGGCAAGGGTAGCAAGGATAGAAAGTAGCAAGGATGCAAGGTGGCAAGGATGCAAAGTGGCAAGGATACAAAGAGGAGGTGACCCTACCTCAGGTTCAGCCCATACCCTGCCCCTTCAGTGGGTGGTTTCTGTGTCAGCTACTGGAGGTGAAGGTATTCATGAAAAATGGGGGCCAAGAGGTCCGAAGCCAAGGGCCAGGGAGAATGCAAAGCACCCCAGAAGGAGGAAGTTTGCAAACGTAGGCATGTGTGGGGCCTGAGGCCAGTCCAGGGCTTCCTCTGAGAAGGAATGGGATCAGGAAGTGAGCAGGCCAGCCTTCCTGGATGGGGCAGGTAAGGGAGGAGGATGGTCAGTTGAGAAATTCTTCGCTGCTTCTGACCTGAGCGCCTATCAATAAAGACAGTGACTAAGACCTTTTTCTCTGTGTTTCCAATGGCTGAGCGTGCAGCTGGGTGGCTTCTTTCTCTATAAGGCTTCCCAGTCCTTCAAGGGTTACACAGATGTGCTTGAAAGTCTGAGCCCACACCCTTGAAGATTTGCAACCCCCCCAAAAGATACCTCTTCTTACTATCATGTAAACAGCAAGTCTCAAAGCAGGAAGATAAGTGAGTACAGCTAAGCCACCAAAGACAAGGCCATGGAGGTGATGACTGGTGAACCTCTGCCTTTCTAGACAGCATGAGGTGTGGCAGTGTGACGGACAATAGAGTCTGGTCAATGGTGTGTGGTGGGAGGGGCAGGGTCATGGATGGACAATATAATCTGGCCAATGGTGTAGTGGGAGGGGCAAAGTGGTGGGGGAAGGGCCAGAGAGTAGCAGTAGGATGAGTGTGCCTATGTGGCCTGTGGCTACTGTATCTAGGTACAGTCGTACAGGTGTGTGTATGTGTGTGTGTGTGTATACGTGTAACTTTGTTCAGTGCATGTTGTGTAGAAGTTGCTCATGCCATAAACATGTGTCCAATGTGTTCTATGAGGCAGGTGCCTGCAGCCACTGCCTGTGCTACCTGGCAGTGTCCAACATGGGCCGGGTTTCTCTTCTGCTCCCATGGTTCTGAACTTACCAACACTGGGAGCCACTGCTGGGCCACTCTGCAGTGTGTGTGTGTGTGTGTGTGTGTGTGTGTGTGTGTGCCCACATGTATCTGAAAACCTTGACCTTTGCAGGGCAGGGATGATACAGCTGTGTCTCCAGGGCCCCGGCAGCGCAGCTCTGGACCTTCCTGTGAGTCTCTGGGATGAATACGTGAAAGAGTTAGGCCCTTGGGGTCAGACTCATGCTGTGATGAGCCGGCAGTAGAGCAGGGATTGGAAATAAGTCAGGGTGTGCTGGGCAGGAAGGGGAAACTGGAGGAGCTGGTTTTGGGTTTGGCAATTAGAATCTGTGATTTAGTCCTGAGCAGAGACAGAAAGGCAGTGACAGCCAAGCCTGCCTCAGTCCTCTTCAGCTATGGAAGCTGCTGACTTACCTTGATCTTGTCGCTCAGGGGCGGTTGCCAGGCAACGGCCCATGGCCACAAGCTTGTGGCTCAGGACTTTGTGCATTGGTAACAGTATGATGGGAGAAGAGCTCGGAGCCTTCAGGGTCTGAGGCTGGGGAGGACAAGGCTAAGGGTCGTTGGGATCCTCTTTATCTGAAGATGATGTGGGCCACTGTTCCAGAGGGAGCTGACAGCTGGGCTCCATGGAACCCCATGTAGAAAAGTTGTAGATCCCATCTTGAGTAGTAGACCCCAGGCTGTCCTGGAGATGAGCAAGGGGTGGTCTCAACAGAGTCAGGGGACTGCCTGTCACTGACAACCCTCAGGCCCTTGGGGAGTTCACTGTAAAGCTGTGGGAGGACACATCTCTGAAAGTCATGAGAGGGGTTGGAGAGATGGCTCAGAGGCTAGAAGCGTACTTGCTTCTTTTGCAGAGGATTGGAGCATGTGACTGGCAATTTACATCACCTGTGAGCAGTCCCAGGGATGGATCCCCTCTTCTGGCCTCCAAGGGTCCTGGGAGGGAACTGACTGCGAGTTGCCCTAAGACCTCCACATGTCAGCCATAGTGTACACACACGCACACACACACACACACACACACACACACACACACACACACACAGAGAGAGAGAGAGAGAGAGAGAGAGAGAGAGAGAGAGAGAGAGAGAGAGAGAGAGAAATAAAAATAAATCTTAAATATATATACATAAAATGAGACCCAAAGTTAGGTGTCTCAGGCCTTAGACTCCATTTTACTGTGAATCTGCTGTGTGACATTTTTTACTTCTCTGGGCATAGTTCACTTAGCTAGCAGAGACTTTTCTGAGGCCTAGCTGTGTGATAGCACCCTCCCTCATACTGGGTTGTCCTAGAGACAAAGTGATTGGGTAGGTCAGGGCATGGCTCCTGCATCTGGACGTTCCCAGGTCAGCCCCTTGTGCATTGCTCCTTTTTGGACACAGTGCGAAAGGTGAGTATATACCTGTACTGGGAGAACGTAGTGGGTGTGCACAGAGGCAGGTGCTGGTGCCTGAGTGTGCCAGGGTTGGTGTGTGCTGACACTCTACAGTTAAGACACTGCAGCCAGGAAGGTCATGGGAGGCTAAAGTCCCATGCTGAGGCACAGGCTGTAAAGTCACGGTGCCCTGGAGAGTTAGCGCCTGTGAGGGGCTGGATTGCGTTCCCCCCAGTTCCTGTATTGAAATCTTAACCTGTTTCTCTTTCTTTTGGAAACAAGGTCATTGCAGATATAAGTAGGGAAGGAAGTCCACATTCATATAGGGTAGACTCACTACAGTGTGTGTCCCCAGGAAAAGAGATTTGGACAGATACAAACAAGAGCAACATAGAGGTAAGGACAAGGTGGTGGGGTGGCACACACCTGTGATTCCAGGACTACCTGTACTCAAGGCCAGTTTGTACTATGTAGTGAGACCCTGCCTTAAAAACCCAGTATTCCCCTCCCCCCAACAAAGACCAAGCTGATGATTCTTCCTCCAAGCCCAGGGATGCTGAGGGTGCTGGTAACCTTCCAAATGACAGAGGGAGCCTTAAAACAGACCCATGGTGCTCAGAAAAGCTACAAGGGAGATGCCTTGCTCCTGGAGTTTGGACTCCAGCATGGTCACAATAAATTCACGTGCGTGCTTGGGTGTGTGTCTGTGTGTAGTGGGTATTTGTGTATCAGTGTGTGTGTCAGTGTGTGTGGTATGTGTGTGTCAATGTGTGTATGTCTATGTCTCTCTGTGTGGTATGTGTGTCTGTATGTGTGGCTTGTGTCCATCCATGTGTGTATCAGTGTGTGTGTGTCAGTGTGTGTGGTGTGTGTGTGCATGTGTGTGTGTATGTGTGTGCTAAGGCATGCATATATGCAGGCCTGTGTTGGGTGTCTTCCCCAATCTCTCTCAGTTTATCTTTCAGACAGGATCTCTCACTAAGCCCAATGCCAGACTAGAGATACAGGTGACCATGAGCTGCTTTTTAATGTAGGCTACTGGGCATCCGAACTCAGGGCCTCACTCTTGCAAGGCAAGCAGGCACTTTCCCAACTAAGTCATCTCTCCAGCCCTTGTTTTCTCTTTCATGGCAGAGTCTTACTCTGTAGACTGGCCTCCCAAGTGCCACTCCCCCACCCCCAACCCCCCACCCCCGGCATGAACCACTGCTCCTGGCGACACAATAATCTTTGTTTCTGAAGCTCTGGCTGTGTCTCTCACTAAGACCACTGCCTACATGCCATAGGGTGTTAGTGGCTCCTCCGGCTCGGTTCCCGAGATCTGACCGACCAACCTGCTCATCCGTCATGCAACACATGGTGAATGGGTGCCATTAGCTGCCAAAGGCTGAACCCAGAGGCCAGATGGCTTCTCTAGGAGCCAAGGAAGGGACGGCAGAATGTCACTCTGTAGACACTATAGACTCAGACTCCTTATGGTTTAGTCCCAACCCATCCGTTTACTAACCTCCTGACTTTGAGTCCATAGATCAACCTCTCCCTGCCTTGGCTTCTTCCTCACTGGGTCAAGGAAGTGCTCAGGTTGTAAGTGAGCCAACGTTTGCTGCCCACAGGTGCTGCTTAAGCATTTTTAGAAGTGTCTACAGGACAGACGTGTAAGACCTCCTGGGGTAATCTGGGCTGTTACAGTCGTTGCCCAATATCAGGACCAGAAAGACAACTAAGAACAAGAAAGATGACTAAGAACATTATTTTCCCAGCTCTGGTTTAGGGCCATCCTCCTGCCTCAGCCTCCTCCTAGGTGGATAGGGTGATGCTGGGGGGTTGGGTGCTCTGAGATTACCAGTGTCAGCTCCTTCAATGCCCCTGGAAGTATATACAGTCAGACCACATGGCCTCAGTTGCTTCCTGGAGGCCTAAGGTCCCAAGCCCTGCAGCCCTGGACAGGCACTTCAGGGCACTGTACAGTGTGGGTGAATCTGGAGTATGTACACACATACAGACAGCTTCCCATTCTCACTCATTCCAAGGAGTGCCCAGCCACACCTCATGCCCCATAGGGACCCAGAGACCTGGGATCCCGGCCACATCCTTTGTTACCATCCTGTTTCAGGTGAGGAGACTAAGACCTGGGGTGGAAGCAGGAGGCTTCAAAGCTTTACAGAGAAGGGACAGAATGTCCTCTTTCAGTCGGACTTTCTGCTTTAATGATCAGGAAATGTGTCAATATTTGCTCATGGGAACTGCCGCTCCGCCGCCCTCGGTCAACACTTGCAGAGCCTGCTTGGTTTCTCCATCTGTGAGGCTATGGTTATGTCTGAGTTCTGTCTACTCTCTAAAAGGGAGTTCTCTGTAGGCTCTGGCTGTAACAAATGGACAAACACGACCTGACTTATGTGTGGGCAGTGGCACGGGTGTTCTTGGCCACACGCAATCAGGGGAACCCCAGATCATTCACTTCCTAGCTCAGAGTGCCCATGAGCCAACCTCAGGTCCTGGTGGAGCCTCGGTTTTCTCATTCCTGAAGTGCACTTCACAACTCCATCAGACAGCAAGGTGATACAATGACTCCCATTCAGGTCAACCCAGTTCTTTCTGTGTCCGCCAGGGGGCGCCGCTGGACCTCAGAGCACCAGCTCCTCCTCTTTGCTCAGATTCGGCTTTATTCGGCCACAATCGGAACTACCCGGCTGGACCCGACTGTTCTTTAAGGCTCGGAAAAAATCGTCTCCATTCGGTTCTTCTCGGCCGTACTCGGCTGGATTCAATTCTGTTCGGTTTGCTCGGCTGGAATAGATTCTAGCGCTTTTCGGATATGCTCGGCTCCTCCCCTTACTAGGCTTCCACGGTTTGGGCCCTGGAACTCTGCCTACTTTCTGGGGTGCTGAGGATTGGAGGAATACACTCTGCTCCCCAGCCAGGCTTGGACTGCCTGCTGAGGTACTGGTGCTGGGTGCTGGGGCGCGCGCTGACTCCCTCCAGGAGATGGCGACCTCCTACCTATCTGTTTAGACCTTAACTCGGTAATGACCTTGAACTCCAACTGTGATTTACCATTCACAGTTTACACAGGGCTGCCTTCTGGCGTCAGTAAGTCATTGTCCTGCCTCCTGGGAGAAAGGGCAGGAATGAGCAGAGAAACAAACACTTATATTGTAGGACTCTGGCCTTAGACCTGGTTCTGGCTTTTTGTGTCCGGGTATACATTTACTGGCAAAGGCTGTGAAAGAGTATAAGAAGGTATCCACTGGTGGGTGTGCGGAGAAAAGTGGGTGCACACCTCTGCATACTGGGCTTAACCAAAGTAGCAAGATACCCTTTGGTTGGCTGTTCCCAGACACTCATACAATCCTGGACTCTTCAAGATCGTTCGGCCCAGGGTTATTAAGACCCAGAGAAATGTCAAGCACACCTTTAATCCCACCACTGGGGAAGCCGAGGTGGTCAGAACTCTATGAGTTCATGGCCAGCCTGGTCTAGAGAGTGAGTTCCAGGACAGCCAGGACTACACAGAGAAACCTTCATATCAGCCCCGCCCCTGCTTCCCCTCCAAAGACTCGGGGAATTAGGGACTTACCCAATGTCATGAAGTTAGAAAGAAGACATGGGACAGAGCCATAGTCTGTCTGTTACTCCAGAGCTGGACTTCATGTCTCAAGTCTACCTGATGTGCCTGGACGCCCTCGTGTCTGAGGTCAGTAGCCGGCAGCCTCTGGTTTGCTAGGGCCGGATGAGCAGCCTTGTCCCTGTATAGTTCGGTGCGGAGTGTAGTGGGGTGCACAGTGCTAGGCACACAGCCTTCTGCACTACTGTGCCCTTCGCCTGCTTCTCCCTGACCGTCCATCTTTTCTTTCATCCATCTTCCCGGCCTTCTTCCCAGAGATCTGAGACTGCCTGGTGCTGTTCCCACCCCCGGGGCCGCTGACTCAGCCCTTTGCTCTGGTGGCTGCAGCTTGAAGCGGGTAGCCTCTCTGCAGGTCTGGCTCTGTGCCTCAAGAATGCTGCTCCGGCAGGGCCACACAGAGCCATGCCAGTGTGAGCTTTGTGGTGGCCCTTATAGGGCTATCATCCCCCTCTCTGCTTTCTTCTGCCAATGTATTCCTGACTGGACCTGAGAACTCCAAGTCATTTTGGGAGGCAGCACCAGACTAGAAGAATCTGGCGTCCTCTCAACTTGGATTTCGCTCTGCTATGTGACCTTGTACCAAAGGCTTGATCTCCCTGGGCCACAATGTCCCTGATTAAGGGATGGGATTAGATCATCTCTGAGGCTCGTTCCAGGCCTAGTCTTGCTGTTGGATTGTCTGCCTAAATGCCCAGGAAGCCTGAACCCAGAGACAGCCCTGTCAAGGACCCTAAGAAATAGGGCTGGTATACTTTTTTATTTTTTATTGAAGTCCCAGACCTAAATCTATCCCCTAAGCAGTGGGCTAGAGAGTAATACCACTGCCAAGACCCTCTAGCTGCTAACCTGGAGAGAGGCTGGAGGTGGGGCTAGGAATAATAAATCTAAATACTTTTGAGGACCAAGGTTCCCCAGAGAGGTGAAACCTAGCTCAGGCAAGGAGGTATCCAGCAAAACTGAAATAACAGGTCGCCAAGGGTGAGGGACATTTTACAGGAATTGCACAGGGTTTCCGACCTCCAGGAAACCAGGGCTAGGAGCCAGGGCGGTGGTCTTTGCTAAACATTCCCCAGTTTGCCCAGGAGGAAACTGAGGCAGGGTTTTGCCTAGTCCCAGGGCACACAGGCTGCCTCCCCCAGCTCCACCTTGAACATGTTGGGGGTTATACTTCTGTAAGGGAGCTGGCTTTAGGAGAGTCAGTGAAGGCAGGATTCCAGGTGGGGAAGAAGGAATAAGCCATCTTTGGTCCAGCATGAATGGTAGGGGCAGAATCCCTGAACACCTCCGGCAGGAGAGGCAATGCTCGACCATGTTGCTGGGTGTTAGGACCAGGATTTATACCTATGGAGGATGGGTACCAGTGGCTCATGCCACTCAGTCTCTGTAGCTCTTGGCAGATGGCTCTTGGGCTCAGACTAGATCCGGGCTGCCTCCCTTTTCCTGAGTAATGCAGAGCCCCGCCCCCTCTCGTGCAGCCTCCAATTTCCAGGCGGAGTCTTTCTAGGCTCTTGATGCTCGTCCTGTCTAACTCCCAGGGCATTTGACTCAAACAGGTCCCCAGCGCTGGGCCAGGGCCACAGATGCCCAAGGATGTTAAAGATCCAAGTCTCCCAGTACCTCCGAGGCAGAGCCCCAGGCTGGAGGGGCGGGAGCAGGAGGAGGGGACTGGGAAGCCAGCTCAGCGTGCTCCCTCCTCCCTCCCTCCCTCCCTCCATCCCTCCGCCCTCCTAGCTCAGTCGTAGGCCTAGGGGTCGGGCCTGCAACAAGTTATCATCACAGACATGGGCCAAGGAGCCAGAGGCCGTCCGGGGTCTGTGAGTTGAGCTTGAGGCCGCAGGATGAGGGTGAGTGGCTGGTGGCCTCTCTTCTTCTGACTGGGATGGGGGTTGGGGTCACAGTCTGAGATTCCTCTGTTCCCCTCTTTCTGGCAAGCACATAGCTCTTTCCCTCTCGCCTAGCCAGCTCATTTGGAAGATCTGCCACCCTGCACTGCTGGCCACCCTGCACTGCTTCTGGTGTTTACCTGCCCCTGCAGGGACTTCCTCACCACCCACCCACCCCCAGCCACTAAGCCCCGCCCATCTGGATGATAAGGTCGGTAGCCCAGCCTCCCACCAAGAGGCTCTGGCATTTTAGGTGAGGTGGTGGGGACCGGCAAGACCCCTCTATGGTTGGTGTGACCCCCACACTTGGTACTGCCTGGCCCCTCTCCTAGCACCCAGCCAGGGATCCCAGCTGCAGTTAGTCCTGTTTCTAGGGAGAGGGCCCTGCTTCCTGCTTCCTGCCCCAAAGCTCCAGTTCTGTGTCTCTGAGCATCTGACTCCCAAGGGACCAGACCGGTAGGAAACAAAAATGTCTCCAAACCATGCTGACTCTCCGGAAGTTCTTTGCCTTTCAAGCCATAGACTCTAGAGTGAGGTCTATACAGGAAGAGGAAGGAATGGGCACTTTGAAGTCTTTGACAAACTGGGCAGTTTCCCCCGAGTGTAAGTCGCCCATATTGCCTGGCAAGGAAGACATGTTGGCGGCTTGTGTGAATGAAAGAGGGGCTAAGCTGCAATCACTAGGTCACATGACCACCAGGTCACGTGTTTGTGAGTTATTCGGATTTCCTTCACAGGGTGGGCACATCTATGGTCAGAATAAAGTATGTGTGTGTGTGTGTGGGGGGGGGGTGTTGCTGCGACCTGTAGTTGAGAATAGGCGTGGAGTTGGTCTCTGAGGGAATTCCCTGCCTGTGGAGCAGAACTAGCAGGCCCCAGCAGTATGATCATTCCAGAAAGGGGGTGTCTATGAAGACACCTCCTGTTGTCACCCCAATCCCTAGAGAGAAGGCTCTGAGCTTCTGTCCCTTTAAAACATAGTCCCTCTTCATAGCCTTTCAAGAAGTAATCATTTTACCTTCTCAGCCTGTATTAACCACAGAAAAATATTTTTGAATTTGTACTAAATGTTAAGAGGAACAAAAAGGAAATAAACAAAGAGACGCCAAGAGGTGTAAAAACCAGTCTGGTTTCAATAGCAGTTTCTGATCTGTGATCATCGGGTAGTGCCAGCCCCCGAGCCTGTCACCACCTCAAAGGGCCCACTGCAGGCTTCCGGCCCACCGAGCCAGCTCCTCTGGTGTCCGGCCTACTTCCTGCCCTAGTCTGGAAACTGGAGACCTCATCATATTCAAGGCCCGAGATGGAACATTCCCATTTCTGATTCCTTTCAATGTCCAGGTGCTTTCTGTTCACCCCCCTTAATTTCAATTTACCACCTCAGTGGCTGATTGGTAGGCCTGTCATGATTGACACAACCACCTTCGAATCACTTGGCCCCTGGGCAAGAGTGGGTTGTTAACAACACAGAGATGCCAGAAGGATGAGCCCTGCTAATAAGCCTTATGCTGTACTAAAGGGGACACCTTGTTCTTCAAGAGGGAGACCTCTTGCTTCTGTGCAGAAGTGGCCTGCAGGATCTACAATGCTCTCAGGGACCCTAGCTCCTGACATCTCCTATGGTGCTTGCCAGAGGTGGTGGGAGCCGAGGTCAGCAAACAGCCTTTAGAGATGAGAGGGTCAAAGAGTCATTCTCCATTTCCCTGGCTAGCCATGTGGATATCTGACATCTTCCTTGGTGCCCCAATGAAGGCCTGGGAACCTGGTTTGTGCCATCTGAGGGTCTCCACGGGGCCTTCATCCTTCCCAGGCCATGTGGCAGTGGCCACAGTAGACAGATACCAGGAGGCTCGATGGCCAGTCTAATGCCCTCCCCCAGGCTTGCTTCCCAGATGGCCCCAGACTCTGTTACCAGAGGTCCTTCCCTACTCCCCTAGAAACACTGGGTCTGCCATGGCAGTGTTATCTGGGGGTGCTGAGACAAATGTATCTATCTGTCTCTCCTTCCAGGTCATCATGGGGATAGCCAGCCTGGGGTTCCTCTGGGCAGTATTCCTGCTTCCTCTTGTGTTTGGGGTCCCCACAGAGGAGACTACCTTTGGAGAATCTGTGGCCTCCCATCTCCCCAAAGGCTGTCGACGATGCTGTGACCCCGAGGACCTGATGTCCTCTGATGATACGGTCCAGGCCCCTGTTTCCCCTTATGTCCTGCCTGAAGTCAGGCCGTACATCAACATTACTATCCTAAAGGGTGAGTTACCACACTGGGCAGGGTGTGGGCCAAATTGGGAGGGAAGAAAGGACGAAGGGAGGGAGGGAGCAAGGGAGGGAGAGGGGGGAGGGAGGGACAGAAGAAAACAGGGCAGGTCTTGCCTAGGCCCTGTCTGCCTTCCATCTGCATGTACACAGGACCTAGGGTGTATAAGGAGCTAAGGAATAGATGATGTGCAGCCAACCGATTCCCCAGGTTAATGGGGTGGGTAGTGGGAAAGGCCCTGGAATCCAAAATGTGGGCAGAGGGTATTGGGGTGAAGTGTGGGGCACAGTCGACAGACTGAGCATGGCAGGTACACAGGGCTCCTGGAAGGTGAAGTGCAAACTTATGTTCACAGCGTAAGGGGCTCCCCAGCAGGAGTGTGAAGAGAGATGTCATGGGAGAAAGACGTGGGCTCACAGGGTCACCAGCCACCACCAGGATAGAGGTTTCTCTCAGCGGCATCAGAGAGAGGACCTGGCCCCAGCTCCTGGGAGAGCTCAATGACCGGTGGTTCCTTGATATATAGCATCGGATGTGACAGAATTAGTGCCACCTCTGCGAGGGGACCCATAAATGCCAGGGCCACACCACTGACATCCTGGCTCCATCTTTGCTCACTGTGTCCCCACCCAATGTGAGGACACGAGTTAGTGTCCAATAGAAGAGAGGGACTTTCCTGGAGTCACTTCGATGTCAGAGACAGAGCAGGGCATTCCCCTCTGATAGCCAGCTGGCCCCTGAGACTCCTGCACACTCTACTTGCCTGGGTGAGGATACTTCATGGCTTCACTCCATGCAACTTCAGGCAGCTTAGCTTCTGGAGGTGGGAGGGCCTGGGCCTGGATGTCCTTCCTGTGACTGTCCATCCCAAGCTCTGTGTTGCCTTGGATCAGGCTGTCAAAAGTGGATGGTTCCCTGTAGCACAAGGCCATACCTTGCAGGTCAAGATGGCCTCTTTCTAAACCTCCTGCTAGCTTGAATGTAGAAGGAAAGCACTCTCCTCCCCACTGCCACGGTGGCCGGAGGCTGGGCAGAGAGGGTGCTCAAGTGCTCTGTACCCAGTGAGGTACCTCTCCCAGGACATGGCACCCCACCCCACTTTCGTTTGGCCTGTCTTCAAAGACCTGGGCCCCCCATTTTCTCTCTACCATCCGCTGACCTCACCATTATGGTCAAGGAGACCTGAGGAGGTGTACCTCATCAGGGAAATACGTGCAGTCAGGTCTCTTTAGTACACACTAGGTGTGTTTGTTGGGGGTTGGGGTGGTGGGGGGCGTCGTCGGTGTCATATCTATGCTCACATCTGGCCTGCAGCCAGGGCTGGGAAAGTGACTAGGAGATCACCAGTTCCAGGGAGGGTAGAGATGGGCTGGGCCATGCTGAGTGGATATCTTGTCCTCTCCTTGCCAAGGAAGGACTCACGTGTAACCTTGAAGTAGGCATTGCCCTTTTAGGTACACCCTAAACACCCAAGACCCAAAGGCAATTTTCTTCTCTAACCAAAAGTACAAAGTATGTCTTACCTTACCCCACCCCCTGGCTGGCCTAGGCGGGTCAACCTCCCGGAAGCTTGCCACCCTTTTCTTGCTAGGAAGGGGTCCCAGGCTGAGCTGGATAGGACACACTTTAGGTCTTGGAAATGGCCTCAGTTTCACTTCTGCAGAATGGGATGTTTGGGGTGGTGATGCCCAGCATGCAGTTAGGTGCTCAATAAACACCAACTCCTTTGTCTGGACCCAGGTAAGGGCAGACACTTCCAAAATTGAGTGCTTAGCACACGGGTGGGTCCCTGTCCTGATTTCTTCCCCTTCATGTCCTCACAGGTGACAAAGGGGACAGAGGTCCTACAGGAACACCAGGGAAGCCAGGCAAGAATGGTACCCGAGGGGACCGTGGCTCTCAGGGTGTCAAAGGTGACAAGGGGCAGGCAGGTAGCCCTGGCAGCTCGTGCCAGACACATTACTCAGCCTTCTCTGTGGGCCGCAAGACTGGCTTGCACAGCAGCGAGAACTTCCTCTCACTGCTGTTCGACAGGGTCTTTGTGAACACGGATGGCCACTTTGACATGGCCACTGGCAGCTTTGTGGCTCCCCTGCGCGGCCTCTACTTCTTCAGCCTCAACGTACACAGCTGGAACTACAAGGAGACCTACGTGCACATCGTGCACAATGAGCAGGCAGTGGTGATCCTGTACGCGCAGCCCAGCGAACGCAGCATCATGCAGAGCCAGAGTGTGATGCTGCCACTGGTGCCGGGTGACCGTGTGTGGGTGCGGCTCTTCAAGCGGGAGCGGGAAAACGGCATCTACAGTGATGACGTGGACACGTACATCACCTTCAGTGGCCACCTGATCAAGGCAGAGGACAACTGAGCTCCGCCCCTCTCCCCCCTCCCCCCTTCTCCCCTCCCTCCCCGCCACTTTCACAGCTGGGCAGCTGGTGGCTAGGGCAGGTCCTAGGGCTGGGTCTGCTGCTCTCCATTCCTTGTCTCCACAGTTACTGCAGTCTGTCTCCATCCCTCTCCTCTTAGCTTCGTTTTTCTGATACTTTGGGGCTTACATATTTCAGACTTTGCCAGCCTCTAGAGTGGCTATCCTGACACTCCACCACTCTATTCATCCCTGGGGTCTTTATTATCTGGTAGATGCTGGCTTTGCATTTGGGGTAGACCCAGGATTCTTCATTTCTAGTGATTTCCTCCATGACATTGACGCTACAGGTCTGTGGATCACACTTGAGGAGTTGTGCTCTCTCTAAAGTGTTCCCAGCATTCTAGGGACTTCAGGAACACTCTGGAATTGCTCCCCTACCCCCAAACTCTAGCATTCTTTCCACATCCTCTAGCTTCCTCCTCCTCCTCCTGGCCCTCCCTCATGCCTGACCTTTCCCCTCCTCCCCTTTTCCAGCCATTGTTCATTTGTGCACTTGTCTAATGCTGAGCGCTCACATGGTCTCAGGCCTTAGGAAAGCCCAGAAGTGGGTACTAAGACTTGAGCACATACTGGGTGCTCCTCTAGACTGGGTCCGCGGGCACCGTGGTTCCTTCTCCACTGCTTCCATGGTCTGACAGGTCCCGGAGATGGGATGATAACCTTTCCCATGCTCCACGTTCTTGCCCTGTGCCCAGCAATAAAGCAAATATAGGTATAATCTTAGCTGGGAGGAGACCCAGGAGTTTAGATGTATCTGGGATGAAGGGGCATCTGGGAACTGGAGCCTGTTCTCTTCCCTGATGTTAGAAGACTCCTCCTGCCCCCTTCTTTCCCCCAGACATTAGCCATGGTCAGACCATGCACTAGTGCTCTCTGGCCCTCCTGGCTCCTCCAAGGCCCAGGCTCACCCTGGGTTTATGAAGGTGCTTAAGCCCCTGTCCCCCTGGAGGTGGCTCCCATTTCAGAGCTTCTCCTGCCTGTATTGCCCTTGCAGACATCGTGGGCAAGTCAGGCAGGACAGAGGTGGCAGGTTTCAGCCCAAAGCAGGTCTAGGGACTGAAGCCAGTGACATTCAGGTTACCTGGGGGCCTTCTCTGAGCCATGCTGCCAAGACAGGCCCTGGGGGAGGTTGTGAAAAAAGCAAGACCTCCACGTCTTTCCCAGGGTGTGTAGCCTGGTGGCCCTCCAACCTTCCCCTCTCCCACTGTAGCCTGCCCAAGCTTCTCAGGGGAAGGTGGCCTCCGTCCATTGGTGCTTCTGCAGATCCAAGGCAGGGCTGGCCCTGAGAGGGCATCTCTGGTGCTTACAACCAAGCGAGCCATGGCAGGGTAACAGAGGCAAGGCCCGCCATGTGCTGTGAGGGCTGGCTCTACGAAACCACCCTCAGCCCGACTGTCCTTGCCTGCTTGGCCAGTGTGAATAAAGATATTGGATTCTCTTGGCAATTCAGCCTGGTACTTTTTGCCCTACAGCCATCTCCTGCCTCGGGAGATAGACACTCTGTCCCGCCAGTCATTCACAGCCAGACTCCTGGAGTCTCACTGAGAGTCAGCTAAGATCTATCTGGGCAAGTCCCCATGTCTCTGAGCCTCAATTTCACTGCCTGCAAAGTGGAGCTGACAATGGTTTGCTTCACGGTGGCGGGGGCATGGAGGCTTCAGGATTAGATGGCGTGTCACCCGCCAGGCAAGTGTACCTCCGTGCAGCAGAAGCACGGTGGTGATTTTCCTCAGAGAACATTCCAGAGTCTCACGATCCAGCCGGGTACTCCAAAGCGCCTCACCAACTCTATTTATTAGCTACTGTCTTGTTACTGAGACAAAAGCAACTCAGGGCAGAAAGGGTTCTTTTTGGATTGAGGGTACGTCTACCTAACGTGGTGTGGATGGCATAGCAGCCGGGTTGTCAGGCGCTGGTCCCACTGCATCTGCAGTCAGGAGGCAGAGAGATGAGTGTGGGTGATCAGCTTGCTGTCTCTCTCCCTTTTATTCTGACCTGGACCCTGACTACGGAATGGCACCTCCCACCTTTACTGACCTAGCCTGGAAACAACTTCATAGGCATGCCCAGACACTTGTCTTAGGTGGCTCTGGATCCTGCCAAGCTGACAATATTCACTTGTGTGAGGGACCACAGAGTCCCGTACCTCTGTCTCATGAAATACCCATCGTGCCTCCCAGAGAATTGTCTATTGGGGGTGGCCATATTGACCAAGCACAGTCCCTTGCCTGTACTGTTAAACAGACCCCTGTCTCCACTCTCTGCCTGCTGCTGTGGGAGGGACAGCAGGAGTTTGTGCCCTGCTCTGTGTAGCCATCAATATTTGGTGGCTCTCTGTGTTCCAAGTGGAAGACGAATACTTGAAAGAACATACCTTTTGTACCTGCTTGGAAATCCAAGCCTGTTCAGTAGCAGAGTCAGTAGCTCTATGTCCTTGGGGTCCGTTGAGGGCTTGAGAGAGATGCGGCCCATTTGTGCCTGTCCAATGGCCTGACAAGTGTGCTCTTGCTTGTTAAATACGCTCTAACATGAAGAAGGCCCAGATCTGTCTAGCATGTCAGTGGAATGAGTGATCAGCTGGTTGGCTGCCCTGGAAACTTCATGCCAGGCACTCGTAGAATTTGCACACTGATGTGCACACCAAAGCCACAGGCATTTCCAGGCGGTGCTGGTTCAGGCTATTCAGACCAGCACCCACCTCCCCTTCCTGTCTCACTACCGTCCACGCTTCCTCCCAGCCTCAGTTCAGCAGTGGCCATGAAATAGCCTCCGACAGTTCACACTCAGTGTTCTGACTCAGTGGCATAGCCCCAGTGGGTATAGGAACCCTAGATCTTGGTGACAGGAACTTTGCAATACAGGCAAAGCATGGAAGAGCTTGGGCAGGGGCTTCCTAAAATTGGAGGCCACCAAGGCAGGGTTGCAGAGAGAAGATCTGAGTAAAGTGGAGAGAGCTGGACATGGTGGCTTATGCCTTTAACTCCAGTGCTTGGCAAAGGCAGGGGAATCTCTGTGGTTAAAGGGCTAGCCTGGTCTCTATATAGCATTCAAGGCTAGTCAGAGTTATATAGATACGGTCTCAATGAGATAAACTAAAAGCAGAGAGAGGCAGAGAAGCAGTAAACAGAATGGAATTGGACACAGTAGAGGTTCCGTGTGTGAAGCTTGCCCTGGGGTTGACCTCGGGCCGAGGCCTTTTAGAGGCGGCTCACTGGGGCCAGGTGGTGCAGACAGATCCAGACAGAGGGAGGAGGCCTGCACTGTGGTCCAGGGTGGACATGAGCCTCGGGAACTGGGAGGATGCCACGCACCATGAGGACAGCAAGTTCCCACTGGACTTTTGAAGGAGGTGGGAGATTTGGATGCAGAGAGTGAAAAGTAGGCTGGTGCTGGACTAGCCAAGTCAAAGACCCTGCCCATCAGGCTCCTCCATCCCTAAAGACGTGTCTAAGAGACCTGGTGGCTTTCTGTTCTGCCTTTGTACAAGGCAGGCTTTTGTTTAGCTGGAGGGATGGAGGATGCTGGGTAAGTTAACCTCTTTGGACCCTATGCAGTCTTTGTAACATATGACCCCAAATCTTTCTTACCCTACTGAGGACTTTGACTCAAAGTACACGTGGGAATGGCAGCAGAACCCCACTTTAGACCTAACGAGGGCTCACAGTAGTGTAGAATCCTGACAAGAGGGATAATTGTTCCAAGAAATGCAAAGTAGGCACGAGTAGTTTGAGAGATGAGCTTGGGTCCCAACTCCCATAGGCTCTGCAGCCAGGCTGGGGGCCTCTGAGAGGGACTACTTTCCCTTCAGATCCACTTGGTCAGGGCCCATCACCTCACTGTCCCCTGTCATGGGCCCTAGGCACTGGGCCGTTTCTTCTGACTGTGTGAACCTTGGCTTCACTCCCTTTGTGCCCATACAATAGTGTGTGTGTGTGTGTGTGTGTGTGTGTGCGTGCATGCATCTCTGTGTGTCTCTGTGTATCTCTCTTGTGTCTCTCTGTGTGTGTCTGTATGTGTGTCTATATGTGTGTTTGTGTCTGTGAGAATGGGGAAGGGGCAACACTGCTTTGGCTGAAAAGCATATGCCTATTGGATGACCAACTTCTCCGAATCTCCTCGGCACTGCAGGGGCAGCGCTGCCACGTGTACAGCTACAGGGCAGGGAGAGCCGGAGACACTCACCAGGAACAGAAGCAGATGGCGAAGACATTATGGGTGGGGCAACACAGAGGGAGCCAGAGAGGAAAGAGGGATTTCCAGGACACGAGTCAAGAGTTCACAGGACTGGGCAGGGAGGCAGGAAGGCCTTAGGTGAAGGCCACAGTCACACTGAGGAAGGTCAGAGGCAGGATGAGGTGGGGACAGATGACCAGGCCAAGGGAGAGAACTAACAGAACCGATTCTCACGTAGACAGAACAAGGCTGGTTTCCTCTGACTGACCTTCATTTTACAGACAGCTTTTATCGCTGAAATTGAGGAACTTGGCGGTGTCGTCTATGTTGCTGAACTGTCTTCCCCACTGCCTCTCTCTGGTCCCCCAAGCAGCAGCTTAGTGCCTCAGTGTCCCAATGTCACCAGCCAGGACTGTCCTTACATTGTTCAGTGTCCTACAAACATCTGCTCTAGGCTGCAGTCACTCCCCCACCTCCCATACAGCTGCGCATGGCTTCTGGTCCACCTTGGTCTTCCCTGTACACACACCAATTCTTGAAAGGCGGTCTGGACCTGGCCTCACCAGCCTGGGACACTGCTGCTATTACTTTCCTATGTTCTAGCTGCCTCCTCCCTGGGGTGTTGATTGGGAAGAGGAATACTGCCTCTGTGGCTCAGAAGCAAGGCATATGCATGCATGCATGCAGGCATGCATCTGTACATGTGTGTGTGTGTGTGTGTGTGTGTGTGTGTGTGTGTGTATGTGTGTGTGTTCTCTGTGAACCCCCACTGGGCTCAACCTAGTTGAGCACAGAGGACAGGATCGCTTTGGCAGGAGCCCCCATTGATATGCCCTCCTTCTCCTCTGCCCCACCTCAGGGCTTTTAGAGCTCACTGAACTAACTCTCTCTCTCTCTCTCTCTCTCTCTCTCTCTCTCTCTCTCTCTCTCTCTCATCCCGAGTGGAGGGGTACCCATTGCATCTTTCCTTCTAAGCCTTGGGCCCAGCTTGAATTAAAATCTGAGCATAAGCGAAGCCCTCCCTTTCCTCTGCTCTTTGTGTTTGTTGGGTTACCGCAAGCCCAGAACAAAGCAGAGAAAACATAAATAACCTTGATTTGAGGGATAGGCCAGTTCCATGGCCACACCAAGGGTCAGGCATCACCCACTGTGTGCCTCTCCTTAACTTTGGTGCCAGGGAGACAAGAGGTGAAAGTCAGCCAGCAGCAGCTCTTCAATTCTCAGTGGCCAGAGTTGGCCACGTGACTTAACCCACCGCAGTGATAGAGACTAGGATTATAGACAGGGTTTAAGTCTGAGCTCCAAGGGGCTAGGGTGCCCATCCCAACCAAATCAGCCTCGCCAAAGGGTGGGGACCTGAGAGACGTTATCCCGAGTTTAGCTTCAAATAGCAGCAATGCCCCAGCTTCAGAGTAGTCCCTGATCTTTTCCAGCAGTGCAGTTAATGCCCCCCACAACACACACTCACTCACACACACACATATTCACACACACACTCTCACACACTCATACACATACACATTCACACATACACACTCTCTCACAATACACACACACTCACACATACACACACATACTCACATTATACACACACACATACTCTCTCTCTCTCTCTCTCTCTCTCTCTCTCTCACACACACACACATACTCACATCATACACACACACACATACACACTCACACACACATACTCTCTCTCTCACACACACACACACACACACACTCATACATACACACACATACTCACATCATACACACACACACATACACACTCACACACACATACTCTCTCTCTCTCTCTCACACACACACACACACACACACACACACACACACACACACCTCTGGTTAAGATGGTGTTATTGAGGCTTTGCCTCTGTTTAAGTCTGAGTACTTGAGAGCAGCTCCTGAACTCTCTGTGCCTCAGTTTCTCCATCTGTACAACAGGATGCATACAGGAACTATTGCAGGTGTTAAAGTCAAGCAAAAACCTGGGACACCCTCTGTGGCACTTTATTCTGAGGCACATGTGTCTTTATAGCCGTCTCCCAGAGGAAGCCACCATGAAGCCACAGACTGCTCTCTTCCCTCCCCTCTGCCCACTGGGTTTGCAGCCACAGTCTACACCTGTGACGTCACAGGGCCCATCTGTGTGCAAAACACAAGGTATTTTCTCTGGTGGCCTCTGGTCTGCAGTGGGGAGATGCTATGTAGGTCCCTGCAGCAGCCTTCCTGGGCGAACAAGGGCTAAAGATAGAAGCTCGTGTGGAGGGGCTGGCATACAGGCAGGGGAAATGGCAGATTACTTCCAGGGCATTTGGGGTCAAGACAGGGAGCAGAGAATCGGAAGGACCCGGAAGTGGGGGCGAATGTGGTTGGCAGCTGTTAAGGTTTGAATCCAAGTCAGCCCTCATGGCTCAAGTTTTATAAGCTCATTCCCCACAGCGTGGTGCTATTTTTTGAGGCTGTGGGGCCTCTAGGAGGGGTGCTGAGCGGGCAGAAGCAGGTCATTAAGGATGGACCTTTGAAGGTCCATAGGACCTGTGTTTCGAGTCATATTCTCCATTGTTTCTCTGTGATGTGAGCAGCCTCTTCCACCCACTCCTGTCACCACGACCGACCCGAGGCCCTCCACCACAGCGACCTAACCTTGATGGACATAGGTCCTCTGCAACCATTCCCTGAGAGGGGCCCTTCCTCCTTTGAACTGCAGCAGCCTCTGGGCACATATCTTGCGCTGGGCAGTGTTAGAGGAATTATAAACCACCGGGAAGAGGCACATGGCTGGGCGTCCCCACAGGCCTCTCAGCCACGCATCCAGGATCCGAGTTGTCCTTTCTTAGAGGATGGACATCTGGATGAGGTGACTACCAGAGGTCAGGGTAAGGTTCTAAAGGAGGCCTCGAGGCTAAAAGGCCAGCTGGAAATTTTGCTTGGACACTTAGGCTGAGCGCAAGGACTGACACATGTGGGCAGGAAGGGAGGGCAGGGGCTGCTGCTTGTGCAAAGGCCCTGGGGCTGTCCCTTTGGCCGCCATTTCCAACAAGACTTTTTTTTTTCTCCCCTTGAGCTAAGAGGAGTTAACTGCTTTCCCTCACAGCCACAGCTGGGATAACCTTCATTAATATACTGTGGTCCACCCTCCCCCACAAACGTGATGCTGCTTGACAGGTGGCATCGGACAGACAACAGGTCATTTCTTCTCTGCTACCATAGCTTCTTCAGTCGTGTGCTTCCTGTTCCCCAGACAGTATTCTCTTTTCCTCCATGGCATTGGCCTTCTCCTGGCATCCCTCAGACCCTCACATCTGGCATCTCCTTCTTACTTCATCCCTACCAGACCACATGCCAGACCTGCCATGGCAGGTGTCTGTTTGGCCCATGGCCTCTTCCTTCTCCCCTGCCCCCCTTCTTTCCCTTTCTTCCTCATTTTCTTTCATGGGTCTGGGGAATCAAACTCAGGACCTCAGATTACTTCCAGGGCATTTGGGGTCAAGACAGGGAGCAGAGAATCGGAAGGACCCGGAAGTGGGGGCGAATATGGTTGGCAGCTGTTAAGGTTTGAATCCAAGTCATGACCTGAGCCCTGAACCGTATAAGGGTGAAGAAAGTGAACCCTAGCATAAACAACACAAGCAAACAGGCAGCACTGGCTGTCCGTTTCACTCTGCTCTTGGCTGTGGGTATGATAGGAGGCAGCTGTGAGCTCCTGCTTTGATGTTCCCGGTGATGACAGACTGTAACCTGGAAATTATAAGTTTAGTAAACCCCTTTCTCCTCCAAGTTGGGGGTGTTTTATCACAACAACAGACATGAGATTAGACCCCTAGGGGAGCCCTCCCCACTGAGCTACACCCAGCCTAGTTCATTCTATAACTGTAGCCCCTTTAGTAGCGATATGTCAGACACCTTTGTACCTAATCTAACACCCTTGTATCTATCAGGTAAAGCTTAGAATGTATGGACTTTAAAAGACCACTGGCTTCCACCGGCCTCAAAGTTGACAATGCCATCTGACGACTCTTAAAGCCCACAGTAATGGCCACCCCCACACCCTTTGCTGTAACCTGCGGCCCCATGCCCTGCAATCGAGATGTGTTCTAAGGGTCTTGAGTTATGACCCTTTCCTTTGTTCTGTGACTTATAAGTGCTCATGTACCCAAATGGAACATGTCAGTTGGGGCAAAGTGACTCAGTGTCCTGGGGCCTGGGGCCACTCATACTTTGTTCAGAATATACTCTGTCTTCTTCTCTTTGAGGTGGGACCTGTTTTTGCTTAACGTTAGTAAACACATGCAGAATGACCCAGGAGGAGTCCTGGCATTGAGGAGGGAAGCCAGAGGATGTGTGCGTAGTCCAATCCAGCCTCAGAAAGCGCCCTCCTCTCCCAAGATCATATAGATAAAGGCTACATTATATGGGCTAAGCAGACTAGTCTGTATGTTTAGGAATGTGAGCCTCTTTGTGTAACAATAAAGAAAAACTGGTAAAAGCCATCCAGCCTGCATGCTGTCCAACATCCTCCTGACCAACAGGAAGGATGCTTCCAGACTATGCAGGACTTCCTTGGGTGCGTGGTAGGCACGTCAACCACTGTGGTCACTTCCTCTTCAAGGAGACCATAGTGAGGGCTGGAAAGCCACAGGCTTCTTATGCAGAGGATCAGAGGGCGTGGTCCAGCCTGTGGCGGGGGTGGGGTGGGGTGCATTGGTGGGGGTGTAGGGGTGTGGGGGTGGGTGGGCTGGAAGGCTTTACATCAGCAGCCTCCCCTTGAAAGACAAGATGAGAAGGAGGGCTCAGATGTGGTCCCTTAGAGGAGCCACACCCACAGAGTCCTGTCAGCATGACGGCGTAAGCATGATCTAAACAAGGAACACACCAGAGAACATTTTCTAAGGACAAAATTGTAGCCCCCCCCCAAAATGATTTTTTTCCCTGTCGGTTTAGCTTATTAAAGTCTTGAGAGGTTTAGAATCAAGTCATATGGATTTAATATTTCTTTCTACCAGGGCTGTCACAAAAATCTAGGCCAAGGGACGCTGCACCGATGCTGCGATGCTGCCGCCTTCATTATAATTTCCATATGTTTCCCCCCAGTGCTAAGAGAACTCCTTGGTTAGCATGCAAATTCTTCACACCCCAGTTGTTCCACGGGACTCGGTGTGGAGCTGCCTGAGAGACCATCAGATTCTTTCTGGGACAAGGGAAGGATCAATAGATTCCTCTTCAGCTTGTAGTCAGCTCATCTGTTCATCTGTCCACTCATCCATCCATCTGTCCATCCATTGATCTGTCTGTCCATCCATCCATCCGTCTGTCCATCCATCCATCTGTCCATCTGCCTGCCCATCTTTCCATCTGTTCATCTATTTACCTCTTTCCTCTTTCTTTTTATCTTCCTTTCTCATTCCTTCCTTCTTTCCTTTGTTCTTTTCCTCCTCCCTCCCTTTCAGCAGGGATAGCGGGAGCATCTATGCCTGGCTTTAGGTTCTTGAAAAGATGTGGGGCCCATAGACCTTAACCTATGAACTTGAGGCACACCGAGCAGGTCCACCTACTAGCACCAGATCCATTAGATGCTGGAGTGAAAGGCAAGTGAGATCAAGCAGGAAGTTGTTGGTGTTAATAAGGTTGGGAGGAACCAGGGCCAGGGTGAGGATGGATGCCAGATGTAGACAGGAAGGCTTCACGGACAGGGTGTTTGGAAGGTCAGAGTTCACATCCTGCCCTGCTGTGTGAACTAAGAATGATAGCTGCCCTCTCTGAGCCCAGGTCTATCATCTAGGTCCCCAGCAGGCTGGCTTTTTGTCGTTCTGGTCACTTCTTGCTGATTGGTACTGCCTGGAAACCAGGATGGAGCTCACACTGCCCTCTGGTGGCAACTACAGGTATCGGCCTGTGTGTTTTATCTCATTTTCTCTTAAAGGAGTTAGATTACCTTTAGTGTACAAAGTCCTCAGGCAGAAGTGTCACAGGTGAGCGTTTGGGGTAAGAAGGGACAGAAGAATGTAAAGAGCATGTGTTAGCCTCACTGCCCAGGCAGGAAGCACAGGTTCTGTTATAACACACCGGGTTCACTGCAGGTGCCTGGAACACACTGCTCTACATGTGTGCATGGTAACCGCAGCCTTCTTCCCAGCAGGAGCAGTCAGGAGTCAAGAGACCCTTCCAGTTCAGTACAGAGAAGGGTCCCTCATCAGCTATGGCAGCACTCCAAGAAACCAGAACTCCAGAAATCTGAGAGCGTGGGGACCCTCTGCTGTCCCAGAGGACCTCTGACTCCTGCTGGAAAGAGTTCCCCAGCCTTCTGGACACACATGCTGCAAAGAACACACACACACACACACACACACACACACACACACACACACACACACACACACACACACCATGAACTCCTCACAGCAGCGTGGTCCTTCCAGGAAAGGTGGGGGCTGGATCAGGGCTGGACTTGGGAAAGAAGGAAGCTCCAGGTGTCATCTTTAGTCAGCGAGGCTTGCCTGCTGTGTTGCTTTGCCTCTTTCTGTCTCTTTTCCAGCTGAGGCTGTGCTCCCTGGCTCTCTCTGAGCCAGGCCTCCTCTTTTGGGGACATACAAACTCCAGGTATAGCCATTTGATGCTATATCTGTTGTCTCTCCCTACAAGTGGTGGACCCCTAGATGATGGGGTGGCCTCCTGTGACCCATTACTCTCAGATCAGGAGTTTAATGAATGGTTCGCCATTGACAACAGGCAAGTTTTCCTTTAGTGCCCAGGAAAAGCAAAATTCAAACAGCAATGCAGTATTACGAAAATATCTCTTACATACTGAGAGACTGGGGCTTTTGCTGGACCCCATGGCCAGGGTTAACCATACACCCTGAGATCACTTAAGTCGGCCTGCCTACAGTGTGTGCACATTCAGCCTGTTTGTTTAACCTGCCTCTAAGAGAACTAAGAAGCAGCCAGCCTTACTTAACTCGGATTTCCATGTAACCAACTTCTATAACCTAAGCTAATATATAACTGTGACCTTACGTTATATACTCTTCCAGGCCCCCCGGCCCAGAATGATGCATACATGTCATTTGCTAAAAGCAGTAAATACGCTCATTGAAAGGAGCCTTCTATGATCTACCACAAAGGTTGAAAGCATCTGTTTATGACTGTTAGTCGGGACACAGTGATGTTTGGTAGCAGTGTTTGTTGTCTGGGTTGGCTGGGATCAGTTGGAGCCAGAGACTTCAATCCGTTGTAGTTACTGTTAAAGATTTCTGTAAAGGGCCCCGTTCTTTTTTCCACGTGATGCTTTCTGTGCTGTTCAATAAATGCAGAGCAAAGTCCTTTGTGAGGGACAGACGCACGACAGACACACAGACAGAACATAAAGCTGACCAAGTCGCACATGACAGACACATGAGAACGACACACAGGAACAAACAGATTCACGAGACAGCCTTCGGGCAGGCATAGACTCAGCCAACAGGAGACCGACGGCACGGAAGACACAGGAAGCATGAAGCAGAAAGTTTCAATTTGGATTCGCTCTCTGTTCAACAGCTCCAAGAAGTATGCTGCTTGCTTTCTTTAACGTGATGCATTATTGTTAATCTAGTTAATCACTAATGCATATAACCTGGCCTATCAGATGCTCGCTTGATAAGCAGGGGCCAAAGAAACAGTGAGAAGGCCACAGGCAGCTTTGCAAAATCAGGGCAACACAGCCTGGCCAGACCCAACACGGCCAGCGGTACCTCAAGTATCCTTTGGCTTTCTTGTTCCAAAGGTGCAGTGGCCCAGAAGAGATGATGTGTTTTGAAGCCAGGAAGTCCTGGTTCTAACTCCAGCCCTGACACTTCTCACCTATGGGGCATTTTTTAGGCTAGTGATTTAGCCTCTCTCTGTCTCAGTTTCCTCATCCAAGGAACAGCGTGAGAAGCGCTATCTGCAAGGTTGTCAGAACTAAAGGACTGAGTATCTGTGTAGATATCAGCTCAGCTCTCACTAAGTTATGGGTTTGACCCAGTAGGACTGGGTGGGGCCTGACACGCTCTAGGTGTGAGCACTTGGTACAGTTAGGATGTCTTGGACGAGCTGTTAATTATTCTCTGGGGGAGGTTACAGCTTCTAGAACATTCTGGGGGTGGGGGTGGGGGTGGGGCATCTGTCCATCTTCTCAGTACTCTGCTTGGGTCATCAACACGGCTTCTCTTGTGTCTTTGAGGGGATTGATCTGAGACCCTGGGTGAGCCTAGGTTCTAGGCCTGGAGGTGGGTTAGGCACCGGACAGAAGAGAGCTGAGACCCAGGAAGAAGGCCTAGCAGTGAGCGCTCGTGGAGCACCCCCTCAAGTGACCATGCTTGGTGAGCCCCACAGCCCAAACCACAGACCACCCAGCCTCTCCAGCCCTGCCCACTCTCTTGCTCCTTTACACCTGCCGCCCCCTGCTTCCTGCCTGAGAGGTGCAGGTGGCTTCAGCCAGGCTGCCAGGCTCAAACCACAGGCCTAAAGCCTCGGCCACATCCTCCCCCACAGAACGTCCAAGGCCAGTTTACCTCGGTCCCTCCTCTGCTGTTTGGGTGGATGGGCCAGGCCCAGCTTGGTCTCTGACCCCTTATGTTTATTTTTGGTTGTGAGCCTAGCCTTTAACGGCTGAGCCATCTCTCCAGCCCAGACCCCTTATTTTTATAAGACAGAAGGGCTGGGGTTGTAGAAAGAGCACCCCCCCCATATTAGTGTGTGGATGAATGCATTTCAGCTCCATTTACATGAGTTATGCCACCATTCATAGGCTTGTCTGTGACATGGGAGACAGTCCAGGCTTGTGGCAGGTGACCCTGGAAGAAAAACTGGGGGTCCGGGGTCCCTGGGTTCATACTGCTTCGTGGTACCTGAGCTTACTGGGAGTCATCTCTTCATTCTCATCCCTAGCACCGTGAGTGAGCTGCCTGCAGCAAACTCGATCACAAGTAGCCTGGGGCCTAGCTAGCACCTTCTGTGTTCAACCTGAGCTGAGCAGGTCAGGTCACTTCAACCCTGAGCTCTGGAAGGCCCCAGAGATCACCACGGTCTTGGGTTCCTGGGTTCAAGACTACCTACCTATCAGTGGAAGTGAGCTTTTTCACAGTCTTAACCCTTCTTGGATCACCTCTTTCCTAAGAGCTGGGGTTTCAGGGAGTGAGATGCAGAGCACACAGAGTCCCTCCCAGGATCCTAGAAGAGCCCCACCTCTCTTGAGGGTTGCACAAAGCCCAAGGTGAACTCTGGAAGTCAGAGGGGGCCGTTCCTGGAAAGCGACTGAGGATTAGCCAACCTGAACGGGCCTCCTGTAAGGTAAGTGGGAGGCGAGCAGAAAGCCCATCCTGAGCCCAGGCTCAGTTGGCATGGCTCACAGCTCACGGGCCTCTGGTCTCCACCCGTGGCCGTTCCTCTTTCAGAGTCTTTTCTGCAGTTTGGGATTTATGGGAGAGCTGATGGAGGAAGTTCTCCTGCTCTACCCGGGAGGTGATTCCTGATTCACACTTAACCAGTGTGACTCTGGGATCTAGGCCAGGAAATGGATTTCAGTGTGTGCGTGTCTCTTAGGAAGTCTTCGGCTGTTCAAGAGCCTGTCTTCTGAGGTGTGGGGATCTGACGTCCAGAGTTTGTGTGCCACTCATCCGTCTGGTTTGTTCTATTTCACTCAGATCAACCACCACCTGTTCCTGTGGTCTGTGGCTTCACAACTGTGATTGTTCCAGGGAAGGCACAGGGGCCTAGTGCTACAAGGAGTTAGGGCCTGGTGGGCTTGATCTGGGTCTACTGAGAGACCTGGGCCTGGTAAGCTTGACCTGGGTCTAGTGATATGAGAGACCTGGGCCTAGTGAATTGAGAAACATGGCCTCGTGAGACTAACACGGGCCTAGTAAGGTGACAGACCTGGGTCTGGTGAGTTGGTGGTCTTGCTAGGACCCAGCTCTGACAAGGGTGGGGCTGAAGAGGCCGAGAGGATCCTGGGAGGGAGTCCACTTATCTAGCCTGCCTATGTCAAGTTGGGCATGTTTGTGGTTTGAATGCTGGGCAGAGTAGGGAGGAAATAAGACATGTGGAGACGTGGAGTCAGTCAGTGAGACAGCTTTGGCCCTCATGGCTCCCTTCAACACCCTGGCTTGTGGCCTAAAGTAGAGTCATCCTATGGGGGTGAGGAGTGTGTCCCCCCCGCCCCCCTGGGGAGTAAGGTTGAGTGAACAGACTGGAAGGAAAGGACCCCGTCCTTTGCACAAGATGGGCCTCTCAGGATGCCTTCCAGTCACCCTGAAAGCGAAACCAGCCAGTCACCAAATGCAGGCCCTGCTCCCTGTGGGAGGTTTGTGGCCTGAACTTTATTAGGCAGCTGCCCAAAGCAGCAATCTGTTGTAGTGCTCGCCCCCTGGGTGTGCAGGGGACTCACAGGCCATCTGCCAAGAAGGCACTCGAGCACAGGGGCCCCTTCTTTTCCCATCACCAGCCCCGCAGAACGAAGTTGGTACCTTAGGCACCTTGAGCACCAGGGCAGGCCCCGTGATGACGTCAGCCTGATTCTAAGACCCCCCCCGGGAGAGGAAGCTGGAATATGCTCCTGGCCGCCCCGCCCCGTCATAGGATGCGGGTTTTCCTCTCACCACAGTCCTTCAATCTCAGTGAGTGCTCCCCCTGCTCTGCTGAGGCACCTACACCATCAGGAATTTCAGGGGCAATGTACAGAAGCCAACTCAGGTTTTGTCATCGGCAAAAGAGAGTCAGGTAGTTTCTGGGGTCTCTAAAAGGCATTGAGATTCAGGCTTGAGGGCTGAGAGAAACAGCAACGGAGGTGGGATTGTAGCAACCACCCTGACTAGCCCCTCGGCCTCCCCTCCCTTCTCCACTTCACTTCCAAACAAAGATAGGGGGTCAAGGTCTGTGATTGGAGAAGCATGGTCACATGGTCACGGAATCAAGCGTCAAGGCCCGTGATTGGAGAAGCCTGGTTACATGGTCACTCAGGAACTCTGGAGTCAAAACTTGAGTTGGTGAATCCTGGTCACGTGTCACTCCAGAGGCTTGGGACAGCCTGGTTCTAGAATCAAAAAAAAAAAAAAAAAAAAAAAAAAAAAACGAGGCTAACATAGAACCTTAAACTAAATCGTTGTGACTTGGTTCCATCAGTCACAGCCATAAACAAGCTGGTAAGGCAAACATCACCCAGGGGTTAAGAGTCTGGCTTAATAAGCGGGCTTGGTGGCTCATGCATTAGATCCCAGCACTCAGGAGGCAGAAGCAGATGGATCTCTGAGTTCATTGCCAGCCGGGCCTACACAATGAGTTGCAGCAGGTCAACCACCGTTAAACAGCGATACAATGTTAAAAGAGAGAAAGAGGGACTGGACAGATGGCTCAGTGGTTAAGAGCACTGACTGTACTTCCAAAGGTCCTGAGTTCAATTCCTAGCAACCACATGGTGGCTCGCAAACATCTATAATGCCCTCTTCTGATGTGTCTGAAGACAGTTACAGGGTACTCATATAAATAAAATACATCTTTTTTTTTTTTTTTTTTTTTTTTAAGGGAGAAAGAGGCTGTGAGAGAGGGAGAGGGAGGGAGACAGTGTGTAAGGCTTGGACTGTCAAGATGGTGGCTCAGTGAGTAAGAGGGCTTGCCACCAAGATAGACAACCTGAGTTTATTTCAGTTATTGTCCTCCTATTTCCATGTGTGTGCTCTGACACACCACAGGCATGGCATGCTCCCCTCTCAGAATAAATAAATACTTGTACATAGATGATAGATGCAAAAAAAAAAAAAAAAAAAAAAAAAGAGCGAAGCTCTCCTGTCACATGACTGAGTTGGAATCTGAGCTTTAATGTTTTGGAATTGTGAGATGGGCAAGTTTCTGCGCCCAGCTTCCTCTCCTGCAAGAGCAAGGAATTAGGAGAATTCTGAGTACACGGGGTGTTGAGAAGATTAAGTAATGTGACATGCACTAAGCCCTTTAGCTTTGTGTTGGCTGAAAACAATCAGTGCTAACGTCTGGCTGGTGAAATCATTTTAATTACCAGCCTGCCTTGCTTGTCTCAGCTGGCTCTATGTGATAGAAACATTAGGGCGTCAGGCGTAGTAGAGGCAGAGGGATCTGGGGGCCAGGTGACATGACTGAGGCAGGCAGGTGACAAGAGAAAACTGCGTCCTTGCCTGTCACTCTCCTTGCTGCTGCAGTTGGAGAGCTGTCACCTCTGATCTCCTTCAGGATTCTGTATGCCTTTAAATGGTCCCTTGTTCCTTATTCCTTAAGGACTTGAAGGCCCTGAAGCACTGACCTGGGATACCTGGAATAGATACATTCTAGCCTTTTCTGGAAGCAGTTATATTAGTCAGCCATTCCTTCCTGGAACACATACCGATACAGTCAAGTTATAAAGAGGAAAGATTTCTCTTTAAGACTCTTTGGTTTTGAGTCTGTCTGAGGAGCCTGGCCCTGCTGTTTTGGGTCCCTGACTGTACTTCCTGATGGCAGAGTTGAGAGCTAAGCCAGACTCCTCATGACTAGGAAGAAGAGCGGGAAAGAATGATGAATGGTCTAGAAATCTTCTTTAGTACCCACCAAGGGCATGTTTCCAATAGTTCCAAGATGAAAACCAAGTCTTTTCTCCCTGGGCATTGGAGGGACATTCCAGACCCAAACTATAGCAGGAGGAGAGGGTTGCCACCCACTTGTACTTTAGATGGGCAGTCTAGCAGCCGACAAGGGACAGGTCAGGGGCCAGAGTTCATGGAGAGCTGTTGGAAAGCCATGATAATTCAAGTTGGAAATACTGACAGGCCTGACTTCAGCTGCTGCTCGGGAAGGGGCCGGAGGGAAGTGAGACAGGGGAGGTTCAGGAGGTAGCACCAGGCAGGCATGCGGACCGGTGCTGGAGAGCGGGGCTGAGGGTGTCTCAGCCAGACTGGGAGTGGCAGGAGCTGCTTCCTAGAGCAGAGACTTTAAACACGAGTGGGTACCAGAATCTGTTGGAGGGCTCATTAAAATAGATGCTACTGAGCCCCAAGACAAGAATATCAGTCATCCAAGCTGCAGATTTGATTATCTATGTGTCAGTGCATCTGTCTGTTTGTCTGTCTATGCGGGTATGTATGTGTGTACATGTGTATCTCTCTCTCTCTCTCTCTCTCTCTATATATATATATATATATATATATTTCTATATATCTCTCTATAACTATCTCTCTATATATCTTTCTCTCTATATCTCTATCTCTATATCTTTCTCTATATATCTATCTCTCTATATATATCTATCTCTCTCTATATATATTTCTATCTTGTATATCTCTCTATATATATCTCCCTATCTCTCTCTCTCTCTCTCTCTATATATATATATATGTATATATATATATATGTATATGTATATCTCTCTATCTCTCCCCACCTCTCCCTCTCCACCTGTCTCTCCACTTCTCTCTCCCCCTCTCTCTCTCCCTCTCTCTCTCCCTCTCTATCCCTCTCTCTATTCTCTATTCTCTCTCTCTCTCTCTCTCTGGCTGTGTGGCTGTGTTGAGTGTGCATTGGAGTGTGTGTGTGCACATGCAGAGGTAAGAGTAGGACATCAGATACCTCTGTGCTGGACTTCCAGCTGTCTTCATGATGCTGAACTCACTACTCAGGTTCTGGGGCACAAACTCTGGTCATCACGATTGCTCAGCAAGCATTCTTAATCACTGAGCCACCTCTCAGGCCCCGGTGAATTTGCATCGCCAGTGCATTCCCAGATAATGGTATTCAGAGGGCTGGTCTCTTTGAGAACAGAATAGTTAGGTTTGCTGTAGCCTCTAGGTTGGGTTTGAATAAGTCTGACTGAAGAGGCAGAGGAAGGCATTTAAGGAGGGCTGTAATGAGAGACCGTGAACTCTTGTGCATGGTGGAGTGACTGTATTGTGACCTCGTTTCCCTGCTATACTCCCCTTGCTTGAGAACATCTCTTGTCAGGGGCCAACAGGCCATGGATGGGTCTTACACTTATGGTGTGGACTCTTCCAGATGAAGACAGTGAAAATGTGCGAGAACCATTCTTCACTGAGAAGAGCAGGCAATGCTGGGTGTGGCAGCCCACACCTGTGATCCTACTACTGGGTAGGCTGAGGCAAGAAATCAGGCTATGTAGAAATCAAGTGTAAGGCCAACCTGGGATACGTGAGATTTTGTTTTCAATCTTTCATGCCCTGCAAAACAAATGAATGAACAAATGGACTGCGGATGTAGCTCAGTTGGAAAAGTAGATGCCTAAAGTGCACAAAGTTCTGGGTTCTGTTTAGAACACTGCATAAGCTGAGTGTGGTGGTGAAGGCCTCCAATCCCAGCATTCAAGAGGTAGAGACAAAGTGCGTCCTGAGTTCAGGACCATCTTCTGTTGCATAGCAAGTTCAAGACTGGCTCAAGCTACATAGAGACTTATTTTTTTAAAAAATGAAGGAAAGTAGTATAGGCGGGCCAGGGGAGAAGCTGTTGTTTAGGGAGGGAGCTCTGGGGTAGTTAGCAAGCCACAGGGAAACTGGAAGCCCTGTGGGGATCATGCTTAGAAACTGTCCCCAGTAAGAGCGGTGCGGGGAGAAAGCTGTACAGCAGCTCCTATATGTCATTACTGAGTGCCAACTACCCGACAGGTGAGGTGTTAATTCCTAGGCGAGGAGTCCCAGGCATTCTGGCTGTAAAGGGGCAAGGAGGGTGTGTTTTCTGATGGAGAAACCTGGTCTCTACCCAGCTGTAAGAGAGGCTGGGACGTGAAAGAGAGGCTGGGATTGTGGCTTGTGTGTTGGTATCTATCCTGGCTTACTTTCTGTTGCTATAATAGAACGCTCTGACCCAAAGTAGCTTGGAATGAAAGTTGCTTTATTTGGCTCATACTTCCAGGTCACAATCCATCCCTGAGGGAAGTCAGGGCAAGAAGTCAAAGCAGACACCATAGAGGAACACTGCTTACCCATCCATTCCCAGGCTCATGCTGAGATAGCCAGAGCCACGAGACTCAGGATGGTGCCAGTCATACTGGGTGGAGTCTTCCCATATCTATCATCAGTCAAGATTAAGTCCTCTCAGATATGGCTGCAGATCTGGGCAGCTGAGGCTCATACTCTTCCCAGGTGTGTCAAGTTGACAATAAAGTCTAACCAGCATAGGAACCAGGACTCCCAAAGAAAGAAATACCTATAACCCAGGAGACATCCCCAAGTCAGGAGACACCCTGAACCCAGGAAACACCTTCAGGAAAGGTTTACAAAGCTGCCATGGGAACCACAAGTAGGATGTCCTAAGATAAATGCTGAGGGAAGCAGCTGAGAAGAAAGGCCCTCTCTAGAGGGTCCCATGTTCTCTCCCTGTAGGCATACATTTTTTGCAACCTGCTTTAAATAAGGGTTCAACCTCTCCTCTAGCCCACCACACAGCAGAGGTAGTGGAAGAGAAAAGCTATTAGGCTATGGGGGAAGTGGACCTGTTTAGCAAGAGTTCTTTGGGGGTGAGCTCGATCTTCTTTGGCAGCAGTTCAGTCCCATAGCAAACACCAGATATGAATCAGCTGCTACAGCCCAGTCCTCTAGGCAGGCAGACACCACACATGAACCAGCAGCTGTAGTTCAATCCTGAAGAAACCGCAAGGCTCACCAACTGGCCTGAGGCCTCAGGAGTGGCGAGCTGCCGCAGGAACCTCACAAGCAGGTCTTGGGTGAGTTTCTCTCAATGGTGGTATTTCCACAAGTTCAGCTCAACAGTGCAATGTAAGGCGAACCAATACAAGCATGTTGTTAGTGAAGAGTAATGAGGTGAAACAACCCAAACCAACGCTAAACGCTTCTCTCTCACTGTCTGTGGGGTCATATTTATACTCCTTCATCCCTGGCCCTTTCACATGTTTGTTATATCAAAACGTCCTTTCACCTGTGTCTGCTTCAGATAAACGTTCTTTCACGTGTCTGCTTTAGCAAGACATCCTTTCACCTGTGTGCCCCAGCAAAACATCATTTGACATAACTGACTTCCCAAAGAAACTAGAAGTTGCCACTTCATCTCCCCCTTCCCTCTGAATGTGCTTCCCTCTTGTACAGCAGTGACACCCAGCAGTGTGTTCTCTGTGTGGGGTGAGCTGATGGTGGTCGATTGCACATTTTTTTTAGAATCAGTGGCTAATCTTTTATCAGGGGTGGGGGAGGATTTCGAACTCCTTTAAATCCTGATCTTCAACTGGAGTGGTGGACAGACCTGCAATCCCAACACATGGGAGTCTGAGACAGTAGGATTGCTCCAAGTTCAAGATAAGCCTAAACTACAGAGTGAGACATTACCTCAGCCACCCCACCCCCAGTTAAATACTTATAAATAGCTCATGTTCAGCTGTTGTTGCAAATTCTGGGTTTGCTGGCAGTATTGAGCCAGCATTTCTCACCAGTATGCCATGCACTCCACCTGCCCCCCATCCATCTGAAATAAAGTCAGTCCTACCCCTCCAACTGCAGTTGGAAACCCTGTCTATGCCTACTAAGAGGGATACCAGGCTGCCTCTCTCTCACGGTGCCTGAAGCTTTGCTTGTCCCTTCATGTGCCCATGTGCCCCCCTGCACCTGTTCAGAACAAGAATCTTACATCTTGGATGGGATCCCTCAGTCCTGAGCTGTCCCTCCTTCAGGGAAACCTGCCATTGCTACCATCCAGGAACAAGGGCACCTGGATGCGTAGTTCAACGGTAAGAGAGCCACATTTTTTTCTGGCTGTGCACCTGAAGAGTCCTTATATTGGGAAGCCAAGAAGCTTGGGTCACAATGTAGCTAATTTCTGTTTGTTCCCCCAGATGTCACTGGGTTTATACTATGTTTATAGTGGAGCTGGAGTGACCCTTGCTGTGTGCCTTCACACATTTAGTAATGGCAAGAGCCTCTTGTCTGATTGCTATGAGGGCCCAGTGTGAAAACACTGCATGGAAACTTCAGGTGGCCATAGCTCAGCCAGGGCAGGAGGTCCCAACACATTTTCTGTGAATCCTCATTAGTGGCCCAGCGCCTTCTGGAGACCTTGTACCACCCCAGAGCTCCTGTCCCCATAGGCCCAGCTTAGTCCTGCAATTCTGGGGAGTATATCTAGATACCCCATTGATATCTGGATCCTCCATTGATAGATGGTACGCAGTTGTACATGTGGCCAGAACTGGGAAGACACTGCCTTTCTCCTCTCAATCCAAGCTGATTTAGATTCTTGTAGTGCCGAGAGAGTCATGACTGGGTATCACAGGCAGGGCCAGGAAGGATTAACCTACTGTCTGTATACATTATAGCTTCAGACCCTGCTTTGTTGCTGCCCACTGTCCCAACATAGCATCTTTGCTGTTCAGCGCACAGAAGGTCCCCTGTTCTTTGGAGTCTCCAGTCACCAGGTCCCGGAGCCACCCCTCACAAGGTTGGGGAAGGGTATCATTCCAAGATGGAGTGGGTTTCTAAGCCGGGTTTCTGCTTCTTCCAAGCAGACATGTTGGCCTCGAAGACAGCTAGGCAAAGCCTTCTCAGATGGACAATTGAATTTTCAGTTCTTTAATAAAAACACTAACGCAGAACAGAAGGGAAGCAGGGCTTCTAGAAAGAGCTTCTCACAGGTGTTCTGCAAACATCACACGTCCTTTCCTCGAGGTGACACCTAGCCTGTCTTCTGAGAAAGATCAGAGATCTTGGCGAAACCCATTTGAGAAGCGAGCAAACAGAACATTTGAGAAGAGAACAAACAGAATCTTGCCCTACACGTTTCCCACGGGGGCGGGGTGGGGGTGGGGAGTGGGCTTTGCACAGCTTTCCTGCCTATCCCCGAGGGCACAGTAAGGAGACCTGCATTAGGTCACTTTGCCATTGCATGCCGTAATTATGGACAAAATGCGCTTTGCTCCCTGGGCTTTGCAGCCCGGAGCTCCTTTGGGCTACAGGACTTGAGGTACGCTTAAGGTTGTACAAGGTCACAGAGATCGTGGTTGATAGGAGATCGCACGAAGGGAACCTCCCTTTATATTGGAGTTTTAGTTTTAGTTTATTTTCAGAAGGAGAGGCTGTGTTCCTATGAAACAGGGCTCTTAGCCACCTTCCCAGGAGACCTCAGTGGATGTGTAGTTCAAGCCTATCCTAGGCAGCGACTAGCTTTCCCACTTGGAGTCACTCAGTGGAAGCATCCTCTAGCTCACAGCATGTGCATGCATGCATACATGTGCATGTATGTGCGTGTGCACACACACGCACACACACACACACACACACACACCCCTACCTTTTGATTGCCCCAGGTCAGAGAACAGGGCTACCTAACTTCCTATTCCTTCCGGCCACCCTTGTTCTTTCCCATTTACTCAATGCCAGACTCCTGTGGATGCCCGTGTCACTGCCTCTGGTCTCGTGGCATCATGACCACACTATCAGTCTCCACACATTCCCCATGTGTGAAGACTGACTTCTGGGCCGCATCTAGAGATGCCAATAGATGTCAGATTGTCTACCAGAAAAGTGGGGCCATTTTTGGCATGTGTGAGGGATGTGGCTTACATTTAGAACCTCCCTGGGTAGCAAACTTCTTGAGACTTTAAGGATGGGTTGTTCCCAGCATCATTCGTGCTTTGCCTCCCTCTCAGGTGCTGCTTAAGGAGGGGATTCCTTCACTCTGAGAAATTCATCTTGAGTTAGGAAGTCTCCTCACTACCCGATCACCATAAGAGGTGCTTACACAAGCCTAGGTGGCTTCAAGGTCAGCCACCTGTGGCATCTTATGCAATTGCTGTGGCACTGGCAATCCATCCTCAATGGAAGTGTCATCAGGCCTACTGTGCGCAACTGTATCTGAAATGGCCACTTCTCCTTCTCTTTCCCTTCCTCCTCTCTCCCCTAGAAGCTCTCTTGTGAAGGTCAGGTCATTTTCACGCTCTGCCAGTCTGCATGAGTCCCACAGCCCAAACAGCAAAGCTATTTGGTCTGGAACACTGGCCCTAGCACAGATCTCAAATCTGGACTGGCTTCAGCCCAGAAACTGAGTTGCTCTGGGGAAGAGCAGGGCAGGGATATATATGGTGACCAGCTCTGTCCTTGTCTAAATGCTAGGTGCTGGTGACCCTGCCAGCAGAGATGGTCACAGAAGGGATCTGATGGGACCCGGGTGGGGCTAAATGGGCTGCTGTTGATGCTGTCAATGGTGCTGGAATAGCCAGGGGAGCAGGTGACTTCCAATGCATCATGGGAGAATGCATATCTGTAGATCAGGAGCCCAGGGAGGAGTTGAGGACTATGAGGAGGCATACTCTGGAAGTGGGGCTGATGAAGGAGCCATAGAAGATGGCACCTTCTGGCTTTGGCATTGGTGGATAGAGTGTCCCTAGGAAGAATAGGTGTTTGTTGAGCCCCCTCGTAACTAGCCGCAAGACTGTTTGTGGTGGTTTGAATAGGCTTGGCCCAGGGAGTGGCACTATTAGAAGGTGTGATATTGTTGGAAGAAGTGTGTCACTGTGGAGGTGGGCAATGAGACCCTTCTCCTAACCATGTGAGAGCCAGTCTTCTCCCTAGCGGTCTTTAGATGAAGACATAGAACTCTCAGCGCCTCCTGTGCCATGCCTGTCTAGACACTGCCATGCTACTGCTTCTCTCAGCTCCTTCTGCACCATGCCTGGATGCTGCTATGTTCCTGCCTTGATGATAATGGGCTGAACCTCTGAACCTGTAAGCCAGCCCCAATTAAATTTCGTCTGTGTAAGAGTTGCCTTGGTCATGGTATCTGTTCACAGAAGTAAAACCCTAAGATATTTTTCTTTGTCCTTATCTCAGCTGGGTCCCTCTGAGGTTCCTTCCTATCCTGTGCCCTTTATCAGTTGGGAGGGAGAAGCTTTCAGTGCTATAGGGATGAGACTTGGAGTCAGATACATGTTAGGCTCTTGGCCAATGAGAAGACTAGAATCTGGACCATCAGTGAGGCTGATACCGTGGGGGTGGGGTGAGGTCTTTTCTTCAGCTCCCAGGTTGAATGGCAGAAGGCAGGTTAGCATTAGTGAGGGAGTGGTCTCTAGGTGGGTCACACACAGTGTCACTTGGGTGAGTGATGCTATCCAGGCTGAACGGGGGAGGGGGGTGTTGGGGGGGTGAGGCCATGGGAGGGTGGCTCAGCAGATGCTGGGATCTTTTCAGTGGTTGGTGGAGGATGGACTGTGGCAGAGGTAGGAATGGAATGGTGCCCTCTGTCTATAGCTAGGAACTTTCTCAGTTGCTTCTGGACTGTTATGTGATTCAGACAGAGATGGCCAATGCAAGGCTAAAGGTAGCAAGGGCAGGCTGGGTAGCTGAGTTCCTGAGTTCGACTCCAGATCTGGCAAAGACAGGAGGATCCCAGGGGCTCACTGTTAGCCGGTCTAGTAAACTCGAGAGCTCTAGGTTCAGTGTGACTCTTCTGTAGAAGTAAGGAGGTGGGGAGGTGGCTAAACAAGCAAGATCACAGTAGCACACACAGGAAGGGCTGAGTTCTAATTCCCCCAAACCACATAAAGGTTGGAAATACTCCCACACACTATCGTAATCCCCAGTATGGATATCACTTGCTGTGAGCTGTCTTGGGTCCAGGTCCACTGAGAGACCCTGTCTCAAGGGAACAAATCAGAGTGATGGAGTGGGGAACCTGGCATCTTTCTCGGGCTTCTACATGCCTCCACAGTATACCTTCATCACATGTGTGTACACACGCATATACCACACATGTGCACATGCCAAAAGAAAAAAAAATAGTCCAGCGACTTTAGGGAGGGGTCCTAAATAGCTAGAGGCACGCCCTTTGCTTCTTTCTCTGCTTTCTAGTTGGAGGAATGAGGATGTGATGGGTGGTACCCAAACAGCTCGTTTGGTCTGTGAGGAGGCAGCAGAGTGGTTGCTGAGGATGTCTAGGGAGGAAGACAGTTGGCTTTGGATTCTGACCTGAAGCAGGGGGATAGGAGCTTGTGGGAGGAGCTACTACTGAAATCTGGGGACTGCAGCATGGATCCTGGTGGCTCTCAGAAGCTTGAGTGAGGAGGAATGTTGCAGCCTGTCTCAGTCAGGGTTTCTATTCCTGTGACAAAATACCATGACCGAAAAAGCAAGTGGAGGTGGAAAGGGTTTTTATTCAGCTTACTCTTCTCCATTGCTGGTCATCACTGAAGGAAATCAGGGCAGGGGCCTGGCTACGGGAGCTGATGCAGAGGCTGTGGAGGGATGCTATTTACTGGCTTGCTCCCTGGCTTGCTTTCAGCTTGCTTTCTTATAGAACCCAGGACCACCAGCTCAGGGATGGCACCACCCACAATGGTCTGGACCCTTCCCTGTCAATCACTAATTATGAAATGTTCTACTGGCTTACCTACAGTCTGATCTTATAGAAGCATTTTCTCAATGGAGATTCCCTCCTCTCAGTCGACTTTAGCGCCTGTCAAGTTGACCTAAAACTATCCAGTATGGAGCCATAAACCTAGATTCCAGGGTGCAGAGGGGACAGGAAGATGAGAGGGTACAGTATGGCTTAGTCTCCAACAGGGGCAGTGATGTGATAGACAAGGGGGAAAGTCATAGCTAAGAAGGCACATTGGGGCCAGGAAACCCCAATGCAGGCATCTCACAGCCCCTGTGAAAATGGAGTCCTCGTGAGGAACTGGCTGTGGTAGTGGATACTCTGGGAACTGTGTCTGTGAAAGAGGAGGGTGCAGGGAACTTTGTTCACAGTGGAACCCCATGAGGATGCAGGAGAGAGGTGTATAAAGGGGCCAGGAGCAGCAACTGTAGGGACCACGATGCAGATGCTGCAAGGAAAGATAGCCTTGTAAGTGGGGGTTGGGGGTTATTCAAACAGCAATCCCCAGTAAGGGATCTGGGGTGACTGGGTGGGTACTGTCAGGCCTCTGACATCTGGGAAGCTTCTATGAGATTCTTCCTCACAACACCCTGGGAGAAATGCTGGTTTCTCAGGACGGCAGGCCAGGGCTTTAAGGGTGACTCTACCGGTCTTCTGCTAGCATGCTCTGTGAATGCTAGATTGAGTCCAGCCTGTGACACAGTAAGCCTGGCGGATCCTGCACATGAAACGATGTCCAGTTGATAGCCAGTGATAGTCCCCAGGCTGGAGGAAGCTGGGGTGAGAGGTTCCTTGAGCTCTGAAAGCCTGGTGGCTTCTGTGGGCTTTCAGAATAAGCGTCCAAGTTCGGGCAGTGGGATGAGTATTCTGGAAACCCCCTGGGGACAAGGGGGTGAAATGCCCTGGTTGGGGCTGAAGCAAGATCATCATGGCTGCCTATTCTGGCTGCTGGGCGGGAAATTCTTGTGGTCCCAGGGATGGGAAGAAAGTTGGCACGTTCCCTGGCACTTGGATGGTACCTAGGCCTATGGATCCTGCTATGTCCAGTGGCCTGTGCTGTTGTACAGATAAGGGTGAAGGTGAAGTTTGTGCCTATTTACCTTACAGACCAGAAATCCCAACAAGGAAGAGGGGGGCAGGAGATAGATAGGTGGATAGATAGATAGATAGATAGATAGATAGATAGATAGATAGACAGACAGACAGAGAAAGGGATAGAATCAGAAAGGTAGAGAGATAGAGAGAGGATGGCTGGAGAAACAGAGACAGATGAACTAAAACTGGGGTTTTTAGGACCTGGATGTAGACAAAGCCATTCATCTCCCACTCCACTGGCTGTTCTGGGTCCTAGGTTCCACCTCCCCACAAGGATGGCTGGGAATGGAGCCTAGGGAGGAGGCCAGGCAGGGTGTAGGGAGCACGAGCCCACCTTTTCCCTCATGCCTCTGTGGGCCCCTACTATGTCTCACAGGTCAGAGACTCTGAGTAAAGGGTAAAGACTATGCTTCTCTCCGCCCCTGGCCTGGCTGCTTAATAGGTTCTTGCTGGCTGAAGGAAGGGGCGAGGGGAAGATGGAGGAGTGGGGAGGGGCCTGAACTGCATCAGCGAGACTGGTCAGGGTCGTCCCCACAGACTAAGCTATGATGGCACTGGACCTGTGGCTCCTAACTCTGCCCAGGGACAATTATTCCTTTTGACTTTACATGTGCTTTAATAAAATGGTTCCATTTATCTGGAGGGAAAGGCTAAGTCCCAGGTCTGCATGCAAAGCCAAGAGCCGCTCATCACGGCTTCCCGAGAAGCTTCCAGAAGTATTCTATGCTTGGGAAACCTGGCCTGTCAATCTCCCCGTCACCATGGATATGTCTCTTGCCTTCTACTGTTATTAAAGAATCTTCCAGGGGAGGAGGGGGGTGGGACAAGAGAGAGTCGTTAGCCATTTTCTGTGGCTGGGCCTCAGTATGTCAGAGAGTTGGAGCTTGCTGGGCCCACAGCTGTGGAGCTTCCTGAGTGTTGGCAGAGGTAGTGGGTAAGGCCTTCCTTCTGCCTCAGCACAGGTCAAAGGCGTCACATGGCTGGAGGGAGCGCCATGTTGGCTCCTGTTTCTCTTCCACATCAGTGCCATTGTAGGAAGCCACCTTCATGCCTTCACCCCCACCCTAATGGCCTCTGAGATTTCTGCTCTCACAGACAATCAATATAAGAATTTAGGGGGCTTGGATTTCTAATGCATGAACATTTAGGGGCACATTCACGCCCTGTCAAGGAGAACTGGCTTTTATCCCAAGTCTTCATGGATACCTTCCTGTGTGTCAGTCCTCACCCCAGGCTCAGGCAAGAACTGATAAGACCCTATTCCAGTCTGTCTATGAGGTTCTCCCACCCTACCCCAGACAGCTCCTCTGCAGGAAGTCTGGAGCCCTGATATAGCTATAAGGATGCGGCCATGCGGATGCCATGGGTCCAGGGATGAGTCTGTAGCTTGGTGGGCTGATAGGAGGTGGGAAGTAGTTGGAGGAGGTAGGTCTCTGGGAACATGCCTTGGACACATATCCTGTCCTCAGCCTTCTCCCCTTTCCCCACTTCCTGCTTGACAAGTCAGGGAGCAGCTTTGTTCTCTTATCATGGTGTTTCACTGTGGCAGATCTAAGACACCAGGGGCCGGGCCACCCAAAAGCCACAAGAAATCTTTCCTCCTTTAAGCTGATTTTGCCTGGGAATTTTGTCACCTCAATGAAACTAAAATAGTAATCCCATTTTACAGATTTGTGAACTGAAGTTCAGCAAGTCCAGGTCACACAGCCGGGGTGACTCTCCCTAGCAATGGCAGCCCACATACCTCCTTTCCTGGCTTGTCTCAATTCTCTTTTTAGGGTTCTTGATTTCACTCTCCAGCATCCCCAGAGTCCTGGGGATTTTGTGTGTGTGCATACGTCCCTCCATATCCCAGACAGGGCACCAACGACAGAGCAAGAAACAGCTCCACTGAAGTCTAGCTTGGTGAGCTAGTGAGTTTCTTGTGCACATTTATGGAGTAAGGGGTTGCTTACATCAGTTTGGGTGACCACCCCCCCAAGCAACTATGTTACTGGGAAGTCACAGCTGAGCATGGATGATGGCATCCCCATAGTTGTATAGATGGAGTCACTTCTTCTTTGGCTAACCTATCCTCTCTAGTGTGTAAGTACCCCTGAGTTCAGTTACACATCGCTAAAGCTGGACCTCAGGGGAGGGGTTCCTGTTACTTCTCTTCCCTTCTTGTGAGGGGATGAACATCAGCAGGTCCAATCGTGTGGCTCTCTTGTGGCAGTTACAGCTGCCCCGATGAAGATGGTAATGGCTGTTATGTCCAGAGAACAGAATTCTTACAACTCCCTTCTTTTCACAAGAGGGCAGAAGCTTGTCATATTTCCCCAAGCCTGGCATTAAAACCAAGATGAAGGGGAGATAGAAACGGGGAGTCCCTGGTCCTGTGATACAATATGTAAATAAACACCCATTCATTTACGGAGAAATTCGTGACTTCATTGTTAAAAATAAAAGCCGTGAACTGAACCCTGCCACCCTATCTCACCGAGAGAGGAAGGATTAGAACTTACAACTCGGAAAGGAAGAAAGTGATAGGAGGGCCACTCATTGGCCATCAAACTGCTTATCAAGCCTTAAAACCAGTCAGTCACCTTTGAATGCTAGCCTAAATAAAGGGCATCTCAGAGACTGAAGTAAAGGGCAGCATGTAGCGGGGGCTGGGGGATGGCTAAAATGGAGATCAGCAAAGAGGACACCTAGACTCTAGGTCCTAGAGGGATGATGTGTCTGTGGGTGGCTTTGGTGTTAGGGTGTGAGCATATGTATGTGTGTGTGTGTGTGTGTGTGTGTGTGTGTGTGTGTGTGTGCATGCGCGTGTGTGCTCATGCGTGAGCAGAAGTCGATGGTGTTAGGGTGGCATGTGTGAGATGTAGCGGGGAAGAGTAGGCAAAGAAGGGCCTGCCCCCTCAGGTTCTGTGCATAGCTAGGTCCCTGTACCACAGTAACTGTGTGAGCGTGTGTGCCACCACATTCAGTGGCTGCCCCTGGGCGTAGGAGGAGATCTTATCAGTGCTAGGTGTGTGTGGAGTTTCAGGCTACCTCATCACCCCCCATCTCTCCACCTCCCATTGGGCCTTGCCCCTCATCCTCTATACAGGAAGTGGGCTCGCCTTGGGTTTCAGTCTGTTGCTGGCCTAGCTGTTGTCTGCTACCTAAGCTGCGGAGCAGGAGATGGCCGTGGACCCAACCTCCAGCAGGACTGCAGGGAACATCTCGACACAACTCCATGTTGCAGCCAGGTGATGCCCCTGTGTGGTCCCCTGGGAGCCCTGGGCACCCCACTACCTCTTGCTGGTCCTCCCAAGGGACAGGGAGCTGGGAGGGGGCGCTCATCTCTAACTTGGTTCCCTTTGTAGTTTGTATCTGGGCTTTGATGATTAACCTTGTCTTAGGATTCCCTGGGGAAGGGGGTAGCCTGGCTGTCATGGTTTCTCCTTTAAGAATAAACCCCTTCCAATGTCAGGGCACAGTGGCTTCTTCCCAGTCTACTCTGTGGGAAGCTGTGTGCCATTTTCGCTAGGAGGGACTTCCCTGGATCCTGTGTGGGGATGTCTTAGCCCAGAAGGGTGGAGGAAAAGATTTGTAGCTCGTCAGTATTGGGAGGTGGCATGGCGTGTATGGGACAGGTGGGATTCAACGCTGACGCCTGTGGAGTTCATCTCAGCCTGGAGAATTCTCCTTAGTGAGAAAGAGAGAAGGAATCTCCCCCTGGGACCTGGCTGTCCAGTCAGCTATGTTGATTGACAGGTTTCTGAGGGCCCTAGGCTGGAGGTCAGAGGTAGAGTTCTAGCTTAGATTTGTCTCTGACATTACCGAGTGGCTAGAGAGGTTAAGGACATCGCCAGGCATGGGGCTCCGTCTCCGAGGCTGCCTGAGGTAGGAGCTTCCCACCGTTAGCTGTGTTTACAGTACTTCAGGGCCAAGGTGGGTGGCTGAGGAAGGCAGAACTACCTTTGAAGGTCCCCTTTCTTTCACACACTCCTCAGCTGAACTGAACAGCAAGAGGTGAACAGTGGTGTGTGTGTGTGTGTGTGTGTGTGTGTGTGTGTCTTTGTGAATGTGTGTGTCTCTGGAGAGGTGGCCAGAGAAAGGATCTCTGAGGTCAAAGGCCACCAGATCTGACAGACAAGCTCTTGCTTGCCGTCCGTCCTCCCTCAGTCGACCCTGTACCTCACAGACCTGTGAGGCCTTGGACTGCCCCAGCACTGGAACCTTTATCCTGGGAAACAGGCTGCTTTAGGCCCTGATCTTCCCATAGGGAAGGAGCAGTCAGTCACAGAACCTGCTCTTGTGCTGTGAGACCTCTCTGTGACATGTGTGGGTCAGTCTGACGCAGGGAGTGTGACACGACTGTCACTCATGGCTGACCCTCCTCCTCCGTCAGCATCACCACTGTACTGGAAATCAGGTGACCCAGTTAGAGCAGCCTGGGTCTGTGGGATGACAGACCTTTTCAGGGCCTCAGCGGAGACATATATGAGTCAGGGAGATGAACGTCTGGTGGTTGCGAAGGGCATACGTGGGTGAGCCTCAGGGGGACAGTGCCTGGGACTCTGAGATTCTTGGGCTGTACTCACTCTGCCCGAGGCTGGCCTTGTGCTGTGTGGTTTTGGAGTGGTTTTCTTAGTCTCCCAGAGATTCAGTTTCCCTCTTGCCGAAGGAAGCTGCAACCACCATGACTGCTTGAAGCTACCCTGCCCCCCAGCCTGACCCTTCCAGAACCTTCCATATGCTCTTCCGTCTAACCCTGTCCATGATGGGTGGATGCTTTTGTGCCTCTTCAGCCAGGGGTGGGGAGCAGGTTTGAGTGCCTTTTCTTAGGCATTCTCTGTTTTTGGCTGTGGCTTGTGGCCCGGCTATAATCTTGCCTCTTTCATTCCTCTTCCTCTCCCCCAGGGTTATGCCCTCCCTCACCCCAACCCCACGCCATCATGAGGCTGCTCAGATGTCTGGGTCCGACCTGGCTTGCTGCCTTATTGAATGAACACGTAGAGTGCTTCAGATCCTGTTGGGCTCACAAGGGGCTGTGGAAGGCCCCTTGCTTGGGCTGAACCTGTTAGGGCTCCCTTTCTACCCAAGCACCTGCGGGGAGTTGATCTTCCAGGGAAGGGAGGTCTGGGGTGGAACCCCAGTTCCGTAGACTTGGTCCTGGGATCCTTGGTCTCCTTGTCTGCCTAGCAAAGACACCAAATAGCTGCTGAGCTGCCAGGCAGCATAGAGTAGCTGGAAGTATGAGGGCCTGGGCACAAGGCCTGGGCAGTGTTTGATGAACATACCCGGCAAACACTGTCACCGGGCCGCCACCCATCACTTGCTGTCCCACAAACCCTTCAGTGCATGACATTTATTGAGGGCCTCCTGTGTTCCGAGGTCAGTGGTTTGGAGTGGGCACACTGCCTTGGCAGTGTGGTAGGTGACAAGCCAGAGGGATGGAAGGCAACCCAAGGTAGATTGTCCTTCCTTCATGGGGGAGACCAGGGCGAGTGCCACAGAACCAGCAGAAAAGAGAATGAGAAATGGGATACCAGGAGCCTTGGGTGCAATGTGGGAAGGACAAGTCCAGGGAGGCTTTTAGAGGTCCAGACCAAAGCCACCAGCTTATGTGGACTGCAAGAACCACCTAAGGCAGGCCACGGTCTTGCCTTCCATGCTCCTCAGGGCTGAAGTGGGTGCTCTTGGTAGCCCTGTGATAGGTATTCATTTGGAGATCAGAGACCCAGGAATGAATGGAATCCAAATGTCCTTGTCCTGATAGACTGTCTATGACTCATATACATAGGTACGTGAATGCATGCGTGTATGTGTGTTTTCAAACTGAACACTGTTTTAAGTCATGTGCAAAAGTCTTGAGCTGGTCTCTATCCTGCTTGGGGCCTGAGCGATTCCTTTTCCCAGAACAGCTATGATGTGGATGCTTCTCGCCTATTAGTCACCCAGGGACTTGGCTGTCCAATCACAGAGCTGAGTCCCTGTCACCTCACCTCACCTGGGTACATGGGGTGGGCATCTGCCAAAGATGCTTTGGGTGGGAGACACCTCATTCACACCGTGCTCCGGAGAGCCGGTGGCTGCCCCTAGGAACTCCTTGCATGACCACCTACTGCCACCAGTTTCTTGTGATGGGTTGGTCATTTATAGTGAAAACAGAGTCCGTGTAAGGACTGGTTTGGTCTGACATTTTAGGCACCTCTGGAGGAAGGAAGGGAGCTCAGAGGGAGAGAGAGCCTGGGCCTGCTTTGCTCTGGCTGGGCGGAGAGAGGGTAGAGTGGGGTGGGGTTTCTGACTTGTTCTTTCCTTCTCCACTTAGGGTTTGCATCCTCAGCTCCTCTCAGCTGTGATGGCTACCATAGCTCTTCCCTGGAGCCTGTCCCTCTACGTCTTCCTCCTGCTCCTGGCTACACCTTGGGCATCTGCAGCAGTGAAAAGTGAGCATCTGGCATTTTGATGTCCATACTTTCCCCAGTGGGAGGTCACATCCCAGATTCCTGCTTCAGGGAGGAGATCCATCTAGCCTGGGAGGCAAGGTGAAGAGGGACAAGGCAGTGGGACCCAAGGGCAGGTATCCATCTTCCTGAGCTTGCACAGGCTTCTCCCAGACACATGCAGAGGCTGCTGATGGGGCCTGCTTGGCCATGGATAGGCGCTCTGTGTCTTCCCTTTGAAATGGGTCTGGATTGGGGTTGTGACAGGTGGCTCAGTGGGCAGAGTGCCTGGCACAGGCGTACAAGCATGAGAACTGGCGTCCAGAATTCCAACACTCACATAAAAACAAGTCAGGAATGGGCTGGCAAAGTGGCTCACTGGGCAAAGTGTTTGCCCCACAGACTTGACAACCTGAGTTCAATTTCCCAGATGCTGTGGTGGAAGGAGAGAGTTGATCTCTAAAAGTTGTCCTCTGGCCTCTATACACATACCATGACCACCTACTGCCACCAGTTTCTTGTGATGGGTTGGTCATTTATAGTGAAAACAGAGTCTGTGGCGTGTGTATCTACATACATGCACATGAACACAAACACACACACACACACACACACACACACACACACACACATGGCAATGAAATGAACTCGAATTCCTTTTCTTCCCAGCTGAGTCCCCTACCTCTTCCTGGGGCAGGCACAGGGTGCCAAGCGCAGGGTAGTGGACATATCCAGAGGCCATGTATGTCTCGTAGCCAGCCACTCACACCCCACTCTGCCCACAGACTGTTCCCATCTTGAATGCTTCTACAACTCAAGAGCCAATGTCTCTTGCATGTGGAGCCATGAAGAGGCTCTGAATGTCACAACCTGCCACGTCCATGCCAAGTCGAACCTGCGGTGAGTGTAGCCTGGTCTCGCCAGGACCTCAGGGCTGTGGGACCTCCAAGCTGTGGAATCCTGCCTGGGCTTGAGATCCACAGTGGTTAGCACCAGGCTCAGACACTCAGTCATGTGGGCCCCCAAAAGTGGCTGTGATCCAGGCTTTAGTTGAGAGCTAGCAAGGTCCTGGACCAGGTAGTTTGGGGACAGTGACTGTGAGCCTTTCATGCAAGGTTAGACTTCATAAAAAGGTAATCAGGGTACTTAGTGCCTGATATATTATATATATTATACATATATAATATATATAATTAATATATATATTAATCTGGTATTTGGGAGACCCCACAGGCAGCTGTGGGGTTACATTGCCTGGGGAAGTATCTGGGGAGCCATAGGCTTTGTCAGGCTGACTTTAGCTGCCTGGAGGTAAGGGCTCTCGGGCAGGAGTGGGGCTGAATTTCTTGGTCACTCTGGCTGCTGGGAGGCCAGGCTGGGGTGGGGAGCTGGCTGCTTGCCTACTGTGCTGCTGTCTCTGGCACAATGGAGCCTGAGAAGGGTCCTTGGATGGCTCTGTGGTCCTGACTTGGTTTCTGATGTGACTTTTCTGTTCTGCAAGACACTGGAACAAAACCTGTGAGCTAACTCTTGTGAGGCAGGCATCCTGGGCCTGCAACCTGATCCTCGGGTCGTTCCCAGAGGTAAGTAGCCTGAGTAGCAGTGTGTGTGCATGTGTGTGTGTGTGTGCGTGTGCGTGTGCGTGTGCGTGTGTGTGTGTGGTCAAGTCCTTCCAGCTGTGGGCTGAGGCCTCGAGGTGGGCTTGGACCTCTGCAAGCATCAACCTGGTAATGCAGACCAGGCCATCTGGGCTGAGAGGGAGGAACAGGAAGTTGGATTTTGAGGTGTAGGGTCTGTATCCGTGCTGCCCCTTCATGAGCTGTCATCCCCACTCTCCTTGTGAGTCTTGCCACCCTTTTGCATCCCAGACAACGGCAATCACGCCAGACTCCGGCTGAGGTCTCAGCATCTAGGGGGTAGTGGCATGCTATCGCTGAGTGTCCCGGCCCTGGTGCTACCTCACAACAGCTCAGTGCCTCTGGGCAGCTTCAGGGCCTCCGTTTCCCCTCCCATAAAATAGGAAAGAAAATGGAAGCTCCCTCAAAGGGTTGTTCTTGGACAGAGGAGATGCTGAGAGTCCTACGTAGACCCTGATGATTTTGTCTCCTTGCCAAGGAAACATCTAAGTCTCAGAGAGATGTGGTAACTGCCAAGGTCACCCAGCCATCAACGGCTGAGCTGGGGTTGACCCCAGACCTATGGGCTTCTGGTGGCTTTTCCATATTGTTCAGCTGCCGCTTGCATATTCTCAGGTTCAGACCATGTGGATGTAACTTCATTTTTTTCCTCAAACCCTCTGGGCAGGGCAAGGGCAGGGCAGTGCCAGGGTTTGCCTGGGGAGTCCAGGCTGTGTTGGCAGGTTCACATTTTTTCTCAGAGAAAGAGAATGGGAGATACACAACACAGCCGGTAAGTCTCCAGCTATACCAATCTGGGAGCTTTGCAGGAAACTGGCCTCCATCCTGGTCTGATTAGTTCTTAGCTGTGTGGCCTTAGGCATGCCCCTAACCCTCTCTGTGTTTCAGTCCCCTGGGATAACTGATGGGAATGGCAATAGTATATGTCTGTCTCAGGGGGTGGTGAGAGCTCAGTGAGGTAATTTATACAGAGAAGAGGGGACAGAAGTTCCCAGCAGCCTCATACTGGCGATACCTTCAGACCAACCATAACAATAATAATCAAGTTGTGCTACGATTAAGTGGGTGAACCTGAGCTGGTAGCAGCTGTGAGAGATGAAGGCCGTGCCCTCCATGAAGTGAGAGGATGCAGTACCCAGCTGATTGGTTGGTCAGGGAACTCTAATGGTCAGGCTCAAGGCTGGTGCAGGTAGGAAGGGCCAGGCCTCAAGGCTCCGACTGCAAACCACCACCTAGTCCCAGAGCATAGGTCCTACCATGGCCTGCCACTGATTCTCCTCCTGCCGCCTACTTGGAGGTAGGGCGGGAGGGGGGACAGCCATTCATCTCTAAGCTTTGGTCATTCTGAGGAGCCATGGCTGCAATGGCCTTGTGTGTCATGGGTCTCAGAGGGGAGGAACTACTGCGCTCATCAGCAAGCTGTGAGCAGCGGCTGCCTGGGGCACACTCAGCAGCTAGCCATCACCTTCCAGAAGAGTCAGGGTTATTGAACAGGTCTAACACTGCCTTCACTATGGCTGTCCTTCTTGGGGGCTTGGCTACTTGTATTTTTCTTGTAATGGGGAGCTTCCTTCTAATCCTGGTGACCTACTTCAGTTTATATCAGGGATTATTGAATGACTGCTCTCTGTGCCAAACTTAGCTGCTGCCTGTGTTTGTAAATAAAGTTTTATTGGAACATGGCCCTTGAGTTGTGACAGAGACCGTGTGTGTGTGTGTTTGTGTGTGTGTGTGTGTGTGTGTGTGTGTGTAGCTGTGGAGCTAAAAACACAACCTGGCTGGTTAGAGACATTGGCTACCCCTTGCCTTAGATAGCTTGGTAGAGGCAGAACATGTCCTTACCTTGACATTTTAACGGTTCCCCTTTCTCAATGACCTCTGCTCTCCTCCCTTGCAGTCCCAGTCACTGACCTCCGTGGACCTCCTTGACATAAATGTGGTGTGCTGGGAAGAGAAGGGTTGGCGTAGGGTAAAGACCTGCGACTTCCATCCCTTTGACAACCGTGAGTATGGAACCTGGTGTGTGGGTCTGAATCTCTGAGTCTGTCCCTGCGCCTACCTGAAAAGCTCCCCCCAGCTCTGACCTTCCCACCCAACCCCACCCCTGCCTGGAAGATTCTTACTTCAGCTCTCGCCTATTTGTGGGTCTGTCTCTCTGCTGGGCTGAGAGCTTCCTGAGGGTCTCTGCTGGCCCTGAGGCTCCTCTCAGGAACACTCAACTCTAGGTCTGAACAGGCAGGAAGCTCTTGTTGAATTGCGGAGTGTTTTTCAACCTCTAGAGAAGAGAAGGTGCAGAGGGGAGATCCAGGCAAAATTCAAATTGCAGCCCTGCCTTGATGCATCAGGCTGGCAGATCACATCTGGGACCTTAGTGTTTTCTTTGTAGAATGGGGATAATTGAGGTCCTTGTGACAGGAAGGAATGTTGAGGTGCATAAACTGCTCAGCATTCAAGACATAGGGAAAAAAAAACTAGTGCTCTGTGGGCACACAGAATCTCAAGGTTACATGTAGAGCACTTGCCAAGCTGTGCCAACTCACTCTCACAAATATTAATAAACAAGTATATTGAATGAGTGTGTAAATAGTATAATTGAGAAATGAATCATAGCTCTTTATAATTTATATTTACATTTAATATGTATACTGATGGGATACACGGATATAAATTTATATGAGAGGCTATGTAATTATAGCTACATGTTCTAATTATTTAAATTTATGTCTTATTTAAATGTATTCATATAAATACAAATACATCAATAATACAGATACATGGATAAAATAAGGTACATGAGCTGGTGCCTGCACAACTCTCAGATCAGTTTTCGAGCAGAACAAGGCTGCCTGCCAATCACTCAGCAGTTGATTAGTCATTCCTGAAGAGTGCCTTGGGTACCAAAAGCTCTATTGGCACGGCACAGCCCATACTCAGGCATCCTGGGAGGAGCATGGGCACAGAAGGATCCCCTATAGATTTACTTTTTCGGGTGTAGGCAGAGCAACAAGGGCAAGGGGTGTAAGGGGTGACACATGGCCGGGGAAGGCTGGGCCATTTGAGCACAGGAATGAGGAGGAGTGGGTGCCGAGGAGGAGGAACAGGGGCCAGGATGGAGAGAAGAAGGTTCAAACTGTGGTAGAGTGGGCTCAGAGGAAGGGGAAGTAGGTAGGTATAGAGGAGGAAATAGAACAGGTTCACAGTGGGATGTGAGGAAGGGAAGAAAGGGGGCACATGTGGAAGAGGGGGACAGCTGTTGCAGAGGAGGGGGAAGAGCAGGTGCATAGGAGAAGGGGCAGCAGGTGCAGAGGAGGAGGGACAGCAGGTGCAGAGGAGGAGGGTCAGCAGGTGCAGAGAAGGAGGGACAGCAGGTGCAGAGAAGGAGGGACAGCAGGTGCAGAAGAATGATAGCAGGTGCAGAGGAATGATAGCAGGTGTAGAGGAGGAACAGGTGCAGAAAAGGAGGAACAGCAGGTGCAGAGGAGAAGAAGCAGGTGCAAAGAAGGAGTTGGTGCTGGGGGTGTTGTGTGGTGGAAACTGGTTTGCAAGTTCTTGGTATCATACCGATTGGTCCATGATATCTGCTCCCTCCTGTCTTCTGTCTGCAGTTCGCCTGGTGGCCCCTCATTCCCTCCAAGTTCTGCACATTGATACCCAGAGATGTAACATAAGCTGGAAGGTCTCCCAGGTCTCTCACTACATTGAACCATACTTGGAATTTGAGGCCCGTAGACGTCTTCTGGGCCACAGCTGGGAGGTGAGGAATGGCCAAGCCTCTGCCTCTACACCTTCCTGTTCTGGTGTCTACCCTTTTCTGTTTCTACATGCTGGTGTGACACTGATTCAGCCTGGTCCTCCGACATGGCTTCTCAGTGCCTGCTTGGCTCATGCTTTTACTGCTTGGGGTCACATCTGGCTCCATATCTATGTAGTCCCTCGAGTTAAGGCGGCCTCTGAGACTTGGCAGCCACTTTTCCACATTCTAATTGCAGCGTGTTCCCTGGCTGCAAGGGATGGGGTGGTGGTGGTGGTGAGGAATGACGGGGACTGAGGCTTGCCATCTACACACTTGTCCCTTACTTGCCTGGTGACCCTGGGACTCAGGGCCCCAGCAGCCAGTGAGTCAGGGAGCCTTTGGGAAAGCTGGGGAAGAGGCTGTTTGCTTAGCCTCTTGACCTCGTTGCGGGAGGCGAGGTGGAAAGTGGAGCTGAGCTGGTACCCATCTCTGCCCAGGATGCATCCGTATTAAGCCTCAAGCAGAGACAGCAGTGGCTCTTCTTGGAGATGCTGATCCCTAGTACCTCATATGAGGTCCAGGTGAGGGTCAAAGCTCAACGAAACAATACCGGGACCTGGAGTCCCTGGAGCCAGCCCCTGACCTTTCGGACAAGGCCAGCAGGTACAGTGGGTGGCACAGGTTGGGGGTGGGAGTGGGAGAAGCTGGGTAAGGGGAAGGTGCTCTGGGAGCTGCAAATGTGGGTCAGCCTGCTTCCCCCTCATCTGCCAGCACCTCCCGTGGGCTCACTTACCAGAGACAGGGATGCTCAAGACATCAGTCACGGCCATAGATGGTAGGAAGATTCTCCTTGTATTAGCTCTAAATTCTTAGAATTCAGGGTCGGGGGCTCCTTTTTCCCAGCCTTCCCTGCAGGACAGGTGCTGTCCTAGGCAAGGTAGCTCTACCAGAAACAAGGTAGGCATAGCCTCTCAGTGTGGATACTGTGGAGCTGTCATGGTGGGGACTCTTGAGGCTCCATCCCTCATCATGTCACTTGCCAAGTTCAAGGGACATGGACGCTCTAGGTGTGGTGTGATGCTCAAAGGCTGCAGATGGAGAAAAGGTCTCAGTGAGTGAGGTAGGGAGTCAGATCAGCCATGGGCTCTGCTGGGAGTGCCACAGGGACATAGCCTTTAAGAACAGCCTTGCCTTTCTGGAAAGCTGGGCTGGAGCAGGACTGAGGATGGAGCCCCCAGCAAAAGCAAGCCTGGCTAGACACTGGTACCTGGCAGAGTGCGATTGTTGTCCAAGATGTGTGTGGCCTTCTGAGGGGCCATGCCTCAACTTCCACTTCTCATACCCCGGACAGATCCCATGAAGGAGATCCTCCCCATGTCATGGCTCAGATACCTTCTGCTGGTCCTTGGTTGTTTTTCTGGCTTCTTCTCCTGCGTCTACATTTTGGTCAAGTGCCGGTACCTTGGGCCATGGTAAGGAGACGCCTACCCAGTCTTCCTTTCCCACCCAGTCTGTCTTCAGCATGCACATGTTTCCAGGTTGGCCTGGGCTGCATCCTGTTCCCTCGTATCTGCCCTCTCTCTGTCTCCCTTCTCAGCAGCTTCCTTGTCCCTGTGCCTCATCCCACAGGTAGAAGCTGGTGTGGGAAAGGGAGGCAAAGCTCACCTGGAAGAGTCCCCCGGGCACCCCTGAAGCCCACTGGAGTCCCTGTCTTTCCTGTTGCTCTTGGTCCCCTCCTGTCCATTCTGACTGTGTCACACTCTTGTCTAACCCTCCTTAGAGATTCCCCACCACACCAGTCATACATCCTGACCCTTGAGGGCTTCCACTGGAAACTGTGTGCCAATCAGAAAGTGCCTCCCCTTTCTCCGGTTAGATATGTCCACGTTCTGGGTAGCTTAGTGGTAGACCAAGTAGATCAGTAGATCGAGTAGATTGTGATGTAGGGATTCAACTTCAAACTGCCATTGTGAAATGCACAGCGTCGCCATTCCCCAGGGGAGTGTTCACCAGGAGGTCTCTCTCCTGCCTCCCTCTCTAGCCTGTGTAGTCCCTCCCACTCTACAGCCATCTTTTGACTAGCACACAGGTCTGTGTCCACAGACTGGGCAATCCTATTACATGTTTGGTTCAGGTCTGTCTTCATGTCAGCATGTCAGCTCCGGGGGAGCAGAGGCCTTCTTTGCTGTCCACTCATGTGTCCCCAGCACCCTGTGCAGTGTTCTCTGTTGGTGACTGCTCAGTCAACATCATTGAAGGAGCGAATGCAGGATGGGCCCATCCCCTACTCTAGGGGCTGTGGGGCTGCTGGTGGGACCTCATGACACCCACTACCTGGTCTCACTCTTCACCCCTCCCCCTCTTCCTTGGCCAGGCTGAAGACAGTTCTCAAGTGCCACATCCCAGATCCTTCTGAGTTCTTCTCCCAGCTGAGCTCCCAGCATGGGGGAGACCTTCAGGTAGGAACCAGGGGTAGAAAACAGAGGGATGGTTGATGGACAGCCCAAGAGCAGGCTGCAGGGGAGAGATGTGATAGGGTGACAATGGCTTTGCCTTCTGTGAGGAGGCTACAGGATGTGAGGCAAGCAGTTTCCCCATGGACAACAGCTCTGTCTCCGAACTGCCTGGGAGCCTTCTGTCTAAGGCGTGTGGCCTTGGCTCTAATCCTGGCTCTGCCACTGCCTGCCTCTGTAAACTTGGAGGAGTTACAGATCTTCCCAGTGCCTCAGTTTCCACCCTTATACGGCCCTGGGAGTGTTGCTGGGTGCAGTACGGGATTCAGGGAGCTGCAGAGATCCCTGCCTCTGTGAACAGAGCAATTCCAGGCAGATCCAGTGAGCAGAGTGATTCCTGGCAGGCCTAGTGATTCATCACAGGAATGCAAGACCTCAGGCCATCTGGACTCACAAAACCTGGGCTTGTTTTCAAACTGTGGCCCACACAGTCCTATCTTCTGTCCCCCTAGTCTACCTGCCTCAGGCTAGATGCTTCTTGAGGCAAGAAGTGGATAGAGGGTAGAGGAAATCTACTGTTTCTACCCCCGACCCCACTGGGTTTCCATGATGGGAAGCGTGTGGGGGGCAGAGTGACCTGTGGCACTATGCTGAGAATGGGAGGCCCACAGGCCTGCTGGACTGGCCTGTGACCATTAGGGCTGAGCAGGGCCCTTCTAGAATATCTGAGAGGCTCCCAGAATTGAGGATGTCTTATTATGATACTTGATGTGTGTGTGTGTGTGTGTGTGTGTGTGTTGTGTGCACACATTCCTGCATGCTTGAGTGTGTGCATGTAATGGGGTGAGCAGCTCCATAAAAAGTTTGTCCAGACTGTGTTATGGGGGTGCACACCTTTGATCCCAGCACTCGGGAGGCAGAGGCAAGTGGATCTCTGTGAGTTCGAGGACAGCCTGGTCTACAGAACTAGTTCTAGGATAGTCAAGGCTATACAGAGAAACCCTGTCGCAGAAAACCAAACCAAACCAAACAAAAAAGCTCAAACCAAATCAAAAGAAACAAACAATCAAAAGACCAAAATAACTCTGTTTTTCCTGAAATCCCTTATGCCTTTGATCGTGGTAAGATCCTGACCAACAGACAAATGCAAACAAACCTTGACCTTGACTGGCTATGGGTCAGCAAGGATTCATGTCTTAGCCTCTTTGGGTTGTGGCCAGGGCTCTGGGTCATGAATCTCACTCACACACACGAAGGTTAGCCTGAGGGGTATATGCAGGCCATGACAGGGAGGGGCGAGCTGGGGATCCACCAGTTCTTGACCACTGTGTCCCTTGTCCTTGCTACACCAGCTGCCTGTGACTTGAGCAGGCTAGACCATCAAGGACATTGGTCAGCTCATTGACTCTGGTCAAGACAGTTGCGATTGTCCTTCTGTGTTCGCACACCTAGTTCAGTCCAGGTACACAGCAGGTACTCAGTAGCCAGCCACATTCACCCCTAGCCAACATCCCCCAGACACAGGTGAGCCAGCACTGAGCCTGTGTTCATCTAGGATCTGACCTAGGGTGACAAGTTGAGAGAGTCCACCAAGACAGCAAGGCTACAAGATGATATCAGGTTGGGGGCAGGGAGGAGGCGGTCCCGGGTGGTCCTGAAGGATGGAGAACAGGTGGGAGGGAAGGGAGAGGAGGAGTTGAGTTCAGTGGTGGGGAGGACGTTGAACGACCCACTTACTCTCCTCACTTTCTCTGGCAGAAATGGCTCTCCTCGCCTGTCCCCTTGTCCTTCTTCAGCCCCAGTGGCCCTGCCCCTGAGATCTCTCCGCTGGAAGTGCTCGACGGAGATTCCAAGGCCGTGCAGCTGCTCCTGTTACAGAAGGACTCTGCCCCTTTACCCTCGCCCAGCGGCCACTCACAGGCCAGCTGCTTCACCAACCAGGGCTACTTCTTCTTCCATCTGCCCAATGCCTTGGAGATCGAATCCTGCCAGGTGTACTTCACCTATGACCCCTGTGTGGAAGAGGAGGTGGAGGAGGATGGGTCAAGGCTGCCCGAGGGATCTCCCCACCCACCTCTGCTGCCTCTGGCTGGAGAACAGGATGACTACTGTGCCTTCCCGCCCAGGGATGACCTGCTGCTCTTCTCCCCGAGCCTCAGCACCCCCAACACTGCCTATGGGGGCAGCAGAGCCCCTGAAGAAAGATCTCCACTCTCCCTGCATGAGGGACTTCCCTCCCTAGCATCCCGTGACCTGATGGGCTTACAGCGCCCTCTGGAGCGGATGCCGGAAGGTGATGGAGAGGGGCTGTCTGCCAATAGCTCTGGGGAGCAGGCCAGTGTCCCAGAAGGCAACCTTCATGGGCAAGATCAGGACAGAGGCCAGGGCCCCATCCTGACCCTGAACACCGATGCCTATCTGTCTCTTCAAGAACTACAGGCCCAAGATTCAGTCCACCTAATATAGCAGGTGGCCAGGACTGGGATCCAGCTGCCTGGATCAGGTCAGGCTTGAGGAAGACTGCTTAAGAGGTCTCTTGAGGACAGTCCACTGCTGAGGACTGTCCTGGCTATCCCTGCCCCCCCCCTCCAAACTTAATCATCCACTTCTGAACTCCATTTGCTACTTCCTGGTCTAACCAGGGTTTGGTGGAGGGTGGGGAGTGGGGGAGCGGTGGTCAGCTCCACTGCCCTATTTAGTCATGAGGTCACTAGCTTCCTGTACCTGCCTCCTTCCCTCCTGCTTGCCTTCACAGGGCAGCTAGAACTTGCTTCCCCCAATACAAACATAACCTTGCTCCTCATTTATCCCTGAGCTTGCTGGGGCTCCTTACTTCCCTCTGCCCCATTTCCTGTCTCAACTCTTGCCCTGCCAGCACGGCTGTGGAACAGCTGTCCTCAGGTTGTGATGTGGCTGTACACTGTCTTAAAATCAGAGCAGCTTTGACAACCCAAACGAAGAGGTCCTGATAAGACTGAATGCAGCCTGTTGACTATGGAGGGTCCCTCGTAGAAGGAGGGGTTGGGAAGGGTCATCAGTCATCACCTGAGATCGTAGCCACTCTCCTGCACCCCATCCTCAGCTATTCTGCTCCTGGAGCATGAGTTATTTTATGTGTTCTTGGGCGATGCTGGTCTATGTAAGGGGTGGGGGCGCGGGGTTGATTGAAGTGAGGGCTCCTTCTATGTTGCTTTGGGGACCTTGTCTATTCTGGGGTGGGTTTTTCTGTGAAGCAGCTTCTTTGGGGTAACCTAGCCCCCTTGTCAGTAAGCCTAAGAGAGTCAAAGGACCACCGAGCTGGACTTGAGTGTACGCCTACTTTTGATGCAACATCTGGGAAAAGTACTTTTTTTGTTAATGTATCCTTGAAGCTAAGAAAAGCTTACACCACAAACATTGTGTCAGCACTGTCCTTTGTGGAGATCTCACGAGGATCCTCTGGGGTCTCCTGGAGTCATGATGTGTCATTCCCTATCCCCTACCCCACCCCACCCCACTCCCAACCCCCTCCTTTGCAGGCACTGTTCATTGTGCTCCGCCTAGGTATCAAGCTTCTCCATCATCTGTAAGTCCCGCCTACCTAGAGGGAGGGGCTTCTGTAAATCCCGCCTACCTAGAGGGAGGGGCTTATCCTATAAATCCCGCCTACCTAGAGGGAGGGGCTTCTCCTGTAAGTCCCGCCTACCTAGAGGGAGGGACTTCTATAAGTCCCGCCTACCTAGAGGGAAGGGCTTTTTTTCTTAAGGCACTCAGAAGGAGATGAAGGGGATAGCACTTGACCCATCTTCCTTATCCCGGGCTGTCTCCTGACCTCCCTGTGATAGACTCAGTTTGGACACCAATACCTACCCAGCAGTGGCTGTTGGATCTTTCCACGGCTGCCTCACCAACTCATGAAGGAGTCCACTGGAACCTGAGCCCCGAGTCCCAACAGCCCAGGCATGCTAAGTGTACCACCTCACCCTCAGAGGAGAGCACTGCTCTCTACAGACCACTCCATTAGCACAGAGCCTTAGGTGTGGGTCACTGTTCTAGGGTGATCAGATCGTATCTCCTCAGGGAAGCAGAGATCCAGACCTAACTAATGGCTGCCCTACCCACAGTGCCTGCCTTCGTGGTCCTGCACACTGCTCACTGGCTGTCCTGCCAGACTACAGGACCACTGGCTGACTAGCAACTTAGGAAGTGCCTTGGCGCAGAAGGGCTGTCACAGAGGCCAGGCCTGATCTAGCCAAGTAGGGTGTCTCTCAACCAGATGTCCTGGGAACAGGTGCTTGGGGCAAGGCCCATTGTTAGCAAGAGGAGATGAGCCAGTGCAGACGGGATTCAGAACCCATGCAAGGGTTCTCCTGCCCATCCCCTCCTGCCACCGGATGCTGCCTGCCACCAGCCTCCTCTAACTCAGCAATGAGTCAGACCTGAGCTCTGCATTCACGTTCTTCACTGTGTATCCTGGGCAAATGGACAAACCTTCAGGATTTTCTTGCCTCGGTTCCCAAATAGGAATACAACTTATTTCCACAGCTGAAAAGGTCTGAGAAGGATTCAGTTCTCTTTCAATGATCTGTGCATGGCATTTTTGCAATTATTTCCTGTAAAGTTTTAAAACACATTCACCTTTTTGTTTGTTTGTTTGTTTGTTTGCTTGTTTAAATGCACTTAATTAAAGATTTTCCTCATATCGTATCTGTGGCTTCAAAACCCAATCTTCCTATAAATAAAAGGTAATTATCAAAAGCAGGTGCAATAAAACTCTGTAACGTGTGAATCTGATCTGGGGGTGGAGCCTGATAGCCGAGCACTGCCTTGCTCATTCTGTCCCAGTTCTACAAGAAAGAGAGGTAATGTCAGGGTAGTGTCTATGTCATTGCTGTTGGAACTCTGTCATCTCAGGCTAGAGACTGAGGGACACTTCCTCTGTGACAAAAGCAGGGCTGTTGAGAACATCTTGGTCATTTATAGGAACCAGGCTCCTGTGCACAGATAGGCTCCAACCTCTCTCAAATCCACATGCAGGCTTGGGCAAGCATCCCAACAGACTATGGCTCAACCTATCATTCGTCTATCCGCCTCTCTGTTTCTCTCTGTGTGTCTCTGTCTTTCTCTCTCTCTAGCCATCTAATGATCACCTATCAATTAGCAGAATTTTTGCAGAGTATTGAGAAACAATCTCTAGCATTCACATATGGCAGACATTGCTAATTGATTTTATTATGTATGGTAGACGCTAATAATCAAATGCACCTATGCATGGCAGACATTGCTAATCAATTACACCTATGCATGGCAGACATTAATAATCATAGCCTTCCTTCCATTAGAAGCTGGATGCTGCCCTAGATTCTGTGGTACTGTGTCTGGGGCAGCCCCAACTGATGAGAACCTAGCCACATGTCTGGGTCACGCTGCCTCAGTTTCCCTCTACAATAGGAGCTCTTCCCCTTTCTCTAGGCAGGGGCAGCAGATGCTGAGATGGGGCAGCCTGGGAAGCTGAGAAAGCAATGAACAAGGGTCCCCAAAGCCCAGGAACCCAGAAACCCAGGTGTTCCTGTGTCTGGTGAGAGACCTGAGCTGGCATTGTCTGGAGAAAGGGGTCACCTTATGCCAGGTGGAGATGGCCAAAGCCACTGCATGTCCAATGGAGATTGTGGGAGTGGAGCCAGGAGAGAGCAGCTGGCAGGGCAGTGCAGGAAAGGGGGTGCCAGGACCCCCACGATCAGATTTCGGGGGGAAAGCAGCGGCTGGAGAGAAGGCCCAGCCCGGGCTCTGGAGAGTCTTGGGTGGGGATCAGGAAACAGTTAGGGACATCTTGGGCTGCAAGGAAGAGACAGGGCTGGGGGTTGGGGACAGAAGAAGGCTTCAGGCCTCTCCCAGGTCCTTTTTGGCTAAGGTTGACCTGTTCCTCTTATCTCCAAGTCTACATCTCTGCTCTCTCGTCCTTGCTCTCAGCAGCTTCCGGAGTTTTCAGGTAAATTGTGGTTGAATAAGTTTGTTCAAGTTTGAGACAAAAATCCAGCCATACCTTACTCATTGTGATGCCCCGGCCAACAGAGGAAGCCCCAGGGAAACAAAAGTAAAACCAAACAGCAACATTAGAGGCAGAGATGGTAGTTCATTCCTGAACCCCAACAGCAGAGAGCTAAAATGCGGGATGGGGGAGGTGTCTCAGGTTTGAAGGTGACTGGTCTGTGTAGTGAGCTCCAGGCCAGTCTGGACTACTTGACAAGTTCATGTTCCAAAAACAACCAAACCAAACCAACCAACCAAACAAACAAATAGCCCATACCACACCACCCTGCCCCCCAAAAAAACCCCACAAAACCCACCACCCAACTCTCTCTGTCTCTACCCAAAACAACAACAACAACAACAACAACAACATGTCACCTCCATGTCTGTGAGAGACAAGAGCTTTTGTCCCACTTTTCAGATGAGGAAACTGAGGCTGAGGGTAGTTAAGGAGTGTAGTTGCTAGTGGATAGAGATTGTGTGCTCCAAGCTCCTCAGTTCCTGGACCTTTCTAAGTGCAAACTTGCCTGGAGACGATTCCTCCTCCTCCTCTTCCTCCTTCTCCTCCCCCCACCCACCTTTTCCTCCCCCCCTTCCTCTTGCCCTTCTTACCCCTCCTCCTCTTCTTCTTCCATCAGTTTATTTACTCATCCACTTTACATCTGGGGTACATGGGGTGCTTCTTGGAGACACTTCTACCAAAGGCAGAAAACCAGAAAGCTCTGTCTTGGCCTCTGGGTAGCAGCCTTGAAGAAAGAAAAAGATGAAAGGCCCACCTCACTGCAGGAGGAAGAGAAACCCTTCTTCTCACTGCTCCACTGGCCAGGGCATGGCTGCCAGTCAGGTGAGGTAGTCTTGAACTCCACCCTCCCCTTCATGACTGGAGCCTCCTTCTCTCCAAAGCCTCCTACCTGAAACCCAGCATCCCGCAGTCCAGGCACCAGCAGCAGCAGCAGCAGCAGCAGCAACTTCATCCTGCTCAACCTGTTCCCTAGCCCACCTGTCTCCATAACCCATCTGTCTACCAGGAATGTCCATTTTGATATTGCAACATGATGCCATCTACAAAATCCACCAAGAACCAAGTAGGAGAGAGAGAGAGAGAGAGAGAGAGAGAGAGAGAGAGAGAGAGAGAGAGAGAGAGAACTCACATAATGTGGTTTTACTTAAAACATTTCTGTGTTGGTGATAGAGCTGTCCTGCATGTAGCCATGGGTTGCCAGTTGGGAGACTCAGGACAGCTTCACTGAGAGCCACATGTGGCCGCCCCGCATCCTGGTTTGACTCCAGAAACACCCTGTTGTCATCAGGGAAGACTGGATTCTTCAATGTCACTGTCCCTGAATGTGGGGACCCTGGCGAGCTGTCATCAGCTCCATGCCCCTGTGCCCACGGGGTGTACTAGGTACTCAAACTAGGCTGCTTCCAAGTAGTCCCTCAGTGCTCACAGTCTGCAGCTCTTAGTACCACTTGGAAGGTGACAATGCTGAGGCCATGTGTGTTACTTTCAGGGCTGGAGGCTGAGGTTGAGGGTGGCTACAAATAGAAACTAGAAAGAACTGATTTCCATTGTCACCTGCTGATCCCCAGATTGAAACAGCCCTCGACTCAAGCAATCCACCCACAGACTCCTACAGATCCTTCAGAACCCCATTTAAGAACTCCCACATCCAGGAGGCCCTCTGAGTTTCCCCTCCAGAATTAAGACAGTTCCTCTGAAGAATCTCTGCTCCAAGTGTTGCCGTGTGCGTGTGCTCTAGCCTTACATCCGTGCCCTTTGGTTTGCTGGTTTGCTTCTTTCATCCCATTTTACACAGGAGACATGAACTCACAGTGTTTTGATGGCTCACTTGAGATCACACAGCTAGAACACTGAAGAGAAAGCCTGTGACCCTGGGTGATCTGTGACACTGTCACTGGCCCAGATTGTCAGTGTTCTTTAAAGCCTGTGCCAACAAGTATCTCAGACTATGTGCCAAGAACCTATGGTGACAGAGTGGCAGCTTCTGAGACCTAAGAGGCTGCTGCCACATCCCATGCCACAGGGAGTTTAGTGTAGAGACAGAGCAATGCTGAAATGTAAGCTCACTAGAAGCTCATAGCCTGATGCCTGTGTCAGCCCTGGGACAGCCCCTCTGCTGACATTTTCCGATACCAGGGATGTGACACACCCACTAGGGGCCTTGAGAAAGCAAAGCAGGAAGCCGCCTGAGACCTGGGGTGCAGGATGCCAGGAGGTACCCTTGATTCCAGGAAACCAGGGCACTGAGGGGAGGGAGCAGCTGGTGAAGAGGCCAGCTTCTCCGCCCCTCTGTGCACCTGGCCTCTCATGGGCATGCACCCAGGCACACAGCTGTAAATATACCATAGGTGCTGGCCCTGGGACTGGAATTGTCCACAGAGACCTCAGCCTTGGGGTGAGAGAGTAACCATGGAGGGCACAGACAGGTAGTCATCACTCGCCAGCCTGTCCCCATACCTTGCACAAGACCTCATTAGGAAGCACAAGCAGACTGCTTGGCTAGGAGAGAAGATGCTGGAAGGGCCTTCGCGGGTGCTCAGCTCAGATTTAGCGAGATGAGGAAGCACTTGACAGTGAGAAATAACAAAGCTATTCATGTATTCATTCCATGCTTGTTTGTGAAAGATGATGACATGCAGGCAGCTACAGGGTGAGCAAGGGAAGGAAAGTAAATGCCATCTACCTGTGTAGCCCTTGATGGCCGGGACAGAGAGAGAGAGACAGTGGCCCTAGCCTTGTGGAGTTGGGCAGCCTATGCAAGGTTCTGGCTTCACTGCCAGCCAGCTGTGACCTTCCTGGATGCCAAAGCTTCTTTGTGCCTCTGTTTCCTTATTCTGGTGATACCAGGGCTGTCATGAGGATAAAATAATTAAGTGTATATGGTGTACTTAGAAGAGTGCTGGTAGTTGGAGCTGTGGCTGGGGACAGGACTGTAACCGGGTGGCCCAGTGATGGTGGGTGTGGGAGCTCCCAGCTTGCTGCTTGCTGTTGGTGCTCTTGTCTGCCTTGCAGCTCTTGGAGACGGGCACATGGCCTCTGCTGCCCCTCTGCATGTGGTCTCTGTTGCCCCTCTTTTCCCTTCCTAGGCTCCTCCTCCTTTGTACATCTGCCCCAAGCATCCTGAAGAAGAATCCTAAGTCTTCTTATGATTCTAGTGGCCTCCTCCTCCTCTTCCTCTTCCTCCTCTTCCTCCTCCTCCTCTTCTCCTCCTCCTCCTCTTCTCCTCCTCTTCTCCTCCTCCTCCTCTTCTCCTCCTCCTCTTCTCCTCCTCTCCTCCTCCTCCTCTTCCTCCTCCTCTTCCTCCTCCTCTTCCTCCTCTTCCTCCTCCTCTTCCTCCTCCTCCTCCTCCTCCTCCTCCTCCTCCTCCTCCTCCTCCTCCTCCTCCTCCTCCTCCTCCTCTTCTTCTTCTTCTTCTTCTTCTTCTTCTTCTTCTTCTTCTTCTTCTTCTTCTTCTTCTTCTTCTTCTTCTTTTCTTCTTCTCCTTCTTCTCAGGTCGGCCATCTTAGCTGCCACCAGCCTTACTTGGGGTCATTGTGCCCCTGCTAGGTCTGTCCCATTGAGACTCTTGGAGCCTTAGTTTTCTTGTCTATGATGTGAAATGAGGGAAGCAAAAGAAAAAAGTCTTGTTTCTATGCTTCTGGTGGACCAGAAGGCTAATCTAGAATCTCAGAAGGAGGTGGAGGTCCCCCATCATCAGAACATTCCCCCCTCTTTTACCTCCCCTGCTCCTGTTCTCAACATTCAATGTCCAGGGGACTTAGAGACAATGCTGTGTTTTTGTGAGCCCACCTGAGGCCAGCCTGACATGCAATTATTGATCAGTAACTCTTGCTGCAAGCAGTTGACCTTCATACTAGATGATGAGATTCGAAGGAGCTGGGACATCGTTAGATGCTCTTGGTGGTGGTCAAGTCCGGCCATTGAGTAGGTGACCTGCTGATGGATCCTGTCACCTGCTGCAGTATGGGTCTGAATGAGGCTCCAGGAGCAGAGCTAGCTGGCTGGCAAGCAGATTCTCTCACTGTGATAATGATGCTTGTGCAACTGGGATTCCACACGGAGACTGGGGAGAGGAGACAACATCACTAGGGCTCAGAAGGATGGCAGTGATGAGCAGTGGCCACATAGAAGGCACTGGCTCCGTTCCCAGGTCCTCCCACCATCCCCTACCCCTGCTAGGCTTTCAGCTATTGGGTCTACTCTATGTGAGAAACAGTTGCGGGAACAGAAAAGAGGGCATGTGGCTAATAGAAGGCGAAGCCTCCTTGGAGACTGAGTGCGGAGGATGCTGGCCGGGTCACCTAGGGAAAAGAGCCAAGCCTGGAGATGAACAGTCTCCAGTGGGGCTCTGGCTGCAGATTGTAAAGATCAACAACAAGAAAATGCTGGCTATTGAACCCTGATCCCTTGGACATTTGGAACCATCTGCCTGAGGCCCGTGTGCCCAGCTCTGCCAGCAGCCACCAGAGGCAGGAGGAAGCTGGAGGGGTGCACACCCCCATCCTGGACTTGCTATGGCTCGATTGGAGACGTCTGGACTTTAGAACTGAGATGGAACATATACTACTGTTCTAAACCATTCTTCCGCAACCCTCTGTCTCAGCTCCATCTTCCCAGACATATATCTAGATAGTGTCTGGCAAGGATCCTGGATCCCTCTCCTGCCTTCACAACAGAAGGTTTGAGAGAGGCTCGAATAATTAGGAGTCTTCTCCCTGCTGTAAGAGCACGGGAGTGTCTCCCAGTCCAATGTATGGAGATGCCTGCCAACAGAGCGTGCCTATGTAGAACACGTGAATAAGACCCTATTAGGAAACCTAAGTGCACATAAGTGAAAATGTTATCTGTCAGCTGGCTGTGCTCCCTCTCCTATCCAGATAGGACTCATGGGTAGGGGAAAAGAAGTTCTTTGGTGCTGGCCATTCTGGGCCCTGTAGTCCTCACTAGACTAGTGAACCTAAAGGCTTACTTTAATTTAATTTAATTCCCAGCTCTGAGCACGAGGGACCTATGGCTCTAACCTTTGGAAACTAGACACTTGGACTTGAGGTTTGTTGCTCTGGGTTTTAACCACCCTGGTACTTGGCAGCTATTGTAATAACGCTTCACCTTCAGCAACAGTACATAGCAAGAAAAAGCACCCGTTGGCACTGCCTTCTCTTACAGCTCTTACGCACGCCTTGGATGCTGGGACCCTCGTCCTATAATGATGACTGTTCTAGGCCCAGAGTGTGAGGCTCCTCAGCCATGACAATTGAACTACGGTGAATAAGATACTCGGTCTCCATTCTGGGCAGCTCTCTTGAACGTGCTCAGTGATCAGGCCTCGTAGCTTCTCCTCTTCAGGTCTTTACATCTTACATGGGCTCTGTGACTCTTACTGGCCATCAGTTCTGCTCCAGCCACTTTCTGGAACATCTCAGCTGTCCCCTGGCTGCTCTTGCCATGGTTGTTCCTTACGGCTGCAGTCACCTGGAGGCTGCCTTTGCTGCTGTCCCACGATCCTCTCCTGGTGTCATCAGCCAATTCCATTAATGATAAGGATCAAATATCGGCAAAAAGAAACCACTCAAGAAAATTTTATTGGATTTAATGTTAAAAAAAAAACCCGGGGCCAATCAGGGAAGTATCTCCAGGCTGGCGGAAGGGAGCTGAATAGCCAACTTATATAGACGAGAAGTGAGTGTGGTAGTGATATTTGCAACAATTGTGGCAAACTTTTATGCAAACAAAGGACTGTCTTTGGACTGATAGCAGGCCTTCTGCTGCACGGTTTGGGGAGGTGCTATCCCTCTGGCCCGGGTGGAAATGGCTGCAGGGTCATCTAGAGTTCACCAAGTCCAGCCCAAACTGTCTGAGACAGACCCGGTGGAAACAATGCCTTCTAGTTCCTTCTGCAGCTGACCTTACTCTTCGTTAGCAAGCAGCTGTACTGGCCAGGTAACTTCCTCCAGGTGTCCAGGGAGCATTTAAATTGCTGGTATGAGGACAGTCCAGCTGGCTGTTTAACTGGGAATCCTTTGCTCAAGATGGTCAGGACATCATAGAAGCATTTGACATCTGTCACTTTGGGAATTAAATTATCCTATGCTCCAAATCTTAGCTTACTAAGAGGAAAAAATAAGCATTGAAAAGGGTGTTTATCATAGAATCTTACCATCAGTGACTTAACAGGAACCTGCTACATATGTACCCTGCCATGAGTGGCCCCTGGAGATGCTGTGCTGCACACAGGCCTGGAAGGGGCACCCCGCCGCGCGTGCACTGGGAAGACGCTGACTACTCATCTGGTGAAGTGCACAACATATGCCCAGCCCTGGTTTGTGAGGTCTGGGTAAGTTTACTGAGGCTGTTGAGACTAAGCACAGGTTCTCAGCATTGGAAACATGTGCCTCCCAAATGATTCAGGCTGTGAGTTCAAGATCAAGGTGTCCGTGGGTCGCTGCCTCCTGGAGCTGGAGGAGAATCTATTCTAGGCATCACCCTGGAATCCAGTGGTTGCTAACCTGTGTGCTGTCCTTGCCTTTACAGATAGCTAATCTTGTCTCTGCCTTCACTTGCATTTTGTTTGTTTGTGAGTGTGTGTGTGTGTGTGTGTGTGTGTGTGTGGTATGTGCTTGTTTGTGTGGTGTGTGTGTGTCTGCCTGCCTGCCTGCCTGTCTGTCTCCAAGTCCCTCTTTTTATAAGGACTCCAGTCATATATCATTATTGTCCATCTTACGACTTTCTGCCCTCAACAACTCAACTCTGTCAAGCCTGAGATGGCAGTCTGGGGTTGTGACACATCTTGGCAGCAGGCAGGAAGACTTGGATTTTAACCAGCCTGACTCTCCAACCTCTGGATTGACTTTTGTCACCTGATTAAGTTGAGTGCCAGGGCCTGTATCTGCCATTCTTTGTGCCCGCCCCTACCTATAGCAGCCAGGCCTGTGAGTCTAGGGGCCCAGGAGCCTGACAACTAGTAGCACTGTACCATACAGAGTCCCAGGAGCACTGAGACCCTTGTGGCATCTATGTGGAAGTATGCCCCTATTGTCTCTGCTGTGGGGACAAGCAAAGAGAAGCAGAGGACGAGGGAGGGCCAGACACCCCAGCCATGGCTCCAGCCTCTGAGATCTTGGGGATCTTATATCCTTGCCGTCCTGGGGTCAGCCCCTCCCCCAGGCTGAGTGGATCAATGGCTGTGGTCACCAGGTGCAGAGGCCACCAATTGTGCAAGATCTTTCTGAGATTTTTCAGCTATCATCCTGCCTGGGCCAGGGGCCAGGCCACTTGGTAGTTCAGAGGACAGGACAGGGCACAGAAGAGGGGCTCAGGGTGCCTGTGTCCCAGTGGTATATGGACTTCATTCCCATCCTGAGCTCCTGTTCCTAGTTTGCAGTGTGGAAGCTGGAGATTGGGAGAGAGTGAGGAGAAGGTACTGGGCTGGGAATTCGTGTTGAGGGAAGAATGGACCCTCACAGGTCAAGGGTCAGGCCCACATGTTCAGACAAGGACCCAGACAGGGCTGTCAGGGGACAGTAAGGAGAGCCACCTTCACGCTGAGTCATACCCAGCTACAAGACCTTTCCATTCCCACCATGCTAGGCTTTCACGAACCGTTTTCTTGTTGGCCCAGACAGGGCTAATGGCGCCAATGAAACATCCAGGGATCATGACTTGGGGCCAGGGATCCACCCTGCTTCCTCTAGCCCAGAATGGCCTATGTCCACTGACCATGCTGCCGGCATCTCAGAGCAGGCATTTCTTCACACTCTCTCCACACTCAGTTCACCCTCCATAGCTTCCCATACTGCCCCTCACGCCCCGTGCACATCTCTTGCTCCATCTGTGCCTCACAACCCATGTCCGTCTCACTCTGTGGACAGGCACATACCCACTTACGCTCACACGCAGATCCCCACGCTCCACGGCCTACACAGACCCACTCCACCCTACAGGCATGGCTATCATCCATTTGATTTTTACACGCCCCAGATATACATTCTTAACATACATCATCTGTCCACACATATACTCTACACTGTACACATATTTCCTACATGCCTGGTGTGCACGCACCAACACACACACACACACACACGCACACACATGGGGAAACACATGTTCACAGCACACTGAGCCTCAAATTCACACACAGTTCTCTACAGGAACCCCTGGCTCACACCATGTGACCTGGCCGGTAGCTCTCCTTACCATCATGCCCTGACAGCTCTTGCTTGGGCCCTTGCCCAAACTTGTAGGTCTGACCCTTGACCCTGTGAGGGTCCATCCTTTCCTTCCCAGCTTGCACACTCTCTTTCCTCGCTCCCCAGTCTCCAGCTGCTACATGGTGATCACGTGTCTGGGTGAGACTCAGTCCCTCTGCAGCAGCACTGTCCCATCTAATTCTAACATGAGCCTCGCTTGTCGCCTCAGTTTTCTAGATCCCATCAAAACACAGAAAAGTAGGTGGGACTCATCTTTGCACAGCTCCTCTAGCCCAAGAGAGCAGCCAAGCTAACATTTCAATCTGCAATCAGTACCCAAATGAGCAATGCAACGACTGACTTTTTTTTTATTTATTTATTTTTCTTGGGTATTTATTTCATTTACATTTCCAATGCTATCCCAAAAGTCCCCAACACACTCCCCCACCCACTCCCCCACCCACCCACTCTCACTTCTTGGCCCTGTCGTTCTCCTGGAATGAGGCATATAAAGTTTGCACGACTAATGGGCCTCTCTTTCCACTGATGGCCAACTAGGCCATTTTCTGATTCATATGCAGCTAGAGACATGAGCTCCAGGGGGTTACTGGTTAGTTCATAATGTTGTTTTTCTTGCTCATGATCTGGAACGTGTCTTACCTAAGAGCCCATCTCTGCTCATTCTGGCTCTATTTCATGTCCAAGGGACATGTGTGGCCAGTGGACAGCAGGGTTTTGTAGAATACCAGTAATTCCTAGATTCATGGAAGAGAGTGTCAAGTGCACCTCTCCCCCGGCCCACTTCTCTCCTATCCCCAGAAGTCACGGGCCCAGGACTTTCTGGCCAGTGTCAGCTGTGTGAGCCCCTGTTCTCACCTGAATCTGCCTCTGCAGTTTCCCATTCACCCTGTTAGGGGACCAGGGGCTGTAACCAGGCAGGAATATCACCAAGCAACAGGCCCCGGGGGAGAGCTCAGGTCTCCTGCTCCTGCAGGTCCAGCCCCCTGGGCACCCATGGGGCAGGGCGGGGTTAGAGAGGCGGGCACTAACTACTTGCCTCCTGCCTCCTGCCTGTTTACCTGTGTTCAGTTTCATTGTCGCCCTGGACCTGACAGGAGAGGCCCATGGAACTTGGGGCCACAGGCCACAAGGGACAAGGGCCAGACACCCCAGCCATGGCTCCAGGCCATTGATCCAACCTAAGCTGGCCAGTTGGGGGTGGAAAGACCTTGGCCTGGATAAACAGAGGCCTCCAGGCCTGTGTGCAGGCCCGGCACCTACCTTCCACTCTTGAAGGTAAGCAGGGGCCTCTGGGACAGAGAACCAGGATCTCTGGTCAATAGCCTGGTGACTAGGCCTTTGAACGGCTTGCAGGGGCTCCTCGGCCAGAGTGACCTGGCATAGAGGCCACAGGGTGCACCAAGCTGCTGTTGGGGAAGGTTAGGTGGAGCGAACCTAGCGCAGCTGAGGGTGCAGGGTACCAGAGGGCTTCCAGGGACCCGGTGGCCTGCGATTCGGGTGTGCAGAGAAAGGGGAGGCCCAGTGTATGGACCTGGTTGCCTAATTTCTCATTTCATATACAACTTCACATCCCAGGCTTTCTGGAGAGCAAGAGAGAGCCCAAGCCCTAATCTGTATCCATGTGGGATCTACACACAGGACTCTTGGCTTGTAGCCTGGAGCTGGTGTGTGTGTGTGTGTGTGTGTGTGTGTGTGCATGTGTGTGTGCAGGTATGTGTACGTGTATTCATGTGTTCGTGCCTGTATGTGCGTGCGCGCATGCATGCATCTCCATCTCTACACATCTGGAGGTGGGTGCACATGGGTCATGTGTGTGGCCAGAGCTCCTAACCATCCCTTCCCCATGGCTCACACTCAGGCCCCTAGCTTCAGTGGTTCACAGCAGGGCTTCCGCTAAGTGCCAAGATGTACTTCCCATGTCCTTGGGTCAGAGTCCCGACTTGGGCCTTCTGCCAGTCTTAGGGAATTCATCTCCCAGGACTTTTGATTCACCAACCACTAAAAGGAGGAGACATTGAAGCAAACAGCCAAGGTTGCTGGAGGTGAAATGGGCTTGTGTGTTGCCGTGCAGTCCATGACTGGAGTGGAACTCTCACACTGTGGTCAAATCCAGATCTCCACTGTGCTACCTGTGAGCTCAGCCCGCAGAGGGTGGACAAGGCTCTCCACTGTCAAGAGGGTGGAAGAGGGTGCAGAGCTGTTGCCCAGTCTACCAGGGGAGAAGATTGTGTCCTTCAAGGGTCTCCACATTATGCATGGGTCAGAGAGCACACCCACCTGGTCAGTTGCACTGATGGGGGGGTGGGGAGCGACTTTTGAGTCCAAGGCTGGTCTGGGCTGCACAGGAAGGCTGTGGGTTCTCAGTGCGGTACCTTCTCAGGAAGGTACCATTTTTATGATGGACTGGGCTTCGGGAAAATTCAAGCCATTGTCTAATAGCAAAAGCTGTGGTGTGGTCATCCTCGTGGGTACAGAAGATGGAGGTGGGAGCTCTGTATTCACTGTGACCCCCACCCCCATATCCAGCGTATCTCTATGAGAGCTCTAATAAAATGGGGTGACATCCAGTCACAGAGGTGAGGGGTTAGAGGCAGACTCAGCATCCTTTCTGGATCTAAGCCACGGAGCCCTACTTCCCACAGGCAATGAGATGAGGAAGAGGCTCAGTGCCTGGATACATGGTCGCCCCATTGCTCCACCCAGCGGCCACTTCATTTGAGGGAAACACCCTGAGCTGGGCTCCCAGAGATGCCTGCCTCAGAGGTGCAGGAGAACAAAGACTGCCCCGTTTTGCTTGCTTACTGGCCGACTTGTTTGAGACAAGCCAGTCTGGAGTGGCCTGGAAAGGGGGATCCTCCTGCCTCAGACTCAGACTCCTGGAGCCTAGGATCATAGATGTGCTCTGCCAAGCAAGCCTCCTGGCTCTGGGTTTGGACATACATGTGACAGCTAAAGGAAAGGGCGCCACCTCCTACCTCGTTTGAGACAGGATCTTGCCTGTGTTATCTGGCTCCCGAGCTTCTGAGGTTTCTTCTGTCTCCGTGTCCCATCTTGCTGTAGGAGCACTGCGATTACAGATGCCCGGTAGTACATCCAGTTTTTATGTGAGGACTTTCTGGGGATCTGAACCCAGGTCCTCATATTCGTCCAGCAAGATATTTGACTTTGCAAGCCATCTCCCCAGCACCAAGTCTTCTTTTGAAAAAGGGAGGTTGAGAGAAACAAGGCCCCAAGCCAGTGTTGATTTTAACCAAGGGTGGCCCAGGTTTAAGGAGACAAGTGGCTTAAGTAACCAAGGACCCTGGACCCTGAACCCATTGCCAGACAGTGCATAGGAAAGGCTCCCACATGCTACCCAGCCTCAGTGTGGTGGCACTAGGCTAAGGTCTCACAGGCTTCAATAAAGGCTGTTGTGTGTGACAAGAGACGGTAAGCAGGCTTGGGCGTCATGGTGTGGTTGTTGGGAGCCATGGAAGGATTCAGACCCAGTGGATGAGGGCAGGAGTCAGGAGATCTTTGGGGTGACAATGTGGAGGATGGGATAGAGGAGGGGACAGGAGGCAGAAAGCCCATCTAGGAGGCTAGGTGAATTCTCTCACAAATACATTTTCTATGCGTATGCTTTGGAGTCACAGTGACATCTATAAGTGTCAGAAAGAGAGAGAAAGAGAGAGAGAGACAGACAGACAGACAGACAGAGAGAGAGAGAGAGAGAGAGAGAGAGAGAGAACAATGTTCCAGGGAAGTGAAATCCTTGCTATGGTGTGTGTGTGTGGGGGGGGGGGGTGTGACCTTCTTTGTCCAAAGTTTGCTTGGGAATATCTAAGGTAAAGTGGCAGAAGGAATAAGAAGAGGTGACATTCCATTGTCATTTGGCCATGACTAGTTAATTCTAGGAGATAGCCAGAGTAGAGGAAAACTCAAAGAGACACTCAGCTACAGCTGTGTGATCTTAACTAGGGCGGGGGGGGGGTTAGCCTCTGTGGGCCACATTTTTTTTTCATCTGTGTAAATGGCATTCAAATACCAGAATAATGAGGCAAATCCTGGCCTGGGCGGTTCCCAGGACACTCTGGGCTTTACCTGCTTCATCTGTCTAATGGGTGCAAAGTCTTGAGAGGCTTGCATGAAGCACCCACGCAGAAAGGGTTCCCACCTGTTTGTGGGCACTACCTAAGGACCCACCAAGAGCCAAACCATCCAGCCCTGCTGCCTGCCTTCTGGGATGTCCTCCTGAGGCCACTTTTATGCCCTATGAGCTGCCTAGCAGCTACCCTCAGTCACCACTTTCCGGGTCTCTGCCCTTCCATGCAAAGGTGTTGAGCGCCACTGGGTCTCAGCAAAAGCTCCCTTGCAGATGCCGAGATGTTTCCAGCTCCCCTGTTCTACCAGGATGCCCACCACCGAGGTCCCCCAAGCGGCTGATGGTCAGGGCGATGCGGGTGATGGAGAGGAAGCTGCTGAGCCAGAGGGGAAGTTCAAGCCCCCAAAAAACACCAAGAGAAAAAACCGGGACTACGTCCGCTTCACGCCACTGTTGCTGGTCTTGGCTGCGCTGGTCTCAGCAGGGGTCATGCTTTGGTATTTCCTAGGTAATGGAAAATGAGAATCCACTTGAGGAGACCCCCTGGGAGGGTTCAGGGTGGATATAAGGAAGATTGTCTTGGCTGTGAGGGACACATGGGGGTGAACCAGGATTCCTTGTTCTGAGGTGGTTTTCCACTCCTTGTAGTCTACCTGGGTAAACATCCCCATATCCCTTAAGGTGGGCATACTGCTGGACCTCTGTTGAATCCCATAGCTTAGTGTGCTCCCTGCTTCCTTCAGCCAGGGATGTACCCAATTCTTGGGTCTGAGCCATCCAGGGTATGTGAGCACGCCATTCCTTGCTGAGAGCCCTCCTGGTCTCTCCCTTGGGCTCTGCTGCAGGAGGCCCATAGGTACCGATGGGACCTGGTACCAATTAGTGCCTCTGCTCATTTGAGCCCCAAGTGTTCCTCTGGAGAGAGAACCATAGCTCTGTCACCTCTGAATCTCCAGGGTTCAGTGCAGAGAGTCAAGAGGACCACTAGAGAGCACCCAGGCTTGTGAACCTCTTCCTCATATCTGACTTGGGCCCTTTGGCTCTGAAATCAGGTCCCTCAAGCAGTCCCATGGCACCTCAGGAGCAGTTGGTCCTGTTCTGGACCCAGAGACACCCTTCCACTCACACATTCAAAGCTTGATGGTCCCAAGTGCTAGATGGGGATAGCTCACCTCCAACCCTGCGTCATGGAGGAAAGTGGATCAACAAGATTAGTCTGTGACTGTGAAAATGTTCCCTGTAAGGAATAGAAGGTTTATTTATCTGTCTGTTCATCCATCCAAATATCATCCACCCATTCATCCATCTATCCATCCAGCATCTACCATCCACCCACCTATCTAACATCGTTCATCCATTTATCCCTCTGCCAACCATTTCATCATTATCACATAGCCATCTATCCATTGACCATCTACCTATCCATCATCCATCTATTTATCCATCCATTACTTACCCATTGTCCATCACAATCCACCTATCTATCTGCCATCTATTCATCAACCATCCATCTATCCACTTTTTCATTTATCTATCTATCCATCACCTATGAATTCATCTATCCATCAACTCAACCATTCAACTATTCACGTTACTCATCTGTCAATCATTCATCCATAGATCCACTTATCCATAATAGTCCAATAATCTACACATCCATCCATATACCCATCCATCCATCTGTCCATCCATCCATCCATCCATCCATCCATCCATCCATCCATCCGTCCATCTGTCCATCTGCCCAGTGCCAGGCACAGGGATTTGTGCTAGACTCTGGTGATGGCTTCTGTCCTCCTTCATGATTCCACTGTGGTGTCAAATACAAATATAACATGCCTGTCGTGACAGAGGAGGCTAAGGGGGTTTGGAAACCCCAGAAGGGAGATCTCAGCTCACATACATGATAAGAGGCTTTCCAGTAAACTGTTGCATAGGATTCTTTCTGGACATACTCAGTAGCACACTTTCAGGTCTGTTGACAGGACCTGGGAGGCCTATACACACTTAGAACAGCACTAGGCAGACAGACCCACCTAATCCAACCCAGATTCAAGAAAGGTGACACGCTAAAGATCCCTATCTCAGGGTTTCTGTCGCTGTGATAAAACCCCATGACCAAAAGCAACCTGGGGAGGAAAGGGTTAATTTCACCTCACACTTCCAGATAACAGTCCATCACTGGGAATGTCAAGAAGCGGGAGCTGAAGTAGGGGCTGGGACTTGCTTAGCCTGCTTTCTGATAGCACTCACCAGTGCAGGGGTGGCACCCCCACAGTAAGCTGAGCCCTCCCATGTCAGCTATCAATCAAGAAAATATCTCATTGGCTTGCCCACAGGCCAACCTGGTGAGAACATTTTCTCAATTGAGGTTTCCTTTTTCCCAGTGACTCTAGCTTGTGTCAAGTTGAGGTAAATGAAACAATTGCAATACCCATGTTCAACAGCAGCTGGCTTGGGGTGACTCGCAGCTCTTCTCAGAGCAGCCCTTCACCAGGAAGTGGGAAGCCCGTACCCCAAATGCTGCAGGCTGGAGCACAGTCTCATTAAGCTGCTGGGTAATCAGGCTTCAGGGTTGAAGAGTCAGGCACTCAGATGGCAGTCATCTTTCTAACCCTTTGTCCTGTGCCCCAGTGGGGTTCTACCTGGGCTGTAGACCTAGGGCACGGGGTGAGTACTCTACAACCTTCCAGAAAAGCCAACCCCTAAAAGGACACAGGGTGGAAGAGGCCTCCAGGGGAGCTGTTAGGTTGACTCCTCCTACCCAGGCCAGCATGAGAGATAGTGCTTAGATAGATAGATAGATAGATAGATAGATAGAGATGGAGAGAGAGAGAGAGAGAGAGAGAGAGAGAGAGAGAGAGAGAAAGGTAGATGGATAGATGGATAGATAGATAGATAGATAGATAGATAGACAGACAGACAGACAGACAGACAGACAGACAGACAGACAGACAGATAGATAGATAGATAGATAGATAGATAGATAGAAATAGAGAGAGAAAGATAGAAAGATAGAAAGGTAGATATATAGATGAATTAATGGATAGATAGATAGATAGATAGATAGATAGATAGATAGATAGATAGATAGATAGATAGAGCAATAGATAGCTGGGAAGCATGCCCCACCCATCTTAGAAGGATAATGGGCAGCCCAAAGTGGGGCTGATAGTTGGGCAAGGAGCAAGATGAATCTGTCTGGGAGGTGTGCCTGGCTTCATTGCTGCTCTCTGGGATCCAATAGCTGAGCCCCTCATTCTCTCAGTCATCCTACAGCTCCAGATTGGCCCCATCCCTTCCTACTCCCCAAGAAAAAAGCCTCTCAGAAAAGAGACCTCAGGACACCAGACACCAGCCCTCCCACTATGAGGGCTCTGCCTCCCACCCTCTCAAGAGCCGTCTAAAGCAAGATTCCAATCACTCCCACCTTCCTCTCACAGTGGGACCCTTTCCACCCTCCGTGGACCCTTGAGAGCCCCTCTTAGCCTCTTCTTTCAGTGCAGCATCCCTAGATGATGTTATGACGTGCGGAGACCTCCCGTGAACATCTATTCTCAGACCTCCCGTGAACATCTATTCTCACACACCCCGTGGGGCCAGGCTCTACTCCACTCCCAGCCTCAGCTCTTTCAGCCCCTTGTCATGGCCACTGTTGAATCTTGGAGCTAGGTGTCCCTGACTGTATCGGGCCAGGAGCACACAGTCTTCCTTGCCACTGTCAACCTCAGCTCTCATTCCTTCAGCATCCACTGCCAAGGAAGATTCTCCTTTTCTTGTCTCTACCCATTTTTCTTGGGCATCATTAGTAATCAGCGTCCTTTATCCACAGCCACTCCCAATTTTGCTTGTCCAGCTCAGGTCACCCTCCACCACTGCTGCTGCCTCGGCCCCTGAATGTCCAAGGATCCCCTCAAACCCCACGTGTGCAGAACACAGATCTTGCCAGTCCCTACAATCTCTCGTTCCCCGTGTCCATGCACCTGCAGGCATCCATTTTGGCCCCACAGCTCCTTCTCTGCTTTTACTGCCCCACTTTCCAGTCTACCCAACATGGTGGATGCCCAGCACACCACTTTGGAATCCCTGTGTAGCTTGGTAGATGAAAATGAGGAGAAGTAGGGAGACCAGTGCCGCCTTGGAAGCACAAGACGCTCATAGGGTTGGGGTGACAGAAGGTAAGAGAGACAAGAGACTTTTGGACAAGCTCCTTCCATAACCCCTTTCTTTCTGACCAGGGTACAAAGCGGAAGTGACCGTAAGCCAGGTGTACTCTGGCAGCCTCCGGGTGCTCAACCGTCATTTCTCCCAGGACCTGGGCCGACGGGAGTCTATTGCTTTCCGCAGTGAATCTGCCAAAGCCCAGAAGATGGTATGGAGGGATGGGGGAGGGATGGGAGGGCAGGCGGGGGAAATGTGAGAGGGCAAATTCACGTGTTTGGGCTTCCAGTAGGTTTGTCTGTCACTTTGCTGGGAATGCTCACAGAGGGTGCGGGGGAGACCCTGTCCTGGGTACCATGGGAAAGGACTGTGCTGGAGAGGCAGGGTCATGCACAGGCTCCAACTGACTAGAAAGAGACCTAGAGTTTGCCTCTTGCAATGGGGAACTTGCAGCTGACATTGTCAGGGCCCTGCCCCCTCCCCATCCATACAATGAAATGACGATTGCATTAGGGACAGGGTGCTGCTAGCTCCTTCCACTCTCGGCCAGGCACAGGACTACTATTCAGGCTGCTAGAAGCAATGCTGTAGGCATCCCTCAGCCATGAGAGCCAGAGAGCTGAATACTATGCATCCCACCATCAAGATGTCCTTATAGGGAACACCACAGGGCCCTTCAGGCTGTGTTCAAGTGTGCTCTATCGATAGCCCCTCCGTTGCTCTCAGCGGTACCTTGCTCATTAACGGCAGGTATTCTGAACTCCCAGAGTAGACTGGCTATACCAGAGGTGGTGGGGTGGGGTGGGGTAGGGGTGAAGGCTGTGCTTGGCTTAACCTTGTGCTTGTGAGGGTGGCAAGCACAGGTTTGATGACCAGAAGGGACTTGAGAAACCTGCACCTTGGAGGCCACCATGGAGGGTGACCAGGACTTTGTCTTCCTTCTCACAGCTCCAAGAACTGGTTGCCAGCACCCGCCTGGGTACTTACTACAACTCTAGTTCTGTCTACTCCTTTGGGTGAGTTGTCTCAGCCCAAAGGGCTCCTGCGAAAGCCACAGATCTAAAGGCATGAGGGCTGGACCCTGTAGGCAACTGACACAATGCCCTAACCATACTCTACCTCAAAACTCCTTTAGAAAGAAAACAAAGAACATGGGAGAAATGGAGGCATAGAACAGAAACTTAGCCTCCGACGTGTGGTTTCCCTTTATTGAGCTTGGTTTTGTCATCTACAAATGGCGGTGTTGTTGTGACAGGGTTCACACCACACCGTGACTGGGGCTGCCTGATGTAAGTGGGTTTAGGTTCAGGGTGTACTTAAAAGCATGTGGCTCAGGACCCCCAGTCCAGGACTTGGCTTGCCTGGTCATATTTGGTTCTGCCAGTTACTAAATGACCTCCTGTGACTCTGACTCTCCTCCTAGGAGTGGGGAAGAAAGCATAGTGCGTTCCCAGTGGGTCTAAGTCTCAGTCAGTCCCCTTGAGTGGGGGCTGGGCCAGGACTTCAGGCTCCTTTCACTTCTGTCTGCCTAGGGAGGGACCCCTCACCTGCTTCTTCTGGTTTATCCTTGACATCCCTGAGTACCAGCGACTGACCCTGAGCCCTGAAGTAGTGCGCGAGCTCCTGGTGGATGAGCTACTGTCCAACAGCTCAACCCTGGCTTCCTATAAGACCGAATATGAGGTGGACCCGGAAGGCCTGGTGATCCTGGGTCAGTACTGTGAGGGGAATCCTGGTGGGGTCAGAACAGCGGGCCAGGGGAAGCTGCCTCCCTCCGGGGGTTGGGATGCTCAGGTGATCCTGGAGCCAAGATAGAAGTCGAGGGCGGGGACAGGGGCAGGAGCAGGGGCAGGGTGGGTGCAGACAGCATGGAGGGCTTACCTCTGCTGAGCCTGGCTCGGCTTCTCTCCCCTGTTTTTATTTTCGTTGTTCTATTAATTTGGCTTTGCCCTTGTTTATTTGTTTGTTCATTTCCTTTTGACAGAAGCCAGTGTGAACGACATAGTCGTACTGAATTCCACGCTGGGTACGCTGCTCTGTCCTTGTATTGGCCTCTTTCCTTTAGAATCATAGGTCTTCTTGTCTGGTCCGTTGTGGGGGTGGAGGTCCCGAGGTGTCCACTGTGGGGACAGGGAACCCCAGCTTAGAAACACTGGGGGGATCTCAGAGGGTAATCTGGGTGAGGGCTCTGAGCCCAGGTGGGGGCTCAGGTAGACGTGTGCTTGCACGCCTGTGCCTTAGATGTGAGTGTAAGTCGCCCCTCCCCCCATGGGTTAGCCATGTGAAAACCTACCTCTGCTGCCTGTCACTCAAATCAACCTACCTGCCTACCCTCTTTCCTACTGAAGTTAGAAACAATCTTGCCAATCCATGCTTAATCCTTTGGCCATGCAGGACTTAACTAGGTCTGTTGAAGAGGATGGTTCTGGCACACTCAAGAACTCTCTCTTTACCCTTCCCTCCTCGCTCAGCCTGATACCACACGGTTAGAATCACGTTGATTTTCTCCCAGACGCTATAATAGCTTGCTACTGAGGCCTGAATAGCCAGGTGCCAGGCAGACCACTCTGTGGTACAAGGTTAGGGGTACCATGCACACTGTAGTCTACGGACTGGTGACTCCTGGGGTTATACACACAACATGCTATCTAAGCTACTGTACCCTATGACACAAGCCTAGTGCTCAGATTCCCACTGTCCCAGCTAGAGTGGCCACCTAGAGCAGACGCAGGAGTGAGCACCTCGACCCCTCTCAAGGAGGAAGATGGTTTCAAATCCTAGGTGTGCCTGTTCTGACTCCCTTTCCTCCTGCCCTCGGTGGATGGAAGCGCTGACCTCGAAAGCACAGTTCAACAGTTAAAGCCAAGATTGTCAATAATTATTCTGAGCTGGGCCAGGTATACCTACCTGCCTTGACAAGGGGTGGTGTGGAGGTCAAGAACACAGACCCTGTTTCCATCATCTGTCTGTCAGTCTATCTATCTATCTATCTATCTATCTATCTATCTATCTATCTATCTATCTACCTACCTATCTATCTATCTATCTATCTATCTATCTATCTATCTATCTATCTATGGGGAAATGCCTTGTGCAAGTGTGTTTTTCTTCTTGTTCTAGAAGCCCCCCCCAGCCCCCCATAGCAGCTCCAATTTTGATTCTTAGTTAAAAAGCCTTTGACTTTTTTTTGGAGACAGGGTTTCTCTGTGTAGCCCCTGGCTATCCTGGAATTCTCTTTGTAGACCACATTTGGCTTGAATTTACAGAGATCTGCCTGCCTTTACGAGTGTTGGGATTAAGGCATGTGCCATAACTGTCCAACCTTGAATTTTATTTTTCAGAAAATGATTTCCCATGTAGCTCAGGCTGCCCCAAAGTCCTCTTGCCCTCATCTTTTGAGTGCTGGGATTTCAGCTGTGGGCCACCACACTGGACTCTATTCTTAGAATAACAAGTCCATTCATATGAATAACACATTTTTATAAGAAGTGGCAGCTTTTCCTAAAACCAATCTGCCTTGAAGAAAGGTATTGCGATGTCTGTCTGTTGGTGTCAGGGGTGGCCACTTTGTGGGTGTCTGTATTTGGTCTGCTGTGACATCACAGGTCACAGAGCCCTGGGACACTCTGCTGTGTTCTCCAGGAGGCAAAAGAAACAAGGGTCTTAGAGTTAATATGAAGAGTCTGGCCTTGACCCCCTTAGGACCTGGGGCGCCACACTGAGAACTCTGTGCGTGGTCAGGAAGGCTCTTGCTACCATCCTCTTTGCTTTATTCCCTCTGTGGTGGTTTCCTGTTTCATCGCAGTGGGTGGCTTTCATAGCATCACACACCTGAGTGTGTTGGCACACATGTTGACCCCAGAACTCGGGAGGCAGAGGCAGAAACCTAAGACTTTGACATTAGCCTGAGTTGCATAGTGAGACCCTGTCAGAAACGAAAATAACACCCCAAATAAGCCACCACACCCTCCCATCTGCTTTCTCGGCTCCTTTGAAAGGTCATGGTCAGCAAAATGTCACTGTCAGCTTGGTCACCCTCAGTGCCGCAGCATAGACAGCGCTGGGCCTCAGTGGCTAGCCATGGCCAGCATCCGGTGTTAGTTCTGCAGGAGTCACCTGTGCAGTGTCCAGTGCAGACTGTGGTCTATGCTATGTCTGCTCTGACGAAAAGCCTTACGTTTCTGGTGGTGGAGCTGCGCTTCTTGCTTGTGTGGGTGCCCACGGAGGTCAAAGGGCAGAGGAGAAGTCAAACTCTCTCCTTTTGCAGTGCTAGGACTGAATCCAGGCATCATGCATGGCAGTCATGTGGTTCCAGCCTGCTGGCACCTTTCAAGTAGACTGAGTTCCCCCCATGCTCCACGCCAGGCCCCTGCTTATACTGTGGCCACCTGGGTGACAAAACACCCCCCCTACCCCCCACCTCCACACACACACTGTGAGCTCTGATCCCCACTGGGAGACAGACACACAGAATGTCACAGGCCAGGTACCAGAGCCAGAACGGATAGGCTGTGAAGGAAAGACTGGTTCTGTGCAAGGCATGAAGGTGAGCATAGCTGCAAGGCGGAGCAAGGAGTCAGGTGAGGGGATCCAAGGAGGAAGGAGGGAACGGCTCTTGATCCAGCAGCCAAAGCCATCCTAGAGGCTGGGGTGTCAGGCCCAAGTCTGGGGAGCTGGGAGTTCCTTGGGTCTAGTGGGGAACTGCCCCTTGGCCAAATGAGACATGGCTCCACATACCATGAACAAAGCTCAGGAAAGGCCTGGTGCAGGCATGAGTATTAACCTCTATCCATTGCTGGGGCAGGACTCTTAGTCCTGTTTGCCGTTAGCACTAGGCAGGAGGGCACACATCTCTGCTTTATTACTTTTCAAAAACAAAAATTATCAAAATGGCTCGCATTAGGTATGGGCTTAAAGCAAGATTCACAAAACAGAGACATCTCCGAGAAGCCAGGTAGCAGAGACAAGTCTCTCCCTTCCCCAGGCAGATTCCTAGGCAGCCTCTGTGCCCAGGAGGCATGTATCACACTAGAGTCTGGCTGGCCAGGGCAGGAGAGGGAGCAGGACCCTACCTGGCCCTCGTCATCACACAGAGTGGATAGGGCAAGGGTTATGTTTATGTATGCCAGAACTCAGGGTGGCTAAGCTACTGGCCAGAGTCACACAGCTGACGCATGCCGGTGCCAGGATGGTACAAACAGCCTTCCCTCCCCCAACCCCACCCGTCTCAGGTTCCCTGAGCCTGCTGGCAGAGCTCCTGGTCTCCCTGCTTCAGGAAGCCGAAGGCCCGGCTTAATGGGTTCTCAGCTTTGCTATCTCTGGCATCCAAGCTTGTGGATTAAACGAGCTTTAAGTAAATTAAATTTTATAAGTGCACTTAATTTATTATGCTTAATCAGGAGACTAAATGTATTAAATTAAGTTGAGTTTAATGGAAGGATATCCTGGGGTGTGGAGTCTGGTGAGACACAAAACAAGTTGTGAAATGAGGGTAGCTATTGACTGGGGCTGAGCCTTAGCTCCAGGGGACAGCTGTGGAGTGACAACTCAGCTGGGGGTCAGGGGGAGTCACAAGAAGACTCATTGCTTTTATTCAATGCTTATGGCTTTTATTCAGCATTTCTGGCTCCATGCTATGTGTCCCAGCATGGACTGTCCCCAGGCTGTGGCAGCCCCATGAGTGTGGGCCGCTGTCCTCAGTATACAGGTGGGAAAGCCAGCCTCCCAGGGTAGAAATTCCAGAGAACTGCTAAGGGCAGGGAACAGGATGGTGGGTGCAAGACCCAGGCCTCACAGCATCCCTGAGTGTTTGGCACTGGGTGGATGGGGCAGCCCACTGCTGGTCTTACAGCCTGCACAGTGTCACTCCAGGGGGACCCACGCCAGACTGTATAGCCTTGCCCTGCTTCACCTTCTTTGGCTCCTTGTGGCCACAGGACAGAGCAGTGCTGGTCCTGATGTGATCTGGTCTGCCACCTTCTCCCTCCCTATCTTGTCCTCCTGCAATGCCTGCTCTGTGTTAAGACTCTGCAAAGCTCCCCCCAGGCCTCTCTGCTTCTTGCCATCTATACACCTTGGGCTCGGTCCAAGGTCTTCATCTTCTGTGCTATCTTTGCCGGGCACTCTTCCTGGCCCACAAGGCTCTGTGCGTTTGTTAAACGATTGAATGAGTGTGTGAGTCAGAGGCTGGGCAGGGAAGCTACAGAGGGAAGAAAGGTGGGTACCCAAGCCTGGCCTAGCCCCTCTCCTCCCTGCCTGCTACCATGGCTGGAGAAGGCTTTGTGGCCATTCCCAGTCTCTCTTTCTGGCTAAGGGCTCTGTCCTTTTCTACCTCCAGGCTGTTATCGCTACAGCTATGTGAACCCAGGCCAGGTCCTCCCATTGAAGGGGCCTGACCAGCAGACCACAAGCTGCCTGTGGCATCTGCAAGGGCCCGAAGACCTCATGATCAAAGTGCGGCTGGAGTGGACCCGGGTCGATTGCAGAGACAGGGTGGCGATGTACGACGCAGCTGGGCCCCTGGAGAAGAGACTTATCACCTCGTGAGTCCCTCCCTGAAGGGCTGAGGGAGTCCCAGGGTCAAAGGCCACACTTTGCATTGGAGCCTCAGCCTCAGGCCCATATGGATGCTGTGGAGAGCAGTGGGAAGGGAGGCTACAAGGTTGTGTGCCAAGCAGTGGTCTCCAATTTCTTCTCAGAGCCTCAGTTTTCCCATCTGGATGTAACTAACCAGTTGTAGGGTGATCTCTAAGGTCAACTCTGGGAAGGCACATGGCTTGTTAGAACATTCTAGAATCTGGCAGCAGTCTGGTATTTCAACCAGCACTCTTGCTGCATCCTAACTGTGTCCCTTAAAACACAGTGCTTGCCCCTTTGAGCCTCAGTTTTTCTCATCTGTAAAATGGGTGTATACTCTTGCGCACCATTTTCTGATATAGACAATATTGAAGATATGCAGCCATTGTGTCCCTCATTCTGTACTGGGTAGCTGGGGACCTCTAGGGCCCCAACCATCTCCTCCAAGATGGACACGGGGGTGCTGAACCTGGAAGACCCTGCAGGAAATGGGGCTGGCAGTGCTGAGTTGTGCCATTGTTTGATGCCAGGGGACAAGGTGGTGTCATTTCTGTGTCTCTTGGATCATACCATCTTGTACACTTCTCTGCTCCATCAGGGTCTATGGGTGCAGCCGCCAGGAACCTGTGATGGAGGTGCTGGCATCGGGCTCCGTCATGGCCGTGGTGTGGAAAAAGGGCATGCATAGCTACTATGACCCTTTCCTGCTCTCAGTGAAGTCTGTGGCCTTCCAGGGTGAGAGTCTCCAAGGATGGAGGGGGGCACAGACAGGAACCCTGGTCTCTGGTGGCATGTCCTATGCCTTCTCTGTCCTATCAGCGATAGAGTGGCTCTGGAAGCCTTCAGTGAGCCGCAGTCCCTCCCCTCCCTTCCTACCTCTCTCTCCCTTTGTCCTTCACTCTCCTCCCAGGGCCCTGGCAGCCTCCAGCAAAGGTATCTGTCCTGGCAGACCCCAAGAGGTCTTGGCTCATCCCCAGCCTCAGTCAATTCTTCCTGCCTCTCACTTCCCATCCTACCCCTCCCTGCCCCCAATCTGTCCTCTGGGTTAGCAGAATTAACTTGAGGACCCTGCCTGAGCTATAGCTGGACTTCTCGTTAGAGCCGCTTGCCGTTTCTAGCTGCCATTCCTCTGAAGGTGTCTGATGGTTCTTCTTATTCTCCTGGGTCATCCCTGGGCTCTCCCACAGGCCTCCAGCTGGCCCTGCAGATGTGACAACTGGTGTTCACTTGGGTTCTCAGGCACCATAGTCTCATAGGAAAAACCAAGGAAGGGTTTGGGGCTCTGGACCCCCAGGGACAGGTGACCTGAGAACCCAAAGTCACACTGCTCTGCTGCTTCCACCCCTGAGCCTCTTACTGAGTGACTTGGCCAAGCCTCCCTCCTCTCCTGGAACTCTTATTAGTGTGTGTGCATATGTGTTATGTATGTATACATGTGTGTGTCGTGTGTATGGGGTGCACATGTGTGTGTGTTTTACATGTTGTGTGGTGTGTGTGGTATGGGTGGTATGTGTGTGTGGTGTGTGTATGGCATGGTGTGTGTATGTGCATGTGTGTGTACATATGTGTGTTTCTCTATGTGCATGTGTGTACATACATGTGCATATGTATGTGTGCATTGCTGGGATGGACCTCGGGGCCTTCACACATGTTAAGCAAATGCTCTAGTGTGGAGTCACACCCTCAGCTCCTCCCTCTTTGCAAAGGCAGCAGCTCTCCCTCTCCAGCTGCCCTGAGAGCATATTTTGCATACTGTTAAGTTTAGTGTGCTTGCCACTCAGCAGATGGAACGTGCTGTGTCCATCACATCTACTCGCTGCTGAGCTTTGTACTCTTCTCTCCATTTTGTGGATGTGGAAACTGAGGCACACTTACATAGCCATGTTGGGCCCTGAGCTTTGCTGTTAGTGGGGTGCAGTGAGACACTGGGGGGGGGCAGGAAGGGGCCCATCCTAATGGCTGTTCTTGGACTCAGACTGCCAGGTGAACCTGACACTGGAGGGCCGGCTGGACACACAGGGCTTCCTCCGTACACCCTACTACCCCAGTTACTACTCTCCCAGTACCCACTGCTCCTGGCATCTCACGGTGAGTTCCTCTCCTCCTGCAGCCTGCCCTGTGCCCAGAGCAATCCTTAGGGCTTCAGGGACAGGAGGAGTGACATCCCACCTGGCCCAAGTACTCACAGGCTAAGTACAAGGTGGAAGGGTGGGGCTAGTTTATCGGAACAGGCACATGCCCAAGCTCGCCCACACCCGCTATGCCGCACACGATTGCCTGCCCTCCTTTCCCAGGTACCCTCTCTGGACTACGGCTTGGCGCTCTGGTTCGATGCCTACGCACTGAGGAGGCAGAAGTACAACCGACTGTGTACTCAGGGCCAGTGGATGATCCAGAACAGGAGGTAGCCTTCCCCTCCCCATCACTCGGACCTCATGCTCCTACCCATGCTGGGCCTGGGGGGTAGCAGAGGGTGGTGAGCGGAGGCTGAAGACAGCAAAGTCTCTCCTGACTATCCATCCTGTCCTGACTGTCCCTCCTGTCCTGACCAGCCTTTCCCCAGATACCCAGCAGGCTCCAGCACGCATTTCACCATCCTGTCCGTCCCAGTCAGGGTAAATGGTGGAGCTGCCTTGACTTCTGTAACCACATGGCTCTACCAACGATGGGGACAGGGCACAGGGCACTTGAGAGCACATGGCCTTTCTTCCACTCCCCTACAGTCCGAGGACGCCATTGTCTTTGCTGCCGTTGACTTCCATGGGGACAGTAGCTCTCAGGGTTACCCTGTGTATTTGTGTTCCCTGCAGTGTCCTGCCTGTTCGCTTGGCCTCCTGGCAAGGAGGTGTCTAGCTAAGAACGTCCTCTTGGGAGCTTGCAGGGGGCAGAGGGAGCTGTGAAGTGACGTGTGTGTGTGTGTGTGTGTGTGTTGGGGGCTAGCCAGAAGGATGAAGATGGACAGTCCTCTTGGGCCAGCAACTGAGGATACCGCTAAGCCCCATTTGCCCATTAGTTGATCTTATTCTAGATAGAGGGTGGCAAGGAGTGACAAAGCTGGATTTTTCCAATATGTTGGGGACAGTGACAAAAAGGAGGTAAACTGTCCGAGATGTGATGTGAGTCCGTGCTGTCGTAGCAACAGGCTACTGTGTGACATAAGCCTGATATGCCTAGGGGTCAGAAGGTCTGCATGGGGAAGGGCGCTGTCTTGTGTGCCCTTCTTCATGTGGCTCCCTCAGCCACCAGCCCACTCCGGGAGCTGCTTACTGGCTTCTGGTTTCGGCACCAGAGCCCATGACTGGAGTTTTCTGAATGAAGGTGCTGTGTTTTCAGCCATGACCCCTCCCTGAGTGTTGTCACTATCTCTGAGAGGCCAGAGGGAGAGGGAATAGCCTTGGGCCTAGCACTCTCTTGCAGCCTGTGCCTAAGGCCCATTAGTCTAGGTTGATCCTGTGCCAAGTGTTGTGGGGCCCCAGAGCTCAGTTTCTGCACAACAGAAACACTAGCTTCACCGGGGTAACTCAGATGGGTCACAGTAAGGCTCCTCCCAGTGGTTGTCAGTCACAGGCAGTTAGACTGGGGCTCAAAGCCTGGCTCCCCTGGTTCCTTCTTGGGCAAGACTTACCTCTCCCAGCCTCTGGAACTTATCTGAGTGTGCTGAGACTGGGATGGACTCTGAGGACGAAGTGCTCACCTAACATAGCATGATTTCTGGGCTCCACCTGGTAGCCCCCAATAAGAAAGAAAGAAAGAAAGAAAGAAAGAAAGAAAGAAAGAAAGAAAGAAAGAAAGAAAGAAAGAAAGAAAGAAAGGAAGGAAGCCATGGACATGCAAGATGGCTGAGTGGGTTAAGAGGCTTGCCGGCAAGTTTGAGGACCTGAGTTCAGTCCCTGGAACCAACATGGTGGAAGGAGGGGACTGACTCCCAGAAGTCATTGCTTCCCCTCCACAGACCTGCTGTCCCAAACAAGAGTGTGTTCTATTACACAGAAACAAACAAAGCAAAGGGCCTGGAACGAGACGCCTTCCACTGGAGACTAAATAAGATGGTGGGTGGAGACGGTACCAACCACAATCGCTAAATGGCTCTTACTCGGTGCCACACAGGTGTGGAAAGCGATTATGTGCTCCCCACAGTCGAGCAAGGGAGGCGGACTCAGATCCTGTCCTTAACCTGCTTTCTGCGGCTGTAACAAAATTGCCAAGGCAGGGAAGTTTATAAAGAATAGAGGTTTGTGCAGCTCCTGGTGGCGAAGGCTGGAAGTCTAAGAAAGCAGCATAAGACTCTGGCTTTCTGCTGAGTCATAGTGGGACAGAGGGTGTCAGGAGATGAGGCAGGGCCGAAGGGGCTTGCCTGATGGTGCAGGGTAGGGGTGGGGGCTTGAGGCCACCCACCAGTGCTTCCTTTATCTGCTAGATGAATGCATTCACCAGGTACAGCCCCTTCCTGACCCAATCACTTCCCTGAATGCCCTTCCTCCAAACGCCACTAGCCTAAGACATTGGAGAATCCAAGTGTGAATTTTGGTTTCAAGTATGAATTCCAGGGACTCACAGTTGAACGAGCCTCACAGCTTGTGGGAAGCCTGAGGCCCAGAGGCTGAGTCATTTGCTAAAAGTCCCTGTGGCTTGTGACGTCATCACTGAGCTCAGGCAGCTGGCCGGCCCCCAGGGCATGATTGCCCAGCCGTGTGTGTGTGTGTGTGTGTGTGTGTGTGTGTGTGTGTGTGTGTGTGTGTGTGTGTGTGTGAGAGAGAGAGAGAGAGAGAGAGAGAGAGAGAGAGGAAAAGAGCACTCAGTTGTACACTTAATTGTATGGTGTCTCCTCAGGAAGGCTCTCATCTCTCAGTAGAGCCATTCCCAGCCGATGGGAGATCAGGGCATCTCTGTGGCTCTCACCAGTTCCTCTGAAAGCAGCTGGGAAAGTTGCACCTCATCTCAGCCCTTCCCCTGGGATACAGGGTCCCCAGTGGAGAGTTAACTCCTTGCTCCATACAGTGAATGCCCTGGGGAGGGCAAGGCATGATGGGAAATATACAACAGAGGCCTGGGGCCTGGTCTCTGGTTATTGTGGGCTGATAAAGATAACGTCATTGCTGGGAAATTCTCTGAAGAATGTGTCCTGGAAAATCTGCTGTGTGGGTAGCAGGGGCCTGAGAGATGGAGGAAGGGAGAGGGAGACCAGGTCCTTTGGTCCAGCAATTGAGGAGTACAGGGAAAAGATGGCTGAACCCCTGTCCCCAGTGCCAGTCTAGAGACAAGGGACTCTTCTACTAGCTGGGCACCCTTGGTCCCTATCTTGTCTGTCCATTTTGTTTTCTCCTGGTTCTGCCTGCCATCCTGCTGTTCTGTTGTTCTGCTGTCCCCACAGGGTCCGCTTGCCCTTCAGTGGCCTGCAGGTGGTGGGGGTGGGGACGCGGGTCTTGTCCTTGTAAGATCTAGCTGCTGGATGCTGGGTTTCACAGAACCTCCTCACTGGGCGATACCGCAGCACTGGCTTCCCCCCTTCCAGGAACCTGCCCTCATTTCCTCTCATGTGATGTCACTCTCCTGTGACCTGCCTGACCCTTTCTGCTAACTTCCAGCCATGAGATAAGGCAGAACGACAGGCTCCAGAGGCCCCTGTAAGCCTGACTCTAAGTGGTCTTTCTGCTTCCCCAAGGCCCTGTGACTAGTGCCACTTGCAGCCACTCTGTATCAGGTCCCCCAAACCATTCTTCCAGGTTCTCTGAAATATCTGCAAGGAGGTGGGGTCAGGGGATGGCTTTCTCCTGACTATAGTTCGGCCACCACACTTACGGAGGCCTGAAGTTTGCCGAGGTCACAGAACTAACTCGTCTGGTGGCAAAGTTATATGGAGCCCGGCTCTGCAAAATGTCCTGTCCACCACAGAGCAGGCCACTGTCCCTCCCTCAGTGCTGTCTTTCTGCCCTCTGTCCTTCAGCTTGTCCATAGAAAGAGCCATGTTCACAGTGAGGCCTGACCCCTCCCACTCCTTTCTCTTATCCATGCTTCTGCCTATCCACCCAGCATCTCTCCAGCTCCTCTGTGGGAAGATGCTGATATGCCGGATTGACAGGCCTAGGAGAAAGATCCCCCTGCTAAACTCACAGGGTGGGGTGGGGTGGGGTAGCAAGGCAATCCATATGGTGCCCCGGTTCCTTCTGACTCCAGCACTTAGCTGCTGAGGTGAGAGGGCTAGGTGGACGGGAGGACCAGAGGGGCCAGAAACTCAGAGGGCCGCACCTGGGAACAGGGCTCCGAATGCCTGAATCTTACATTTGTTCTGGGATGCTCCCAGCTTCCCTGCCTGCTTCTTGGGACCCTTCCCTGGGATAGCAATGCATGATAGGTATAAGATTATCATAACCATAACACAAATTTATATATTTATAACAACGTCCTCAAGGAACAATCGGGTTCCTCTTAGCTTGAAAGGGACTGGCTTGCTCCAGGGCTCCCCCTAGTGGTGATCTCATTTGTCAAGGGCGGCTAGGCTCTGGCTCTCCCTCCCGTCTCCGGGCTTTTAACTTTCCTTGTCAGACTAACCCTTGCTCTTGCGGGTTAAGTGCCTGTGTCAGGAGTTAAATCTGATTAGTTCAGAAATGTATATTTCATCAGTTCCCTCTCAGTTTCTCACGGTAATCTGTGATCGGAAAATACTTAAGTGGAAAATTCCAGAAGTGAATCTGTTTCATTAGCTACCGCTCTCTTTAGAGCCCGATTTACAAAGAGAGATGTGTACAGGCAGAGCATAGCACAGGTAGTGTTCGCCACTGCGTGGGATTTCTGGTGTCCACGGGAGTCTAGGAATGCCTCCCATGCATAAAGGGAAAGTACTGCGATTTCTTTAAAATGCATTCTTTAAAGTAAATAACTTCTTCTTTTTTTTTTAAATCACATTTTCCAGATGCCCTGCCCACTTTCTGGGCCTGTCCTCTGAGGATAACAATCCAGGAATCCATCTTTTTTATCCACCAGGAACCCACATTTCCTTGGCTTGAAAAAGGGCGGGAGGCGGGGAAAGGGTGACGACAAGACCCAGGCTTGCCCCGCGCGCCCCCTGGTGGCGATCTTTTCTTTGACGAGCAGCTGGGCTGTTGGAACTCTGGGTGCTTGAAAAACAATTCCTTTTCAGGACCTCTTAATTTGCCTTGAAAATATGGGGCACGCCAACATCTAGTAACACAAATATCGACCCTTCAAATTATTTGCAGATTCTTTAATAACTGGCTTAATAGAGCAGGGCTGGCACCCTCACACACTCATCTGCCCTCAGTTACAGGGTTCCAGTCACCTATCTTGGAAATTCTGTTGTGTTGTTAGAAGGAGGGAAGGAGGGTCAAACAGGATTAGAGGGTCACTACAGAGGCGACTTTTAGTCTCTGGACTGCACTTTGAGAGCTACTCATGCAAGTAGATTACAGATGCCAGAGCCTAGCCAGGAACGTGAAGGTGAGGGTCAGGGGCTTGGGAAACTACGTTTCCAGAGCTTCTCCTGCCCTGAACTGAAGCGGGCAGGATTCTTGCTCCACTTTGCAGTTTCTCAATCATCTCTGTCCACGGGCTGAGTGAGCCTGCCAGGTTGCTCAGCGGGCCAACTGTGTTTTGTGTGGGGTGAGTCTACAGACAGTTGGCCAGCTGAGGTCCTCTGCCTCTGCAGACACACGGAACCTTTTTGTAGATGGAAGGCTGGCAGAAATGATTGTTTTCCTTGTGGAACAAAGAGGAAGAGTGAGACTCCTCAGAGGAGGCCCTTGACTAGCCAGATTCTCAGAGCCTATGGGTGACTGGGGCAAGAATCTGGATGGAATTTTATCCCACAGTCAATGGGGCGCCACTGCAGGTTTTTGAGCAGGAGAGTGACAGAAACAAACTCCTTTCTAGAAGATGTCTCTGGGGCTAAGCAGCCACCCAAAGGAGAAATGGAGATAGAGGGAGTGTGGGTGGGGCCCATTGTTTCTGACTGCCTGGTCCTTACCCTGGCTGTGCATAGGAACCTAGGTTGTTTCTCATTTTTTTTGGCTGGGAAACCAGTCTATGTGTCTAAGCCATCCCTGGTCACTCCTAGGCTGTGTGGCTTCCGTACCCTGCAGCCATATGCTGAGAGGATCCCCATGGTGGCCTCAGATGGTGTCACCATCAACTTCACCTCCCAGATCTCCCTCACAGGCCCGGGTGTGCAAGTGTACTACAGCTTGTACAACCAATCAGACCGTGAGTACAATTTGAGGTGTGTGTGTGTGTGTGTGTGTGTGCCCGTGCCCTGCCCCTGTGCTGTCCCCAGATGTGCACAAACATTTATGAGGCTAGGCCACAGTGAGAGTGCTATGTGTCTTCATACACATGTGTGCACATGGCACGTAGTTTTATGTGCTGGGTAGGCAGTCACATGTATCCCTTTGGGTGTGTGTTGTCTGGATGTAGCTCTGCATGGACCACAGACACCAGGCACTGGAGCAGGTGTATGGGCACCTAATTGTGTACATGTAAGGATACAGACGCACGTATTTCATGGCATGCATCCTAAGTGTGCTCTTCCGCTTCCATTTCCTACTGTCCCTCTCCTGTCCCCAGCCTGCCCTGGTGAGTTCCTCTGCTCTGTGAATGGACTGTGTGTCCCTGCGTGTGACGGGATCAAGGACTGCCCCAATGGCCTGGATGAGAGAAACTGTGGTGAGCAGCCTGACGCCTTCCCTCCTCTCTCCCTGCGCTGGACTAAGTCTACCTGACGTGTGCTTCCTCCTTGAGAACACCCAGGAGCCCACGGTTCTTGCACTGTGTCAGGATGGCAATGTGGAAAAGCAGCCTCCCCAGAGCCAGCCTACCCCCATAGCATCCCCCATTGAGGGAGTGTCTGGGACACACTGTGACCCTCAGCTGAGGTTACACCCTTTATCATAAGCAAATGTGCCAGCTGTCTGTCCTGGCCCATATTCTGAAAAAAAATAACCAGGAGGGGGAGGGCAGAGCCAAGCAGGGATGGCGGCTGGGCTGAGACTCTCAGGAGCTGGGGTCCAGGGTAGGTAGGAATCCTGTATCTTGTATCTCTCTCCTTAAATGGGGTGGGGCCCTTATCCCTCCAGCCTGAGGCAGGAACTGGTCCCCAGACTAGGGTTCTCAGGAAGAATTCTGAGCAAATGCTGGCTTCTGACCCCTAGAGTCACCATTCAGGACCAGAGAGAGTCAAGGTACCTGGGCAGCGATGCTCCATGCCTCCCTTGTCCATTCTCAGTTTGAGGAGAGAATCAGGGGAAGAGATTTCATATTTGACCCTGAACCTCTAATGACCTCAGGCCCATCAGTCACATCTGTTCCCATCAATGAAATGGGCCTTTCCAGGATGGCTGTGAGACGGGTGTGCAGAACTGAGAGTGTATGATGGTGGGCACATGATGCAGGGAGTATCCGATGCCATTGCAAAGCCCCAGCCTGGTTCCCCCCCCCCCAGCCCCTCCAACCATCACCCTCTGTAACCACAGTCTGCAGAGCCATGTTCCAGTGCCAAGAGGACAGCACGTGCATTTCACTGCCTAGAGTCTGTGACCGGCAGCCCGACTGTCTCAATGGCAGTGACGAAGAACAGTGCCAAGAAGGTAAGGGAACCTGCCCAAGGTCTCCAAGGAGATCAAAGGGGTCATAGCAACACCTACTGCTGTAATGGTCCCTGTCTTCTCATCCAACTACTACCAACCTACTGTGCATACATCAGCTGTCTGCTCAGAAGTCCGTCCGTCCATCCATCCATCCATCCATCCACCCACCCACCCACCCACCCATTCTCCTTCCATTCATCCATCCATCCACTCAATCATTCATTTCCTCAACTATCTAACATCCATCCCTCCACCCACTTACTAATTACCCACCCTTCCACCTTTGCTTCTGATACACCCTTCCCATCCTCTGTTTCACACAATCCCTTGCTCATCCATCGATCCACTGACCTGGCGACCATCTTTCTGTACACCCAACCACCTTTCTAGGAGTCCATGGTTCCATTCCTCTAGCCAGCCAGTCCGTCAGGCAGCTAGTCATCTAGCCAACTGAATATTCAACCACCACAGGCAGGCTACCCAGTGATGGGTCAGGGGCAGTGAGGAAGTAGAAATGAGATGACAGAGAGAGGGTACCTACCCTCAAGGGGATACCTCTTAGTAAGAGGATGTGACGGGTGATCGAGAGCCTTTGGGGCACCATGTACGGTAGTGTGGGAAGCCTGGGGGCATGGAGAGCTTCTTGGAGGAGGTGTGCTTTTAGCTAGAGAGCTTGGGTTTAAGCAGACTGGAGCATTAGAAGTGAGGAGAGTGGGCAGAGAACAGGGAGCAGAGCGAGGCGGAGTGGCTATGACATCGTGTACTCTTGTATCTCCAGTCTGATAGGAGAAGCACAGTTTTGTTCAGGGGCCTCATGGGAGTGTGAGGTCTGCAGCTGTAGTCTGAGAGAGGGAACATGGCCTCGCTGTCAATGGGCCAGGCTGAGTGTGGGGTGAGAGCAGACCCTACTAGGGGAGACTTGGGGAACCCTTTGGTGTGATTGAGATTCCCACCCCCCTCCCTAGTCTCCTGGCCTCTCCTGGTGCCATTTTTTCTGGGTCTCGCTTTGGAAGGCTCCCTCGTTGCTCAGAGACCCACCTTCAGTGGCCTGCTCGGTCCCCTCCATCCCAGGAGTGCCCTGTGGGACATTCACTTTCCAGTGTGAGGACCGGAGCTGTGTGAAGAAGCCCAACCCAGAGTGTGACGGCCAGTCAGATTGCAGAGACGGCTCAGATGAGCAACACTGTGGTGAGCCTGTTAGCCAGGGCTGTGCATGAAGGCCAGGCCTGGGAGTGGGGCATGGACTCTCATGGGAAGCAGGAGGGGAGTGTCACCATGTGTCTGTTCCGTGCCTAGCTGTCTCTGTCACCTGTTCCTGGGCCTAGCTCTCCTTTCCCCCCACACCTCTTCATTGCTTTACTTTGTTGTCTGTCTCCATTTCTCACGAGCCTTTCTTCCTCCCCTCTCCTTCTTCTCTGTCCCCCCCCACCATTATCAGACTGTGGCCTCCAGGGCCTCTCCAGCCGTATTGTGGGCGGGACCGTGTCCTCCGAGGGTGAGTGGCCATGGCAGGCCAGCCTCCAGATTCGGGGTCGACACATCTGTGGGGGGGCTCTCATCGCTGACCGCTGGGTCATAACGGCCGCCCACTGCTTCCAGGAGGACAGGTGAGGGGACACCACAGGGCCTGGGGATGGGCATAGGGAAGGACCGTGGGAGATACAGCATGCACAAACTGTACTCAGACAGAGGAAAGGGTAGAGAGCACCTGGAGGGGCTGCCATGTGGGATCTGGTCTGGTTCTGTTGCAAACATGCAGTGTGTTGCTAGGCTGGCTGTTCAGCCTTTCTGTGTTCCCCTCTTGCTTTAAGATGAGACCACTATCATTTATTCATTCCATTTACCCAATGACTGCACTCCTCCTACATGCCAATGGCTGTACTGGACATCAGGGAGGTAGCGGAGGAGACAACTGTCCGAGCTGATCACAAGCTGTCACCCCTACCATAACTTGAGCCGTAACGAGGAAGGGGACAGGGAAGCTCTCAGGAGTCATCTCACTGGCCCTCACACCTCTTTCCCTGGTGATATGAATCCCTTTCAGTCCTAACTGGATCCGAGCCCCCAAAGCCCTCGGGCCCCTCCCATAGAAGCCTGCACCCTCTGTTGGCTTCCGGGGACCTGTTTGTTGTGCCCAGGCACACCCTGCTCTGCCCACCTACTCTTCTTAGCTCTTTGCTAATTTCTTCACTAAGCCCCTCCCAAGCACTACCTTCTGAGTCTGCAAAATGGGCTACAGACAGGGAAACACTGTCTCAGGCCTGGCACTGGGCTCTTCTTGTGTCTCATTGGCATCTCCTTAGAACACGGACGTAGAGAATGTTCCCATTTCATAGATGAGCCTTGGGGGTGGGTGGGGTGAGATGAGGCTCTTCATTATTGCAGACTGCACTAAGGGGAAGATGGCATATAAGCCACTCAGCTCAGGGGATGGGGGGTGGGTGTACTATGGCCCCATTTTGTTGATGAGAAAACTGAGGACGAGTCCCTTAGTTACTAGAGAAGGCCAGGCTTAGCTAGGGAGAGATGAAGCTGGGGGGTGGAGCCCAGGCATGAGAACACAGATAGGTGTTCCGTCATCGCATCGCTGTATGTCAGCCAGGGGGTTAGGAGAAGAAACGAGAAATGGTACCCCTCACCCCAGCAAAAAAGCTGGCTGTTATCAACTGGGTCCCTGGATGGGAGAGGAAGCAGCTGAGCCATGATGCCCTTCCCCTGCCTTTCACCCAGCATGGCCTCCCCGAAGCTGTGGACCGTGTTCCTGGGAAAGATGCGGCAGAACTCGCGCTGGCCAGGCGAGGTGTCCTTCAAGGTGAGCCGTCTGTTCCTGCACCCGTACCACGAGGAGGACAGCCATGACTACGACGTGGCCCTGCTGCAGCTCGACCACCCCGTGGTGTACTCGGCCACTGTGCGCCCCGTCTGCCTGCCTGCCCGCTCCCACTTCTTTGAGCCAGGCCAGCACTGCTGGATCACAGGCTGGGGAGCCCAGCGAGAGGGTGGTGAGCTGGGGCAGGTGGCGGGATCTGGGATCTTGGGTGGAGGCTTGGAAGAGGGCTGACAGGGTCCCTCCGCCAGGCCCTCCAGCTTCAGGATCGATGAGAGTAGACTTTAGAAGAGAGAAGTCTGTGACAGGACCTGTGGGTCCTGCTCCCCCAATCCCCTCCTTTGCAGGAAGCATAAATACGAACTTAAGGATAGACAGGGATGCCACAGCTTTGCAACATGAACCCTGGGGTTGAGGGGTGGGGATGAGATGAGGCTCTTCATTACTGCAAACTGCAAGGAGGGGAAGATGTCATATAAGCCACTCGGCTTAGGAGGTAGGTACTATGGACCCATTTTGTTGATGAGAAAACTGAGGCCGAGTCCCTTAGTTACAGAAAGCCACCCAGTCAAGACAGCTGGACGGGGACTCGGATCTAGAACTGGCTTCCCTATAGGGTTCAGGGTTTCCTGTTCCTGCTGCTAGGAAGGGTATTCCCCACTCCCGGCCTTAACTGACAGAAGCTGCCCAGTCTGGAGGCTGACCCCCCAGTTCTGCAAAGGCCGGCTTGGCTGGCTTATCTGCAGTCTTGTCTGTAACTGTGGCACGTGATGATAGACCACTTGGAAGTAGGGGGGGAGGAGCAGGTATGTTGTGGTTGGAGCTTGAACGAGGGCCTCATGTGTGCCAAGACAAATGTCCCACCGTCCAACCGCACCCTGACCTCTACAGAGATAGCCTAAAGATGGGGACACTGAAGCTCAGAAAGGTGACCTGGCCAAGATGAGGGTGGCAAAGCAAAGGCATGCTTGAGTGGTTGCTCACTCAGCAACACACACACGAGCACCTACTGTGTGTCAAGCATGGAAGCAGACAAGGAGGGTGACAGTGAGAACATTAAGGGGAAGAAAGACCATGGTATGAGCTACCACAGACGGGGAACAGGAAACAGCCCAGGGAAGGCACCTGCCCAGCGCAGCCAGAAAGGCGTCAGGAGGAGGGGGTCTATGGTGAGGCTGCAATGACAGCTAAGAGCCTGGGAAGCCCGTGTTGGGGGGAGAGGCACAGGTGTCCGGCAGGCAGATATGAGAGTGTTCCCAGCAGCCAGCTGCAGGGGAAGCAGGGCAGATGCGGCTAGGGGAAGGTCTGGAGGACAGGCGCTCTTGGGGGCCACCACAGGAATCATGGGTGAGGAGTCCTCCCCACCTGCATCTCAGAACCAAAGGGATTTCAAAACCCCAATGTCTGGCCCAGCGCTGGACTGGTGGATGCTATCACCAGGACAAGATCTGGACTGAGCAGAGGGGCCGCTAAGCAGTCAAGAGCACAGTGAAGGGCTTGCACATGTGTTAGAAAGCATCCCCCCAGGGACCACAACAGAGCAGATGGAGTCTGGAACCCCCTGAGGAGAGGCATGAGGGAGGGGAGTGCTCTGACAGGCTTTGTGGAGGGTGAGGGGTGAGAGTGTTGTCACCAGCCAGCACTGACTGGGCAGAGTGGCAAGGTCTTCACATGGGGAGCCCATTCCCAGCCCCTCATTTTTGCCTCTGCAGGTCCGGTGAGCAACACCCTGCAGAAGGTGGACGTACAGCTGGTCCCTCAGGACCTCTGCAGTGAGGCCTACCGCTACCAGGTGTCCCCACGCATGCTCTGTGCTGGCTACCGCAAGGGCAAGAAAGATGCCTGCCAGGTAACTAGCTATGGGGTGTGTCCTGAAGTGGGGGGGATGACGACTGCTCCCACTTTACAGATGGGGAGCCTGAGGTCTTCAGAGGCTGAGGGGCCTGCTCATGGCTGCAATGGCACATGGCAGACCCCTTGGGGCGGAAGGTCTTTCGCTCTGCTCCTTCCTATCCTAAGACCTTGGGGCTGGAGTCACACGGGTAGACCCTCACCCTGAGGCAGTCGCATCTCTCCTGTTTTAGGGTGACTCTGGAGGCCCACTGGTTTGCAGGGAGCCCAGTGGCCGCTGGTTCCTGGCAGGGTTGGTTAGCTGGGGCCTGGGCTGTGGCCGACCCAATTTCTTTGGCGTCTACACCCGTGTCACACGTGTGATCAACTGGATCCAGCAGGTGCTGACCTGAGGGCTGTTCTACAGAGCTGGACCTGCCTCCAGGCCAAGTTCAGGGTGTCCACCCAGCCAGGACACAAGTATTCTGGGGCAAGTGACCCTGCTAAGGCCTGTTTCCCTCAGGCCTACCCCAGTGACAGTACAGAGAAGGATGTCAGCTGGTGGTTAGGATGCCTCCTGAGGTCCAGGGGCCAGCCTCGGCTAGGTTTCACTTCTAACCCTTTCTTATTCTAGTCCTTTCCCCTCCCTGCTCCTACCACTGTTTTGGAGTGGGGTCTGGCGGCCATGACCTTGGCCTCCGGGTCTCTGTAGGAAAGAAAGAATCCTTCCCCTTGCAAAAGCCTCTTGGGGGAACTGCACAGAGAAAGAAGGTGCCTCTATCAAGGCTCTATCAGAGCCCTTGAGTCTGCCAAGTGGGCTGTACTCTAAGCCAAATCACCGGGCAGCCTCAGCTGCAGATGCCTGCTGAAGCTCTGCCTGCTACAGGGGCCTCCCTGCCATTCACTGGAGGCCCACTGTCTGTTCTGGGAATAAAGCACTTGACCAAGCCCTGACACTGATATCTGAGTGGCTTCATGCACCTTATGCCTGTCACTGAACACACCTGCTGCTGCTGTGTGTAGGGATACTCAGAAGCTGGCAGCCCAGCTTCACAAATAAGGGGAGCAGGAGAGTGCAGTGGCCAGGTATCCAAGCAAGAAGTGGAGGGGTGTCCCCGGGCATGGGACACAGGATACCCTCAACTCTGACTCCTGAGCCCAGGACTTAGTCACATCCCAGCCTCCTCTGGGAAAAAGAGACAAGAGCAAGGGGGCGGGGCAAACAGCAAGGGGGCGGGGCTTCAAGAGAGAGCCCCCATTCCTTTGCGTGCTACCTCACCTGAGTTTAAGCCCTGTTCGAAGAAGTGGCCCAGAGAAAAAGGGTGGCAGCCAGGCCAAGCCTGTTTGTTCAGCTTTATTTCATGGCGGGTGGGACACAACTGACAGACATGTGCCCATCCCGGGGTGGTCAAGACACGGGCGGGACAGCTCAACCCGTTACACCTGTCCCCTTCCCCATCCCAAGTCCCTGGACACTGTACTCTGCTGCCAAACACACGGTGGCACAGAGAAGTGGTGGCCAAGGTGCTGTTAAGCCTGTAACTTCCTTCCTGCCTGGCAAAGTCCTCACATTGTCCCCCACCAGTATCTGAGGCCATAGTGTCCCATACAGGGGCGGGGCTAGAGCCCTTCCCCTAAGAAGGTAATGATTGTAGCCCCAACACACTCAGGGCTCCCAGGAACCCCATGATCCTCCCTGATTCTCACAACAACCCTGTGAGGTAGGTGGGAGGAGAGGATGACCCTATGGTGCCATAGAGACTGAGGCTCTAAGAGGTGCTATGATGGGACTGGGAGGGAGTGTATCCGCCATGCAGCAAGGGCGCCCAGGTGAGGGGACAAAAGGGCCTGGAAGATATGGGTAGGTAGTGCCACAGTTTGGCCTTGGCGTCTCTGCCTGGAGACCCCAGGACCCATGTCAGGCCTTCCAAGGTCCCAGAGGGCCCCAGGCCTGGGCCCCAAGGCAGGAGTGAGTCTCAGCCCGGCAGATGCAGGCAGCACTGACAAGGTAGAGGGCTTGTCTTCCTCCTCGGGCCAGGGGCCCACCCCGTGGTACAAAAATAAAGGATTTCAGATCGGAACCCCAAGTCCCTGGAGGTGATCTGGGGGCTCACATCCGGGTGCCTCTGGCTTGTAATAGCTAGAAAATAAGAGGGGGGGGGGACAGAGGAAGAGGAAAGGGGGTCAGAGATCCAGGGTTGGGGGGGTGGTGAGGACAGGGTAATGCCGGGACAGGAAAGTTGGGGAGAGTGGGGGAGGGAGGGAGAGAGAAAGGCAAGTGAGTCCCAGGCTGGCTCTGGAGGAGGGGTGGGGCTGAGGCCCAAAGAAGGTGGAGTCAGAACCGAGGGGGGGAGAAGCTGAGGTCTTGGGCTGGTGGTGGCAGCCTGGTGGCAGGGCAGGAATGGGAGAGGCAGATCTCTGCTGTCCCAGGCAAAAAGGGGTCACTGGAAACAGCTGTCCGCCCCCATCTTAGAATCCAACCGTGGCCCAGAGAGAGGCGGTGACTTGCCCAAGGTCACACAGGGAGCTAAGGCTGACTGAAGGCTATAGTCAGCCAGTCAGAGAGCAGGCTTTGTTTTTTTCTGCCACACTACAATCCTTGGTAGGCTCTTGCCAACTCCTCAGCCAAGGGACACCACATATGGCCTGTCCACCCACTCCGCAGAACTAGGGGGACACAGAACCCACATGCAGTGCTGCACGATCTTCTAGGCATGCGGGGTGGGGCAGAGGCACAGGGCTGGTCCTCCCCTCCCCAGCCTGGCCTCAGTGCTGGAGTGTGAGAGTCTCCACCTCTGGACTCATGTCAGCTCTCAGGGCCTCACCCCAAGGACCAGATAAGTTGAGAGACTTTGGAGAGAATCAGCCAAAAAAAAAGTCGGCTCGAGTCCAAAGACAAAAGACGAGCACCCTCCTTGCTTCCGCCCCTCCCTCCAGCTCTGCCAGGCTACAAACCAGGGGCGGCAGCTCTGGGGGCGGGCGCGGGGCCGAGGAGCTCTCACTGCAAGCTCAGGCTTGGGTCTGGGAGGGTGCGGACAGGGACCTGCAAGGAGGAAACGTGAGGAGGCAAGTGGGAAGAGTGGGGCCTGTGGCCAAGGCCAGCCTCAGAGGTGCTCTGCTGGGTTGGAGGACAAAGAGCAGATGCGGCCACGCCCCTCCTCCCCAGGCCAGGAGGCAGGAGGGGCTGGAAGGGGCGAAGGAGGCGGCAGGCAGGATGCTTGGGGATGCAGGGCGAGGGGGCTTGGGGAGAGGGCGCGGGAGACTGGGACTAGGGCAGCCCCAGGGTGGAGACGGGAGCAGGCGGAGAGGAAACCTGGGCAGGGGCAGAGAGGGAAGAGGCAGGGTGCAGATGAGATCCAGGAGGAAGAGGAGGTGGATGAAGATGAAGCAGGACCTCCAGCAGGAAGCGGAGGAGGAGGAGGCGGTGGTGGGAGGGAGAAAAGGTTAGCGGGATCCTGAGATGACAGGGCTGCAAGAGAAAGTGAGAGAGGGATGGTTATGGGCGAGGCGCCAGGCGCTGAGCTAACCCTGGTGGCCCGCCCCCGCAGTTCCCGGCGGCAGCTGCTCCAGCAGGGAGAGGGCGGGAGGCCCGGGCTGTCATTAGCAATCGTCCTCTTGGGGGCGGGCTGCACCTTTCTCCTGGGCATCCGCCTCCACCTGCACCTGGGCCACCTCCACCTCCTCCACCTCCTGCCGCCGCTGCTCCTCCAGCTGCTCGTCCGTGCTCTGTGCACCCGCCGCCGACCAGGGAAGAGAGAGTGGAGACACTGACGAGGGGGCGGGGCTGCGGGCGGCTGTCCGCAGGGACCCCCGACCTCAGGACTGAGGGGCAGGCAGGATGAAAGGGACCTCTGGGAGAGGGAGGGCTGCAGCCAAAGCAGTTGGTGGGTCTTCCCTAGCCCAGAGGGAAGGCTTAGAGCCCAGCCAGGCTGCTGTTAGAGAGCCGGCTAAGGGGACGGCTGGAAGAGGAGCCCGCCGGCTCCTGGAAAGGCCTTACTTTGGAAGGATGGGTCCAGAGCAGGAAGCCAAGGTTGTCCCAGGGCAGTCACCAGCCAGATCTAGATGCCAGCAACAGTGTCTGGCAGCCTGGGCCAGGTTGGTGACACAGGGAGGGGGTCAGTGCAGCAGGGCACCCTGCATTCTTGCAGGGAGGAGCCAGCCACTGGCTTGGGGAGTGGGAAGAGGAACACACAGGGAGCCGGAGTTCCTACGACTCCAGCACATGGGCATAGCTCCCACCTTCCCAACCTGAAGCATGCCTTCTTCTTTGATGGCCCTACCGCAGGCCCAAGAGGGCAGGACCCTACTCAATTCCTCCCACGGGCTGCCCGTCAATTGTGCTCTTGGGAACTGGCTGCCTAGGCCGGAGCCCAGAGGGCTCCTGACACCTTTCAAGCAGGCTACCCAAAAAGCCTGGAGAAGGCTAGGATATCTTGACCTAGGCTGATGAGTGACCAGGCGGTCACCAGTCCCTGGGAAATACAGCAACCTATGGGAACCCAGGAGTTCCAGCCTGGAATCACCAGAGCGTGTGACCCACCACTCCCTTCACAGAGAATCCAGCAAAAGATGCGAGAAGAGAGACCTGCCGGAGGTCATATACAGCGGCATGCCACAGTGTGCCCCTGCTTCAGTGTGCTCTACTTCGTGCCTCAACAGCTGCCCACGTGACCCCTTTTGATGCCACGTGATTGAAAAGCAGCATCAAGCTCGCTCTGTCTGGAGCCTTGCAATGGTCCTGCCTGTCTGCTCCCCAGCCTGGGCCAAGGGTGTGAGCTGACTGGACTGTGGTGGCGTGGGATGGATGGTGTTGGCTGTGACCATGACCATGAGTGTTATGTGGGTGTGGCAGGAGGGAGGAGGAAGCAGCAGAATGGGGGAGGGGGGTGCCTTCTTCGCACAGGGCAGGGACTCACCTTGGCCTTGCGAGTGGACTCGGAGCTCAGGCCGTGTGGGGAGCTGTGGAGCTCCTTAGACACCACACACAGGAACTCGGCCTGGTCCTCACTCCCATAGTTGTAGGAGGAGCCGATGTTCACCAGCTGGAGTGAGACACCAATAGGACGGGGATGAAGGGTGGGGTGGGGGGCAGGAGAGACACAGGCACCAGCCTGTGCAGGAAGCTCCTGGTCTCCCAGAGGCACAGAGCCTAGGAAGGCAGGCTCCTTGGTCTCCACCCACACCTCCCCAAGCATGGCTGAACCTGACCCCGAAACAGAGAGTAGTATCACCCCCCCCCAGCTATACCCTACAACCGGGTGCCACTTCCTGAAACAAGTGGGGCCCCCCTCACCCTGACATTGCTGCAGCAGCTTCAGGACTAGGCTTGCAGGCTAGGGTTGGCAGAGCAGAGCCTATGGAATATTCCTTTTATTTCCAGAAGAAGCAGCCAACTCCCCAGGCTACAGGACCCAGACTGGTGGCCCCTGACCTGCTGGCCTAGTCTCTTAGAGCAACTGCTCAGTGCCTCTCCCCCTCCCCCCATCTCGCTTCTCAGATCAAAGGCCTCCTTTGTTCAACGGTGTCCTGTCTGTATGGCCCTTCTGACAAAACTGTGAAGAGATGCGAGTTCTTGGGACCAACTCAGCGGGCAAAGAAAAACATTACCCTCTCTGCCAGCAGAGGGCAGGAGAGACAGTAGACTATCAGAGGACCCCAGTGGCAAGAGGCAGGCTAGGGACCAAGTTCCAGAGCCCACCACTTCTTCCCTGGAGTCTTACAGACTCACACACATCATTTCTAGGTGTTTCGAGACTATGCAACTGAGGGTGACACTGACTTCCTGGCTCCATGTCTGGACTGTGGATGTGGCCTCTTTGAATGGTGTGACACTGGTGCTGATGGGTAGAGTCCTGTCCCAAACTAGAACCTTTCCTGATGGCTCTTCTCACTGTCACAAAGGCCTTATAAAGGAGGTACCGGTGAGCTCACATCCCAGGCTGCAGAGGCTGGGGGAGGAGCAGTCAGAGGACTGACAAGAGGGCAGCGCTGGAAGAGAGGGTATCCTCCCGTCCCAGTTGGCTGGTTGGTCTTCCTTATAATGGCTATCCTGGAAGGCCAGCCTTTTCCAGTTTCCATGCAGTAGAAGTTGGCAAGCTAGGTACATTGTGGGCTAGCTCAACTCTTCTCTCACTCTCAAGGCTGTTTAGAACTTGAGTTCATATTGGGCCTCTGCGCCCCTAGTATCCTAAGATGCATAGCGTGGCTGATAACAGTACTCTCCCATGGTGCCCTACATATGGCCTGGGGGCCTGGCTAGTCACACGTGGGAAGCCACCACCTGGGGCTTCCAGGAAAGAGGGATGTTTAGCCCTATGCAGGTTGTGTCATGAGACCCTGGAGGTCAGGCCTGGGGCATGACAGGAAATCTACTCAACTCTGGTTCTGATCTCCTACACCTGAGCTGTCCCTGAGGACCAGAGACTGGCTGCTGTGCAGATCCCCAGTGACCAGGATGCCCAGTAGCAAGGGTTCCCTGCCTCGTTCCTTCCCAGCCCACCTGTGACCAGCAGGTACTTTTGTAGTCTTGCTTAGTCCCACTCGAGGACCACAGGGCTTGGGGAGGGGCTGGAGGCTAGAAAGGACAGGCTTAGGGTGTCCCTTGTGCCCAGCCCACCTGCTCGAAGCGCCAGCCGTCGGACATAGTGGATACCATCTGTGTGAGCTCCTCCTCTTGGCACTGCAGCACTCGGTATACATGCTTAGGTGGCACCTGTGGGTAAGACGCTCACATGGAGGGCATGTCCAAGGTCACCAGGCACTCGGCTGCTCCTTCCCCAGCCCATAACATAGAGGGAGGGCAGGAACGTTAGATGGGAAAGGAGGGAACCATGCTCTGAACACCTACTATGTGCCAGATGCTTCGCGTATGGGAACCATGCCCTGAACACCTACTATGTGCCAGATGCTTCGCGTACGGGACTCACTCCTTCTGAGACCCTTACGGATTACAAAATTTTATACTGAGAGTCTCAGAAAGGTTCAGGGACATGCCTAGGGTCACCAGTTCAAGGGTGGCAGAGCCACGTGTGGAATATGGGTGGCACAAGATTGAAGACAGGAGACATTCTGGGTTATCAGTGGAGTCAGGCCCTCACCTCCTTAGTCCCCGTGGCTGGGAGGTGATGTCTCACCCCATCCCTCAAAGGCCTGAGGCCTGAGCTCTGAAATGCTAGCCCTGAGTGAGTACCTACCCGGGGATGGCCTGATTCCATGAAGTGGATATTTACCCATGCTGTGTGGCCGGGTGTGTGTGGGGGGCTGGGCTGCTACTGATACCATCTTGTGAGCATGGGTAGCTAGGCAACTCTGAGCATCTCTGCTTCCCATAGAGGAAGACAAGGGCATGATAACCCTTGGTCACACACAGCAGAAGCCAGGCAGAGGTAAAACCCCAGCAGTGTAGAGCCAGGCTGGGGCTGTGCTAAGCAGTCTGGGAGGCCTCCCTTGTCAGGCAGCTCGGCCTCTCCCTCACCCATCATTCCCCTCCCCCTCCCCCTCCCTTCATCCCCTCCCCCTCCCTCCACTGGCCCTGCTTCCTCTCTCCAAACCTGGGCCACTGTGTAGTCTTTCTCCTCCATCCTGTCTTTGATGATTCGAATCAGAGGACCAATGTTGTAGAACTCTGCTTCCTCCAGGACCCCTGGGGCACAGAGCAATACAGTCACCTTTACTGTCCCCAGGCTTGTTCTCCTTGTCCCCAGACCTACTTCCTGCTCTAGTCACTTGGGCACGTAAGGGTCCATGAGTTCAAGGGTCAAGAAAGAGTTGACATTTCAGGCCTAGGGATTTGCTCAGTGGGTAGAGGAGCTGACTAGCACTCACAAAGCCCTGGGTTCGATCCCCAGTGCCAGACAAACCATGAGTGTGACAAACCCTTGTAATCCTAGCACATGGTGGGTAGAAGCAGGAGTACCAAAAGTTCAAGGACATCCTTGCCTACGTAAGAAGTTTGAGGCTAGCCTGAGCTATAGGAGACCCAAACAAAAAAAAAGGAACATTTTCCCCCCCTTGGTCCCCAAGTAAGAGGCTGAGATGTGACTCCTCAGCCAACCCCGTTTTCCCTGGTAGTGATGAGTTTGTGACCCAGGACTACCTGTCATACTGGCTAGTTCACAACCTGGAGATGTTCTGGGCATCAAGAGAGAAGGCTCACAGGGACTGTGCCCTAGAATACAACAGGGAGGGCCGAGGCTACCCACTGTGTGCCCTGGTTTATTGAGCACACGCTAAGTCCCAGGCCTGAGCCGGGTTCTTCACGTTCTTGACGGCACTGTTAGAACTAGAAGTGAATCCCTTCATCATGTCCACTGAACAACTGGGGAAACTGAGGCTAGGAGACAGGAAACAGCCTGTCCAAGGTCACAGGGTCGGTAAGCCACAGAAATAAGGCAAGCTCCACCTTCAGAGCCCGGGAACTCTCAGTAGAAGTAAACAAGCTTTTGTGCAGCTCAGCTACCACTCAGAGCTGTTGGTAGGTAAAGCCCTTGTGGGTCCTTCACAGGACCTGGGACACAGGGAAGCGGGAGTCACTGTTTGTGTGTTATGGGACTGATCTGAGAGATCAAGCCAGCCATCCCCCTCCTCCCACAGTGACCTGGGAAGAGCTCCCAGGAGTCTGGACTGCAGGAAGTCTCTGCAGGGCAGGGGCCTACTGGGCTCTCTAGGCTCAGGGACCATCACAGAGTGTCTACGTCCTCTCAAAACTTAACCTTTGAAACCTAAAAACCACGTGATGGAGGGAGGGACTCTGCCCTGCTGGAGGTGAAGAGTCATGAGGACAGAAGTCCAAGGAAGTGAGAGGTCTGACAGAAAGGCTGACAGCCAATGACTCCCTGCCTGCGTGGACCATGCAAGTGGGCTGTTGTCAGGAGCAGGAGGGGTCAGGCTAGAAGCCCCCATGCTAGCACAGTGACCTCGAATCACAGCCTGCAGAGCAGGGAGGGATCGGTGGCTGTCATTAGAATCCCTGTACTTAGAATCCCCTGTACTTCCCTAGGCATTGCGGCTGTAACTGGGTCTGGGGCCAGGGGGTGAGGGCATTCTCTATGAATGCTCAACTAGTACCTGCCTCAAGGGACAGCCAGCAAGGACTACTGCCCAGAGTGACAGACAGAAATCTCTGGCAGAGAGGAACAGCAAGCTGTGTACCCCAGGCTAGGCAGCTCCGAGCTGTGAGAAACTCCCTTCTACCTCCCCAGTGTTTACTGAGTCGGGCACAACTGTTTCTACCCTTCACAGACCCAGAGAGGTTAAACTAACATTTCCACTGCCTCCTTGAGAACTCCATCTCTCCAGATAACCCCACCACCACCACCGCATCTGAGGGTATGAGAGCATCTGAGGGTATGAGAGCATCTGAGGGTAGGAGAGCATCTGAGGGTAGGAGAGCATCTGAGAGTATGAGAGCATCTGAGGGTAGGAGAGCATCTGAGGGTAGGAGAGCATCTGAGGGTAGGAGAGCACAGAGCGTTGAGGCGCTAGAACCTGTAAACAGGTATTAGCTGTGACGCAGCTGGAGTATGAGCCTCCCAGAGGGACCTGCTCCTGAGCCCAGGCCCCACCCACGTGATCGCTTCCCCTCAGACTGCTAGGCAGCTTCAGCAGGCTAACGCAGAGCTAGCTACCTACAGTAAGCCCTAAGCGTGATGTCCTTTGGGGAGCCTTTGGATCACCGTACTCCACTGGGGTCAGCTGGAGAGGACCATAGCCTAGAGCGAGGGCCGTGTAAAACACCCACAGGTACACAGGACCCATCTGTCCCAACACACAGTCTTCTGAATGTGGGTCGTGATGCCTTTTTTGTTTGTTTGTTTGTTTTTGTTTTTTTGGTATTTTTGGAGACACCAAGAGAGACTCAAAGAAAACTGACACGTCTGAGCTAGCCTGGTCCAGAGCTCAAGTGTACCGAGGAGAGCTGGTTTGGGGATGACTGTGGTCCTTGCTCTGATCTATTCCCCACCCCGATTCCACATCAGCTGGGCCCGGATATGAGCCTCCAGGGGTCTGGGAAAGGCCAAAGTTCTCCCCAACAAGCCACTGGGCCGTAGAGGCTGCCAGCTATGGGGGAGAACCACTAACTTTGCCTCCTGGCTGATGGGAAGCCCTTGCTTGGGAGACACAGAGTAAGGCCGAGAAAAAAGACCCAACCCTTCCCCCATCCAGCCTGGAGCATCACAGGCTACGCCTGGCTTGCCAGAGGCCAGGGAGGAAGGACGTACATTCCCAAAGGCTACAGATGTTTCAGGACCTGGCTGGCTTCCTTTTTACCACTTCCTGTTTCCCTGCCATTTACCCAGTGACCACGGGGGTCTGTCGGTCTTGCCGAGACCTGGAGAATGGGACTCCACTCTGGGACAGGCAGAAAATAATGGGGAAATGTAGCCACTGTCCTGGCTTCAAGACAATTTTTTTAGGCCTCCCCTGAAGGCTCCGGTAGGCTGTAGAGACCCAGACCAGCGCAATGGACCAACTCACCCTCCTCGGCCATGTCCTTGTCCAGCACCAATTTTCCATGCCTGAGGAAATTCAGGATGGGCCCGAAGTAGGTGGGGTCACGGTCAATGAGGTAGGCCCCGGTCTCATCCTGTGGAGGAGATGACCACAGGAAGTGAGGGGTGTGCAAGCTTCCCCAAGCCAGCCACCCCCACCCCTCCTAACACACACACACACACACACACATACACACATACACACACACACACATAAACTCAAGTCACCACAGGCTGGCTGGAAGAATGGCTACAGGGAGAGAGGAAGCAGGAAGAAAGCAGTAAGGATCTGGGTTCGAACCCTGCCTCTGCCTTTTCCAGGCTGTGTGACCTTGAGCCAATCATCTGGCCTCTGGAGCGTTGCTTCTTTCTCCCATAGTCAGAGGATTAGATGTGAGTATAGAGGGTGACCGGATTCCTGAGTGGCCCCTTACCTCTCTCTCAGCACAGGACCCAGTGAATTTCCCTCTTAGGAAAGTTTCCCTCTTGGAGGCTGTGTACCGCGCCCACCCCCACCCCCAGCCAACCCCACTATTCACTAGATGTTTGCAAGTTTCCAAAGAAGCTGCACTCTGATTGGACAAGTGCAGCCTGCAGGGAGGACTGGGATCTGGACAACCCAGCACAGAAGACGGAGACATCAAGGGACAGGGGACTCACCCAAGGGCACAGTGTAAGAGGGCCACAGAATGGGGGACAGGGGACTTTGACAAGCCAACTCCAGAGGCCTTGCACACTAGGAGGCCAAAGTCAGAGAGCAGGGAAGTTCCCCTCTCCTCCCGATTCCTCCCTGGTCATTTGGGAATTTGGCAGGAGAGCAGGGTGAGCCCACAAGTGATAGCTCCAAAGCCAGTGCTCTTCCCTACATTAAGCCCAGCTCCAAGACACCCAGGCCTCCTCCATCTAGTTCCTTGTACCCTTCAGCTGCCCACACCCTAAGGGCGGGGAGAAGCAGCCGCATCAACTCCTTTAAGAGTCAGCCAGGGCAGTAAGGCAGGCCCGGTTTGTTGGTCCCTCCCCAGCGCTCCACAGTAAGGAAGCGTCCCGGATCTGGGGCAGCTCTCCAAAGCTCTAAATGGCTGCGGCCTGTGCTGTCCCGTTGCCACGGCAATGGGTATAGCTATTCCTCTCGGCTCCTCTTCCTCCCCCTCCTCCTGCCTCGGCTCCCCGCCTCAGAATCCTAGGAAAGCCAGAGGCCGAGGGACGCGCAGGCGGGACAGCCCGGGAGCGCGGGGCCAGGACCCCCCTGTCAGCGGGCTCAGGGCTCACCCTGTCCGATTGAAGCTCTTCGCCCTGACACAGGCGGCTGAGGAAGGACTTCTGCTCCCGACACAGCGTCTGGCGGGTGGTCAGGAACACCGTGCCCCCCACGTTCAGCCGCACCCACTTGCCCCAGCCGCCCCCGGGGCGGCCGCCCGCCCCCACCGGTGGCGCTGCCTCCCCGGCCTCCATCCTCATCGCCGGCCGCGTTGTCTGCATCCTTCCCTCCGCACGCCGCGGGCGAGTACCAGGTGCAGGGCATGCCGGGAGCTGTAGTCTGGAGCCAGGGCTGGGATGCTCTGCGCTTGTCCTGGTGTTGCTCGGACAGCACGTCCCGCCCCACATTGCCTTTCTTGGTGATCTATCATCTGGTCTCTCCGTGTGGCCAGACTGCTTGGTTTGCAGAAGGCCCTGCGAAAACAGTGATTTCCTCATTGGCTATCCCCCCCCATTTGTTCTGCTTTGTACGGGGGCCCCAGCTGAGGAATACCTGACCTGAGAAGAACTTTCTTCCTCCAGAAATTCCTATATTTACCTGAACCTACTTTTAAAAATAGGCGCACGCGCCTGTGTGTGAGCATGTGCGTGTGTGCATATGCGTGCATGAGCCACATCAGCAGTGTTTCTTTTTTGTCCCGTGTGTGGCAAAGACCACGGGGATGAGGTATAGTCACCACCTCTTCCTAAATTCTTTGAGGATATGTAGTTGGGCTTAGGGCTGGCTGAACGTTTCTGTGTGCCAGAAGCTGTGTGAGCATACATATGACTCCTTTAAGCTTCCTGCATCCCTGCCGGGTTGCTCTGGATGCCAGTCTTGGTCTAGTCTGAATGCTACGGAGTCTGCTTAAAGAGTGAACGTTCAGAAGATGAAGTTCAGGTACTGGCTTCTCTGGTGCCACTTGGCTTCCATATGTGCTTGACCTGAAGCTTGGAGATGAGGCATGGATCGGCTCTACAAAGTGGGGAAGGGGAGTTTTAGAATAGCCCCCTCCCCCATGATGCTGAGATGCCCAGGCCCCCCAGATGCCTTTCCTTGATGGGAGTGTGGGGTGTGCAGCAGGACTGGGGAGGCTCCAAAGCTCTCAGCAAAGGAGGAATGGGCTTAGGGTTTGGAAATGGTCACTCTAGCATTGGCATTCAAGGTGATTGCTGGGCTAGCAGAATGGAGAGGAAACAGGGGAGGGGGAGGATCCTGTTTGGGGGACATGGTCACTGCTGTTCTCACCCCACTGTTCAGTGAGTTCCTGAGGACAGTTGTTCCTTTTAGGACAACACAGCAGGTACAAAAAGACCTGACTTAGGGATGGCCTAGTTTCACTTTCTGTTGATGTAATATTAACATCCTGCCAAAAGCTAACGTAGGAAGAAAATGGTTTATTTGGCTCATAATTCCATATGAGCTCTTTGCTATAGGGAAGTCTAGGTTCCAGGACCTCGAGGCAGCTAGCCACATCCACAATCAAGAGCAGAGAGAGAACAAATGTATGCTTGTACTCAGCTCACTGTCTCCACTCTTACACCGTCCTGGGCTGAAGCCTAGGGAATGGTGTCTCCCACAGTGGGCTGTGTCTTCCCACATCAATTAATGTAATCAAGACAATCTCCTACAGTCATGCCCACCTGATTCAGACAATTCATCACTAGCTCTCTTCACAGGTGATTCTAAACTGTGTCAAGCTGACCCATCACTGGGGAGGTGAGAGGGGCAAACCCCTTGCAAAGGATGGAGGTCAGATCTTCCTCCTTCGGGCTGCACATATACCTGTGATGTCCTCCAGGCAGGGCCCTGTTATAAGTACCTGGCCACAGACACCAAAAGCATCCATCAGAGATAAGTTCATTGAGCACCGTGCTCTCAAGACCACACTCTTGGTGTGCCATCGCGATCAGGGTGATGACGGCAGCCACCAGGACAGCAGGTACTGTTCACTGAGAGCTTTCCTGGTTCAAGTGGTGCCCACACATGGGCCGTCCTCATTCCGGGACTCTCAGATATGGATCCTACTTTTCCATGCCTCTCTTACAGTAGATAAAAGGAGGCTCAGGGACTGTGGGACAGTGCTGGGAGAGGCTATGGAGAGCAGAGTCAACCTCAAAGCCTTGCCTCACTGACTCGGAAGCTGTCCCTCCTTCCTATGGCAACACCACAGGTGAGGAGACCACAGTCCACACAGCCGGTCCAAGCAGGCCAGTGGGAGTCCAGCACACATCTGGACATTGTCCCTGTTTGGTGTCAGATGGGCCAGTACCTTGAGGGTGAATAAAGAGGAAGGCTTGCCTCAAATTCTTCTCCTTCTTTCAGAACCCCTACCCTGGACAGACAAGCTCCTCCGACAGACACCTAATGTTCTCCCCCTGTGTCACTGTTCCGTTGCTGGGATAAAATAACCTGAGCGCAATAACTTGAAAAGAGAACGAGTTATTACGTGTTGCTTACTTTCCATAGTTTATCGACTGTTGGTTTTAGTTTCCCTTTTTAGAGGTATGGTGGGGTGCAGTACTGAGGACTGAACCTAGGGTCTGCTTGCCTCGTGGCAGAAAAAAAGGAAGAAAGGAGAGCAGAGAGGAGAGGAGAGGAGAGGAGAGGAGAGGAGAGGAGAGGAGAGGAGAGGAGAGGAGAGGAGAGGAGAGGGAGAGAGAGAAACAGAGACAGAGTCAGAGAGACAGAGACAGAAAGAGACAGAAACAAAGAAACAGAAACCAGTGACAAGTTCTACTGTTCGGAGGTGCATCCCAGAGTTACCACTTCCTCCATCCAGGCCCTTCCTCTGAGTAGCCCACTCAGCTTGAAACTCATTAGTTCCAACGGAGCTAATGTAATCCATTGATAAAATTAATGGCCCCATGTGCTAATCACCCCCAATAATGCCACCAGCTAGGGACCAAGTTTCCACCTACAAGCTGGGTAGAGAACACTTCACATCCAAACCACAACCCATTGGAAGTGACACCCCCAGAGCCAGTACCAAGATCCAAGATCCCCTAAACATCCGACAGTTGCCACCATATTCCTTCCCGTGTCCGGCTGGGCTTTGGTCTGGCCCTTTTTAGGTGGGAAAGTAAGGCCTACTAAAAGGTTCACCCACCCAATTGTGGAAAAGTCCTTAGTCCTCTCCTAATGACTTTCATGTGTTACTGGGTTCACCTACTATGTGCTAAGACTGAAACCTGGAGGTGAAGATGTCAGAGGTGGCCCATGTCTTCCAGGAGGTCTTGCTTGCCTCCCAGAAGGTAGGTTTGAGAGGGTTAGATAAAACCCAGAATCTAGGCAGCCTAACCGTAATTGCCCATTGGCGTTTCTTTGTTGTTTGTTTATTTGCTTGGGTTTTTGGTGTTGTTTTCCGAAGATAATTGGGAAACACCCAACATTCTTCAACATTTTTCAGGATGGTGGCTAAGCCTAAAGAGAGTCAACTCTTAAATGCTAGCTGGTTCCACTGCCCCCTGCAGGCCCAGCTCATGCTTTGCCATAGGTCACTATTCAGCTGGAAAGTGAGAGGTCAAAGCGGGGTGGGGGGTGGGGGTGGGAGGGGTTGGGGAGTGCAGGCTTGCAGTCTCTCAGACAAGGAAGCCAACCAGCAGCCCAGTGTTGTGGCTTTTCCATGGGGTGATCTTGGAAAGGTCTTATACCCTCTGAACCTTATTCCTGCACCTATAAGATGAGACCAACAGTGTCTGGGAGGAAGCAGTCAGTCAGGATGCAAGGACTGGAGATGGGCACTCATAGTGCTACCTACACAGAGGCCAGGGACTACCAGCTTTTATGCAGCCAGCAGGCTCTTCTATCAAGATTGGTTCTTGAGTCAAAGGCTGCTTCATTAGCCATGGATGAACCATCCTACCACCCATACTCCCTGCTGGGGTTGGAAGGGAAGGCAGAAAGAGAGGCCACCCCTAAATGCTCCAGGGCAGGGTGGCGGACATTGCTTAAAGTGACCCTCAAGTCGCTGTTTCAGAGGGACTCCGGACAACCCTGGGTTCTCATCTGAGCACATCGTTTGTGGGCTATCCTGGTTTGAGCTTTCTCGGTTCAGCAGGACCCAGCCTCTGAGTGGCTTGCGTCATCTCTGCTGGCAGTTCTGTGATGAAGCTGTCAATCATTCCGTTCTCCCCACCTCCGAGTTCAGAATGTCAGAACATCCCAGTTAGCTTCAAGTCCTTGTTTGGTTCCTCCTGTTACAGTCAGTTCCGCCCCCGCTTGGGGGCGGGCTCTGCTGCTTATCCTTGTGTTAACCTGAGGAGAGAACGGGATCAAGAGGTTCAGAGAGCACATGCGTGGCTACCTGGCCAAAGGAGCTATTCTTACTTAGCAACATGCTTCACAAGTCCAGGGTCCAAATCTGCCCCGTGGTCCTCTACTCATGACATCTGAGTAGCTAGGTCTGCAGCCCCGTCAGACCTTCCAACTTCCCAGTGTCCTTACAGGTAGCGAATGTTGGCTCCCATCACTGAACAGCTATGGTATACTGAGCCTAGGTCAAATCAACATCTTGGGTGTGTGGGGAGAACAGACTCACAGGCCTGAGTGTTCCTAACAACCGTGTCACCAATTTCTTTTTTCTTTTTTTTTTTTGTAACCTGGAATGTTCTAGAATTTTAGCAGATTTTCACCAATCCCGTCTCAGGATTTGGTTTTGGAGAAAGCCCAGGTGAAGTGAAAGTTTCTGGTTGTGTCATGTGATGCAGACTCACAGGGTTTGCTGAGGAGAGACCTGTGGGAGGACAGGTGATGGACATGTGATATTTGGAGAGAGTTTAAGAGAGACTCAATGGACAGTGACAGGAAGCTTGCGTGGCCTGGCGGTTTCTGCTGGATCTCGCAGGTTTGCTACCCTGACACTACTGAACTGGACTGCTGACAAGTGGAGATTGGACTCCCCCCGCCCCCAAACTACTTCTAAACAGGTCTGTGTCCCTTGTCCTGTTTACCATCTTTTCTCCCCGACCTTTGGATGGTGGGCTAGAAAGGGGGGGGGGAAGGGTTGAAGCATTTGAGAACCCTTATTAAAAGTAGGTTTTGAAAAAATCTAAGCCTACATCAGGGTGGGGCTGTACACCTTTAATCCTAAAACTTGGGAGGTGAGAGCAGGAAGATCATGCGTTAAAGGTTGTTCTGATTATATAGGAAGTTTGAGGTCAGCCTGGGTTGCTGAGACCCTGTCTCAAAAATAGGTAGATAAATAGATATCTGATAGGTAGGTGAGTAGGTAGATAGATAGGTAAGTGATAGGTAGGTAGGTTAATTAGGTGAGTCCTCCACCCTCCCCTTGAGCTCACAGGAAGGGTCCATAACTGTCTCTCACTCCATGGGAAGCCTGTACAACTCCACTTGTGTTGTGAAAGGGCAGTCTGAGGCCAGACTTGGTGCCATATGCATTTAATCCCAGTACTCAGGAGGCAGAGGCAAGGGGATCTCTGTGAGTTTGAGGCCAGCCTGGTGTGTATATAGCTAGTTCCAGGTCAGCCAGGAAAAATGGAAAGAAAGGAGGCAGAAGAGGAAGGAAGGAAAGAAGGAAGGAAGGAAGGAAGAAGGATGGAAGGAAGGAAGGAAGGGAGGGAGGGGGGGTGGAAGAAGGATGGAAGGAAGGAAGGAAGGAAAGAAGGAAGGAAGGAAGGGAGGGAGGAAGAAGGATGGAAGGAAGGAAGGAAGAAGGAATGAAGGAAGAAAGGAAGGAAGAAGGATGGAAGGAAGAAGGATGGAAGGAAGGAAGGAAGAGGATGGAAGGAAGGAAGAAGGATGGAAGGAAGGAAGGAAGAAGGAAGGAAGAAGGATGGAAGGAAGGAAGAAGGATGGAAGGAAGGAAGAAGGATGGAGGAAGGAAGAAGGATGGAAGGAAGGAAGAAGGATGGAAGGAAGGAAGGAAGAAGGAAGAAGGAAGGAAGGAAGGAAGGAAGGAAAAAGGATGGAAGGAAGGAAGGAAGAAAGGAAGGAAGGAAGGAAGGAAGGAAGGAAGGAAGGAAGGAAGGAAGGAAGGAAGGAAGGAAGGAAAGAACAAAGGTCTGTCTGCTCACATTTCTCAGAGACATACTTGGTGATGCAGAAGTAACGGGGCGCCAATGGGACGGCCTGGGCCTGGAAGCTGCTCCCTTCAGCCAGCAGGGGGCGCGCATTAGGCTCCTCTGTCTTGAGGAGAAGGAAACCACACTTACCAACCAGCCCACCTGTTCCAGTTTGCAGTTTCGCTGTGCTCTAGGTGGTTGGGTTTTCAGAAGCAGGGCTCGTGGACCGAGTCTCTGACCTGCGAATTGTTTGTCTCTTCTCACCGTCACAACACGCATCCCTCTGAATCCCAGCTCTGGCCACCCCCACCCCCCGCCCCCAGGCAGATGTGAGTGATCACTTTAATCCCAGTCCAGCTGGTAGCTGTGGCTGGCGGCTGTCAAGGGAGGATCCAGAGGGAAGGTCCTGCTCTGTCCTGGCCCAGGACTCACCTGTGACCTCTTTCTACAGAGTCAGCTCCTGCTGTCAGCTAAAGATTCAAGCAGAACAGAAGGGCAAAGCTTCTTCTGGTGGGACTTTCTTGTGACCAGAACATGTGACTCAAGCTGGCTAGTTTTGTTTTCTGGTGGGTAGTGGGGTGGGACTTGAGGGGCATTCTTTGGAGCCCTCACTACTGGGAGTGGCTCACTGCAGTGCCCTTCCAGGGAAGCACGTCCTCTGATTGGTCCTTGGATGCTGCTCAAAGATCTACACTGTAGAGCAGTGGTTCTTATCCTGAACCCCTCAAGGGGTTGTCAAGCAACCCTTTCTCATAGGTCACCCAAGACCGTTGGAAAACACAGATATTTACATTACGATTCATATAGTAACAAAGTTACAGTATGGAGCAGCTGAAAAAATAATGTAAAGGTTGGGAGGTCACCACAACATAAGGAACTGTATTAAAGGGTCACAGCATTAGGAAAGGTGAGAACCATTGAGTCTCACCTGAAGCAGAGCCCTTATTTACAAAGCTCCCTTGGAGAATCCATCCCTTCATCATCTTAGCTAGCTCCAGGAACACCTATAGACAGTCTGCAGCCCCCGTCCCCCCAGCGTCTCTTCTGACTTGTTCGGTCTGCCATCTTTAACAACCTTCCCCCAACCCACATTCTGTGAGCCTGTTGTATCCAGGACACAGCACTCAGTCCAGGTCTGCAGGAAGCCCCTTTGATCAGAGAGTGAAATAGACTCAAGTGTATTTCAGATCACAGCCGCAGTGTAATGGCTGTCTGTCCTCCAGCGGTTCTGGGTGTTCCTTCTGTCTGTCTCTGTGCTGGGCTTTTAAGCTGAATCCTTAACCACTTTTATTATTTTTTATTATACTTTTATTATTTTATTATGACCACTTTTATTATGAGAACAATTTTCTCTGTACCTTGTTTTCAGAATGTGGGTCCAGTTAGCAGTCCCAGCGAGATGGACTCAAACAAGCTGTATGAACCACAACCACTACCACAATCACAACCACTACCACAATCACAACAGCAACAACCAAAACAAAAACCAAAAAATAACAACAAACCAAAAGCATTTCATCTTCAGGCTTAAAGAAATGTCACAAAAATTACCCCCACCCCCAAATCCCTAAATATCAATGCTTCATTACCTTTGTCCATCTCCCTGCCCCCCATCTCTGCCTTTTCTTGCTTTCTAAACTGACTTCTTTCTTAAAACAAACTTCAGTCAATGGCTTCTCCATTCTAATCTCAGCAAAGGTTTCTAATACCAGGGTATTACCCCCATGGCCACAGTATAGGATCAGTATAGGATCCAGGGGTTAGTGGAGCTAAGCCTGATCCATTACTATAGTCTGTCTGCAGATTTTCCTCAAACTTCCATCTAATGTCCTTTCTGACTAGAGAAAAAAAAAAACCATGCAAAACCAAAACAAAGAAAAAAATCAAAATAAAAGATTTTGCACCAAGACACCTTGTACTTGAGCTATTAGCCCCCAGCCCTGTGCCTGCCCTCACCCCTACAATGTAGCCCAGGCTGGCCCGGAACTCAAGATCCTCTTGCCTCAGCCTCTAGCATGCTGGAAGTACAGATCTTCGACCCCACAGTCAGCTTCTCTGCTGCGGTTCCTCTGTCTTCCGCTTTTGAAGCCTGAAGGTGATCTGCGTGGCGTGGCACACCCTTCGTGGTGGCTCTGTCCGATTCTCTCTCTCACCGCGAGGCTGGCCGTGGGTTGTTGGCTGGGTTCTTCTGGGCGCCCCATCCTTGGAGAGGTGGTGAGTTATGTAGGTTTCTGAGCTATGCACTCTCTTCTCCTTTCAGATGAGTCATCTGTTGAGGAGACAGGGGAGGACATGTTGGTTCTCCTCTCCCCCAGCTCAGCGGGGATCTCAGTATCCGCTGATTATTCCTGTGTGAAATCATCAACTGTGTCGACGGCCAGGCTCTGATTTTGTAGCTCCATCACTGCTTCTGTATTCACTGGGTGTCTGTCTATTGAACAGCCGCCTTGGTCTTCTTAATTAATTAATTAACCAGTTAACTAATTAATCTCAACACAGACTATTAATTAATAAAGATATTAATGCACTAAAATACAGGTTATTGATTGATACAAATATTAATTAGTATCAATACAGACTATTAGAGTCTTTTTTCTTTGGGTTGTAATATGTCACTATTGTTATGTTTATGCTCAAACTAAGATTTAGTTAATGGAAACATCTTCACGGGTTCTGTATCTTTTTGTCTTTAATACATTTTGGGGGGCTGGAAATGCGAATCCGACAGTAGAGTGCTCGCCTATCGTGGTTCCATCTCCAGCACAGCGTCAGGCAGGTGTGGTGCATGACTGTAAGCCCAGCGGTTGGAAGGTAGAGGCAGTAGAACCAGGAACTAAGAGTCATATATCAGCTAGATTGAGAGTTTGTGGACAGCCTGGGGTGTGTGAAACCCTCGCTAAAGAGCAAACACACAGCAAAAGGAAGAGAGGAAAGGGGGAAATTAAGTGAATTAATACTTAGTCTTAAAATTGTTATAAAACACACAAAACAGGAAACTAAATAAGAGATTTTCAGGCCAATGTTCAGTGGTATGAAGTCATTATCTCTGCCATCATCTCCACCAAAATCATTCCACCAATACTGCCACTGCTATCTCTGCCAAGATCCCCATCACAGTTATCTCCACTAACCCCATCTCCCCACCATCCCCACATCCTCACCATCCCTACCATGCTCACCAATTCCACCTTCTCCATCACCCCTACCACCTCCTCCACCATCACCCCAATCCTCACCATCTCCACCATCCCCATTATCCTCATCATTTCTATCTTTAACACGATTAGCCCTGTCCCTCTCAGAACACTTCCACTTTCTAAAACCAGAACTTGGTATCCTTACATAACAGCCTCCTCATCCTTTGGACCCATCTTCATCTCACCAGGCTGAAGTGTGGTTCAGTGATGGAGGGGTTCATCGAGCCCACAAAGGGCCCTTATAAGGTCCCATCCTCATCACACCAAGTAAACCCACCACCACCACCACCACCACCACCACCACCACCACCACCACCACCACGCCACCGAAACAGTAAATGCATAAGTATTCGCTATCCTTTTTCACCGCCCCAGAAGCAACCAGGTTCTTTGCATGGATAATGCTATTGACCCGCATGCCCAGTTCACCCCACTGAGGTCATTGCCTCCATGGGCTCTTACTGAACAGCCCAGGAGTTAGGAAGGAGACACGTGTAGCTGGTCTCACACGTGGTTGCACACAGACCCACGTACGCACTCACACTTGTATGCATGCATGGGCACACATGGCCCTGTGTATTTCTCTTTCTCCTTCCTCTCAGAACCCTGATCCTTTAAGTCTGACCAGCGCGGTGAGCTCACTCTCCCACTCCCGGCCCCCCACCTTGTTTCCTCTCTCTAGCAAAGACAACATTGGCTCCTGGCTTTCTGAGTTTGCTTGTTTTGTCTTTTGTCTGAAGACATACAGTCCTAGCAGCCACATACCACATTGAGAAGTGCTGAGAGAACAGAAGGCACCATCTCCTTGGGTCCCATTGGTGGTCTCTATCTGAATTACAGCCGCGTTAGCTTGCTGCTGATAGTGCTGTGTTCTGTTCCCTTCATCATTGTTGGTTGATTGATTGATTGACTGATTGATTGATTGATTGGGATGACTGTTTGGTTTGGTGTTTGGTTTTGCATGTCAAAAAAATCTACAAGCAGCAAAATAGGAAAATGCCTTCCTCAGCACGCCGCCGTCCATCCTGATGTTTCCGCACTTCCCCCGCTGGTGTCAGCCCTGTTGCTTTCTGAGTTATCCTTTGGCATGACGTTTTAGAGGAATGAGGGGGTCCATGATTCTCTCTGTACGTGGTTTTCTTGTACAGTAGGCGACTGTAGTGTGCGAGTGGTCTTTACCGCTTTCCTTTATTCACCTGGTGCTTTGTCTTAAACTTCACTTTGAAGTTTTATTTACCTCCTGTTCTTATCTCCCTTTTCTTTTAAAAATGTTTTCTGTTGTTGTTGTTATTGTTATTATTACTATTCTTCTTCTTCTACTACTACTACTAGTAGTATATGTGTGGTCAGGCTTATGCAGCAAGTGTTTTTAACTGATGACCCATCTAACTGGCATCTGTCTGTCTGTCTATCTGTCTGTCTTGGGGCTTGAGACAGCTCAGCACTTAAGAGCACTCCCTACCCTTCCAGAGGACCCCAGTTCACTTTCCAGCCCCAGCCCCATGGAATCCAACATTCCCTTCTGTCCTCCGAGGGACTCCTGCATACATGTGACATACACAGAAATTAAATTTTTAATCTTAAAATATGAGTAAAATAAGCTCTTGCTATGTAGCCCAGGCTGGCTTCATACTCTATTTTCCTGCCTCAGCCTCCTAAGTGCTGGGACTAGAGTTTACCACTACGCCCACCACACCCGCCATGCCCTAATACCAGTCAATAAGTTTATCACCATTGAAATTCAGGTTTTTCTCTCCCTGCTGTTCTCTATTGTTGGAGTGTCTATAGAATATTTATTTGCATATGTTAATTTTATAGAGGACTGATTTATTGTTCAGGAATCTCTTCTTCTTAATACTCTGTGGTATTTCAAGCCATATTACCTGAAAAGAAAAGAAAAGAATAGCTTTCCTTCTGTCTTTTGGATTTTTATTTGTTTTTCCTCGGCTGGCCTGAAATTCACCAATGTCCTGCTTCAGTTCAGTCTCTAGAAATGACAGGCATGTATCACCATGCTTGACCAGTAATTAATATTTTAGAAACTATTATCTATCTATCTATCTATCTATCTATCTCTCTCTCTCTCTCTCTATCTATCTATCTATCTATCTATCTATCTATCTATCTATCTATCTATCTATCTATCTATCTACAGGGTTTCTCTGTGTGGCCCTGGCTGTTCTGGAACTTTGTTAACCAGGCTAGTCTCGAACACCTCTGCCTCCCGAGTTCTGGGATGGGAGGTACGCACCCCCACTGCCGGCTGAAGATCCTCATGCTTAAAATAATAAGGCTTTCAGTTACCTTGACAGCTTGATCCTTTGCTCCGCTGTTCCTGGAAGGACTCTTGCTTCCATTTCTCAGAAGAAAGGCTAAGGCTGGGGGAGGGTAGCTCTACAGTGCCCGAGGCAGGGATCCACAGGTCAGCTCTCTGGTCAATGGATGCTTTGGACCATGACCCTTAGTGGCAATGGTCCAAAGAATTGGAACATTCTGCTGCAGCTGGTTAGACAGGACTGGGAACGGCTTCAGCGTGGTGGGAGTGCTCTGCAAATATTTGTCCAGTAGACAAAAACTCTGCTCACTGCTGGTGTTACGAGTTCCTCCCTGGCTCCCACAGAGTTGGGGCAGGAGGGAAGCCTGCAGGCTGAGGTGGGCCCTGCTGTGGACAGTCAATTATTCTGGGGGTTCAGCCCAGCAGGAAGCAAGGCAGGGGCTCAGAGGTGGCCCTGGGCCATTGCTGGAAAAATGCTGACTAGGTTCAGGTTTTCTCAGTATCTGATTGCTACAATCTTTCTTAGGACAGAGAAACATCAGCTGGGCAGGCCAGCCATTGTTTTTTGGTTGGAGTTTGGAGTCTCTGACTGAAAACCCAGCACTCAAGCCTTCCTGAGAGCCGTGGACGCACCCTGCCATGTTCCATGCAGGTAGCACACACGTCTCTGTTCTCTTGATCCCTAAATATAAAACAAAGCCAAAAACCTGCAGGCCTGATGCCCTGAGAGACCCCTGCACTGCAGGGTTAATCTCCAATTAGGCTCCTCTCAGGTTAGCTGTGCATGCTTAGGCAAATCTCTCTACCTCTCTGAGCTTGTTTTCTTTCATAAATATAGCAGATCATTCCCCAGTGCTCTGTACTCTCTGGAAAAACGACAGAAAGTTTTGGTTTCTTCTCTTGATTTGGAGCTCTTGAAACAAGGGCATAATTCTTGCATTCATTATTTTCTGTCTCCCAATGCCAGAGAAAACATAACATGCCTAACTACTATACATCCCTAAAAATAACACTACTGGGGCTAGCAAGATGGCTCAGTGGAAAAAAGGGCTTGCAGCCAAGTTGGGTGACCTGAGTTCGATCCCCCAGGACTGGGAAGGAGAGAACTGAGTCCCAAAAGTTGTCTTCGACTCTTACATGAGCATTTCTGAGGACATAACATAAACACACACACACACACACACACACACACACACACACACACACACACACCAGGGGTATGTGTGTGAAAATACAAAGCAAGAATAAATAAATAGTAGTGAAAAACAACAACCCAAACACTAATAGTTGATATTTACTGTGCCCAGCATCTGAGTGAAGCATCTCAGTAGATTATATCAGTTTATCCCTCCTATTGCTTAAGGAATGAGATCAACTCAAAAGATGCAGAAATCAAAGCCTGATGGGTCTTTGCTTCAGGCTGGTAGTTGGCCAGGCATAAGGCTCATGTCTCTCCCAGAACAGACACTTCCAGGGAGACAAAGAAAGGCTTGCCTGAGCCCGGTAGGAAGGGAGCTCAGGTAGGAACTAGATGTGAAACTGGGGGACTTCACATCAGCTGAGGGTGTCTCTGTCTATGCTGTTCCCTGACTGCTGCTGTCAAATGTCCTTTGCTGGTGGGGAAGTGTTTCTTCCTTGGAGTGTCTCAGTCTGGCATCAGCTGACATCCAGTGGGCAGAGCCCAAAACACTGCTTAGGGTCCCTTGGATACAGGAGGCCCTCAGAGCAGAGTTGTCCATCTTGAAGCTGGCGGTGCAAGATCGAGAAGCCGTACAGCAGGGAGGGAGCGTCCGCTGTGGCTCTGGCCTAGAGTCTTGTTTGGCTTGCTTGAGACTGGGCCTGCAGGAGACATAGTCTTTGGTGGTGGTAGGCAGAAGTCATGCTCTTGGCTCCTCCCTCTCCCATGGGTGTCAGAGTCAGGACACTGGGTCCTAGCTCCGCTGGAAGCACACCATGGTTAGGTACTGCCTTGCTCCAGTTTATTCCCAGAAGATAAAAATAAGAAATGCCACTTCCAAGGCCCTAGTAACAACTGGCATGGTGCTATCCCCAGGCCTCTGGGAGAGCATTCAGGGAAAAGATGCGGGGAGGGGTCTGTGGCTTGCCTCAGTAGTACAGGTATGAGGTCTGGGTTTAAGGCCCTGCATTTCTAGAATGGGACAAAAAAAATGTCAGGGAAGGATGATCCAGGTCCTGACAGATCAAGGAGAACTTTCTAGACTCCCATGTTCATCCCTGCCAGGATCAATGCAGACAGCAGTGCATGGTGCCTCTATTCTAGGACAATGGGTAGGTAGGTTGGTTCTCTGGAGCAGAAAGGCTCAAACCCTGAGTTCACTCATAGAGTGAGTTCTTGATATTTTATTTATTCTATGTTGCTACGTGCATGTATGTGCGTGAGTGTGTGCGTGAGTGTGTGCGTGTGTGTGTGTGTGTGTGTGTGTGTGTGTGTGTGCATGCCACAGCACCTGTGTGGAGAGGTCAGAGAACTACTTTTTGGGCTTTGCTCTTTTTTGCCTTGTGAGTCCCAGGGATTAAAGTCAGGAATGATGAGGTTTTGTGGCAAACCTTCACCCTCTGAGTCACACCACTGGTGCTATTATTATTATTGTTATTATTATTATTATTTCCTAGTATAAGCAGCTTTGAGTGAAAGCTCACAGAGTTTGAGGCCAGATTCCCTGCTTAGGCCACTAGACTCAGCCCTTCCTCAGAAGTCTCTGGCCAGGTTGGAACAGCATCCTAAGCTATGGACTCATCTTTCTCCAGAAAGAATCTGTGTTGTTCATCTGCATATAGAAGGCTCCCTATGGTGCCCAGACAAGTCACAGCTAACTTCACCTGATATCACAGGAGGCAGGGTTGTGGCAACAGCCCAATCAGTACAGGGTTTGCATGAACTGTGTTCAGTCCTCAGAACCCATGTAAATCCATGTGAAACACACCGGGTGAGGTGCTGTGTGCTCCGACATGCCAGCCCTGTGGAGACAGAGGCGAATCCCTGGTCAAGCCAGTCTAGCCTACTTGGTGAGTTCTCGACCAATGAGAGATCCTGTCTCAGAAAACAAGGTGGATTGTGTTTGAGGAACAAGAGCAGAGGTTGTCCTCTGATCTCAACACGCATGCCAATCCATACACATAAATCACATGCGTGCACATACACGCAAATAAACGAAAAGCCCAGAAGCCAGATGGAAACTTCAGGACTATAGGCTGGTGACAGTTTGCCATGGTATCTGGGGACAGGGTTTCCGAGGCCCCAGCATCACTTGAAGTCAATGTTTCCCACAGGCTGGGAGCCCCTCCCCCCACCTCCCAGCAACCCCTCCCCATTGGTTGTGTAGGAATCCCCAGTCCTCATTACACTGAGACATTCTCACAACCACAAATGTTTTTGTTCTTGATGTTTTATTTCCCAACAATGAAACAAGCTAGGTGGGCCCCAGCTTAGCACCGTGCAAGCTGTTTTGCTATCTGGCCTCCCTCCCTTCCTCCCTTCCTCCCTCCCTCCCTCCCTCCCCTGGGTACCCTCTTACTGCCTGCCACCTTCTTGGCTACCTCAGCTGAGTATCTATGAGTCACTGGAACTCCAGGTCTCTGGGATATCACCCCAAACACTCCCTCAGTTGTCTGAGAAAGGACTCTTGGCAAAGCAGGGTCAGAGTGACCAGTGGCTGGTACTGTGATGGTCAGATGTCACCCAAGCTGCACTGTGTCCTGCCTGGCTTCACTGGGTCTTCCCTCGGCCCTCAGAGATGATATGCTCTGGCTGGGCACGCATGTACCACTCTACCCAGGAGCCATCATAGACAGGCACGTCTGACTTGCCACAGAGGAAGGCCCCCAGGACCACGTGGCAGGCTGTGACACCGGAGCCACACGTGGCTACCAAGGGCTTAGACAGGTCCACCTTCTTCTCCTTAAACAGGCGTTTGATCTCCTCTGGGCTCTTCTCCAGGCCTTCGTTGGTCAGGAATTCAGTGAACGGGATGTTTACTGAGCCAGGGATGTGGCCAGGTTCGATGCCTGCACGGGGGAACACAGGGAAGGCCACACTATGAGTGATATCTAGGGTTGGTGGTATTTGTGGTATCAGATCTTCCACCACAGCAGAATGGCAAATGTGTGTCCAATGTCTTATCATCCAGCCAGCAGAGTTAGGCACCGCCCCACACACAGATGGCCAGCCTAAGGCGAAGTCACACCCAAAGTCACTGTACCCAGCTAATTGCTGGCTAGAGTTTGAACCTAAGAACTAGACTCTACCAGAGCTACACAACACACTGGGCTTCCTGACCGTGAATCTTGAGGGGCAGCAGAGTAGTACACATGACCTCTGTCCAATTAGGACTCAGGACACTTGGATGGTTAGAGATGGCATAGAGGGCAGACAGGCGATAACCAGATACTTGCCAGTGTGACAGAAATACCCTAGGGCTATGGTTAAAAATAGCAATCAAAATGGCTGACATGGCTGAACACATGTGTTGTGCAGGATACTGCCTAGACCCCCTCTGCAGCGTTTTCTCCTTTAATACCACCCAAATTCTATGGGAAGGAAATGTCTGTCACCCCCACCCCAGGAGAAGAAGGCACAAAGACTAGCATGCTCTAGCTAGCAGTGGGTAGGGGGAGTGGTAACCACCCCAGAGGCCGTGCTGCCATTCGGTGCCTAGGGAGGGTAGGGTCTTCTCCCAGAATGAAACTATCCAATCAAGAGTCCTGACAGTGTGACTGAGAGCCTGGCAGACAGAAAGAACCCAGGAACTCTGGGATGATGCAACAGGCATCCCAGCCACCAAGGCTCAGACAATAGGGAGGTAGAGGATGTATTTTGTCTCTAGCTTTCTTCCAGCCAGAGGTTATTAAAGCTCCATTTTCCCAGGAGGGCTGAGAGTCACATCAGAATGAAACCTCATAGCTGTCCGACAAATCTGGGCCATCTAGATCCCAATATGAGTGTGTGAGAGACCTCTACCTGTTTCCCTGTCTTTGCAGGAGCTGATGGTCCGTGGCAGTCTCTATTCTCAGAGGATGGCCAGAGACAGTGCTTCTGAGCTTTGAGAGGATTCAGTGTGTTGGCCATCCCCAGTGAAGTGGGTCTCCTAAAAGTCACCCTGAGCAGCCCTTCTCAAAGCCTGGAGAAGAGCTAGCTCTCCAGCCAGGGTCCTATGGGTAAGTAGAGTCAGGACTTCCTTATACCTCCAGCTTGACCAAGCAAAACACAAACCCTGACCTGCTGGACTGAAGGAGCAAATTACAGGTGTACTCTGCCAAGTCATGGACTGCGGAGGAGACATGGTAGTGCTTTAAGTAAAGACTAGTACGGCTTCCAGCCCAGTGGCTCGAAGCACTTTAACTCTCACCTACTGCTTTCATTCTACACATGCAAGGGTCACCATCCAAAGGTGCTATGCAAAGTACAGCAGAGACAGGGCTCTGAACAGAATTCTGGACCAGCAGAGAGGGCATGGGAGAGCTTTGGGGGCCATGGCTAGCTCCCACCCTGGCAGTCTGGACAGAAGTGGTAGGGAGAACTACTGGTTGCTCACTGTTGGTAAGTATGCAGGGAGTCTGAATCCAGAGAGGCTCCTTCCTAAGATCTCAGAAAAGGCAGCCACTCCAGGGCTACCCTCCTCACCTGCTCTGTGTCAGTGTGGGTATTGCTCCATATTTTCAGGAGAACTAGTGCCTGTACCCCCCCCCCCCTACACACACACCAAATCACATGAAATGGTGTCCTGTCATGCAATCTACGTGCACCCTCCTAACACTGAACACATCTCTAGAGTCTCCCCAACTCCTTTCTCTCCCTTTTGAGTTTTGAGACAGGATCTTACTCTCTAGTTCAGGCTGGCCTGGAAATCACTATGTAGCCCAGGCTGGCCTCAAACTGGTGATCCACCTGTCTCAGCCTCCAAATGCTGGGATAACAGCCATGCAGTGTTGCACCCATCTCTAGATCTCTTTCAATATCCATCACAGTTGTGAATGCTATACAGTTACACTGTGTCATTCAGGAATAGACAGGGCAAGAAAGGGCATACCCTCTGTACAGGAAATGTTTTCTGAGGTTGTTTAAACACTGAAATCTGGTGTCTGCAGATACTGAAGGCTGGCTCTACCTAGCTCCTGAGAGATTTGGCTCACACTAGCATGGCTATAGATAGCCCAGCTTGCTCTGTGAGATCCTTTCCCATATTACACTGGGCTTTGCCTGGAGAAACCCAGGCTATAGGCAGCCAGCTTTGCCCTCACTTGGGGCACGAACCGTTTTGAGCGACTGACCCATCCTAATACCCTCTCAGAATCTCTTAATATTACCTAGGTGGCAGTTGCAGGTGTACAGCAAGCACCCCATCAACTCAGGAGCTGCAGGCTAGATCTCATCAGGACAAAGCTTGGGTCCTTCCTAAGCCAGGTGCGGGCTGCCTTCTGCTCTTTTGTGGTGGCTGTACACAAGCTCAGTATTACAGTTAGTGGGCTGTCCTGGCCTGGGTGCCCTGGATTCTCAAGGTACTCAGGCAACCTCAGCCCAGAGTTCCAAAACAGTGAGGTAGTGTGTGGCCTCCACTATAAGAAGAAAGCGAGATGCTTAGAGTGAAGCGCCCAGCAACCAACACTTATCCCTTTGCTCTGTATGCATATAAGGCCAGCACACGGCTAGGCAGTGTCTGGAGCGCACATCACACACCGGCCAGTCCCCACATCCCCATTAGTCCGTTTCCCCAGCGCGTTACCATCTCGGGGTTCTGGCTGGGTGCCTTGGAAACGGCCAGCTGCGCGGGCGTCCACCACCTGGAAGCGCCGGGCATCCAAGTTCTCCAGGATGTCCTCGTGGGTCTTGATGAAAGAGGGATCGAGCTGCGCGCTGAACTCCGCGGGCTCCGAGTGGCTTTTGCCGGAGCTGATTGGCAGGTTCTGATTCAGCCAGTGGCGGAAGCCGCCGTCCAGCAATGACACAGAGTGGTGGCCGAAGGCGCGGAACATCCACCAGACCCGCGGAGCGGAATAGAGGCCCTGGTCACTGTCGTCGTAGATCACGACGTGCGTGGCGGCGCTCACGCCCAAGCTGCCCGCGTAGTCGGCAAAGTGCGTGGCGTTAGGCAGCATGTGGTCGTAGGGGGACGTGTGGTCACTGCAACGATCGATGTCGAAGAAGGCGGCGCCCGGGATGTGGCGCTCCTCAAACTCGCGTCGTGCATCGCGGCCCAGCTTGGGTAGGTACCAGGACGCGTCCAGTAACTTCAGCGGCTGTGAGGAGCGCGGGGCCTTCAGAGCCTCCGCCACCCACTGCGCAGACACCAGAGCTCGGAAAAGTTGCGGGGCGGCCATGGCCTAGGAGATGCTCAGATTGCGGGGCTGCAAAACAGGGAAGATACCAGAATGGAGAGACAAGCCTGCATTCAGGGATTGCGACTAGGGATATGTGCTAATCGGTGTAGGTGGAGCCTGCGTACCGGCAGAGCAGAGTCCAAGAACTCAGACAGGGCCTTGGGTGAGCCAGGCTCTGCCTTTAACACCCAGGGAGCCCCCTGCCAGGCTTTGAATAATGCATGGCTTCAAAGAACAGTTACGACCGCGGGCGCCAGGAGAGGGTGGTGCGTGTCCCTCACTCTATTCCTTGCCCAGCAAAGTAGGGTAGAGCCCGGGCCAGGCTCAATTAGCCCATAGGTAAAGCAAATAAGACCAAAGTTTCAGCCCTTCTCTAAGATGTAGCCCAGCTTCACAGCCAATCAGATCCACACATTCATTGAGCCGGTCTAGGAGTCCAATGGGAACATAACCAGAATTCACCCTTTGCCCAGAAACATTTAATCCTCATTTATTACAACACCTGACTCAGCAGCCTCTCCCCAGCCTGCTGAGGGAACACCCTTAAGAGGTTAGGTACTGTCATCTTTTTCTCAAAGCCACCGAGGCTCCCTGATATGCTTTGAATTACCTGAGTTAGTAGATGTACCTCCTATAATACTCAAGAGCCTGAGGTAGAAGGACCAGAGGTCAGGGCCAGCCTAGTCTACATAGGAAGTTCCAGACCAGCCCGGGCTACTCAGCAAGACCAGCTCAAAACAAAATAAACAAAACCAATCAATCAAACAAACAAAAACTAGAACAACAATAACAACAAAACCCCACAAATAGACAACAGAAACTAAGTGGGGATAGGTTTGCATCACTGGCCTAGGCCCTGTGTGGGGTGGCGGTGGGGGCACACATTGAGAACTCTTGACTTTGGTAGGCCCCAGAGCAGCTCAAGCAATGGTGCAAGTGAGGAATTCTGGAGTTTAGTGTGCACAGCAAGGCCTCTACCTTAGCCTGGATTGGAGAGAGAAGGCAGAAGGCCTTCCGTGGGAAGCAGACACACTTTATACCTAGGGATAAGCATAAGGGCTAAGCCGGGCGGGCACTGGTGGTACACACCATTTGTCCCAGCACTCGAATTCTGTGAGTGTGAGGCTAGCCTGGTCTACAGAGAGAGTTCCAGGATGGCTTGGGCTACAGAGTGAAACTCTTTACTAGTGTTTGTGATGCAGCTGGATGTGAGAGTTGGGACACAGGAGGGCGGGTGTGTGCACAGAGAGCAAGGAGACTGAGGTGGGACAATCCTTTCAGGAAGCAGTAGCCCCTTTACTGACATCATTCTTGGGAATTTTGCCTCCTCAGCTCTGGTTTGGGAGTCAGAGAGCAGAGATGACATGGTATGGGCGATTCATGTTGGTATGTGAGGGTTCCTGAGTCACGTGTCGTATATTGGAACTTCCAACCTGTGTGTGTGTGTGTGTGTGTGTGTGTGCGTGTGTGTGCGTGCGCACGCGCGCTTGTGTGAAGGTGGTGGGGTGGGGCAGAGAACAATCTCAGATCTCAGATGGGGCCCCAGGCACCAGCCATTTTATTAACTTTATATCATTTTTGGGATGGGGGACTTCCCATGGCCTAGGACTCACCTTGGCTGGCTGGTCACTGAGCCTAGGGATCTACCTGTCTCTCCTTCCCCAGGGCTGGATCACAGGCATGCAACATGCCTTGTGTTGTTTATGAAGACTCTGGGGATCCAGCTCAGGGCCTTGTGCTGTCAAGGCAAGCGCTTAATCACGTGAGCTATCATCCCAGCACTTTCCCTCACTCTCTATCCTGGAACTTGAAATTCTCCTCTTCCTACTCAGAGTCCAGAGTGGGGGAGTGGGGGAGTGGGGGTGGGTGGATTACAAGCATATACCACCATGCCAGACTCCAAAACCCACCTCTTAGTGAGAATAAAAACGTGACTATAGAAGGGCCACCACTGACCCTATAAACAGCTTCTTTGAATGATCATTTAGGGAAGTTGAATGCAAACCTGCTATTCCTTCCTTTACTCTCCTAATGGCCCTTGAGTCTACAGCTGGCCTTAGACTTCCAGGGGGTGGGACTTCAAAGGTCTGAGGTCACTACCCTCCCTGCTTGATTGACAGTTATGACAAAAGACCCCAGGCAGCAGAAAGAGAGTCAGAGAGGCTAGGCTATGAGTGCTCATGAGGGGAAGAGACCAGAAAGAGACTAGGTTTCTTTGTGCTTGAAGGGCCAGGATCCCAGGGGAGAGTAGCTCTCTGGAAGTCCATCAGGACATATAGGACAGGCCCAGGCCATCCTAAGTTAGTGTGAGCCTATATATCCCACCCATGGGGGGTGGGGGTTCGGGCACTGAAGAGCATCTCCCTAACTAGACCCTCCTGGTACCTTCTCTTCCCTACTGTCAAGCTCCAGGTGCAGAGTATGCTGGGAAAATGCTAGACAGTGAATTTTTGCAACACACTGTGACAGTATTTCAGGGTAGGATAGATGCTCAAAAAAACAGGGAGGGGAGTTCAAGAGAAAAGCATTCCAGGGGAACAGAATAGACTAGAGAGGGGGTGTACAGCTGGTTTGCAGGAGCCATGCTCTATTTCCAGATATCTTGCTTATTGGGATTTATATAAATTTACAATGAAGTGGTAAAAACTGAAGCCCAAGACGACAACGACGACTACTACTACTACTAAGCATAAGGCTTCAAGGATGGACAGGTAAACCGAGGCAGCTCCCACCACTTTGGGCTTCAGGTGAGAAATTAGTCCCTTTTCCACTACGTGCCTTGGCACCTCCTGGCTCTACCTGTTTCTCCTGTTGGGAGTTCAGCTCAATCCGGCAGGGTCGTGAAGGCACTCGGCAAGGCGGGCTTCATAAATGCTAGTTTTATTTTTATTCCGTTCTGTTACTTTCTCCTCTTGGGGCATGCTAGATCTCCTCACCACAGCTCCTCTGAATTGCTTTGTTTATTCTCTTGCTCCCCCCCCCCAACTTTCTCAGGAGGCATCAGGTCTTTCCAAACCCCATCCACTCACTGCTACCCACCTGTCTCTTATCCCACACCAACCCACAGACGGCCACAAGCAGCCACGGACAGTCTTCCTAAGGCAAATTAGAGGCGCCCTGGAAACTCTTCTCTCATAGACTGCATCCCCTCCTCCACTCCCGCGTGATACCACGCTATGCACCCCCGGAGAAGCACCCTCTCTCACAGAAAAGCAAGTAGGACGCGTTGGGTAGCAGATACCAGGGATTTGCGCTCCCCGTTTCCCAGCTCCGCCATGTCACCCCCTCCCCACGCCCTCAGAGGTTCCCTCCTTCCGCCACCAACCTGCGGCCAGCCAAAGGGAGGAGACTTGGGCACAGCCCACTGTTTGGGCCACTCCGAGACGTTGCACCTTCCATTTCCCGTACTGCGGGGGACGCAGGCGCCATGAAGCCGGGTTGCGCGCTGCCCCAGTGTCACCTCGAGCTTCAAATAGCCCCCTTTATGTATGAGAAGTATTATACGAGGAGGGGCAAACAAGACTCCCGTGCGAAGACGCAGAAGCTGTTCGGAATCCCGACTGTCTACGAGAGAGGTTTCTCTCCTCACCCCCATGGGAGGCGGTACAATGGTGCGGGCCACTTGAGAACCCTCCCGGCTCCTGGTTTGAACCCTCCAGCTTCTTCGGAGCGCAAGGGCGAGTGCCAGCCCAGCTACTTTTGCGACTGAGTGCAGCGAGCCGCCCAGGATGGAGCCGCTAGCTGGGTCCTGGCGAAAGCAGGGCAGAGTGCCTGGAGCCCTTTCACCGGAATTGGACATTCTAGAAGCCAGAGAACTCTGGCTGCAAGAAACGAAAGCAGAAGGGTAATCAGTGCGCCCGGAGAGGCGACTGGAAGGCCATCTCTGACTTGTGTTTGTTTTTCCCATTCTTGAAGACAGAGTCCTGAGCCAGCCCCTCCCACCAATTTGCTGCTATAGTAATGCACCGAAGCTCTTAGCCACGCCCACCTGCCCTCCTAGGCACCAGAAAGGGAGGGCGCCGGGGAAGTGGGAGGGGTGGAGCAGGCTTTCCCTAGGGAATGTGCCAACCTCTCCCACTGTGAGTCTGGCTCTGAGTGTAGTTACGATTGCACGCTGGGAAAATGTAGTGGGAGCAACAGCCCCGCCCCCTGGGCTCCGCCCACCGCACTCAGCCCTCTCAGGCCTGTCTCTTTCCTGGTTCCCAACCGCGCCAGGTGACTCGCAGAACTGACACTATGGTACATCAGGTGCTCTACCGGGCGCTGGTATCCACCAAGTGGCTGGCGGAATCCATTCGGTCTGGCCGCCTGGGGCCCAGCCTTCGGGTGCTGGACGCGTCTTGGTACTCACCCGGGACCCGCCAGGCACGCAAAGAGTACCAGGAGCGACACGTGCCTGGCGCGTCCTTCTTTGATATAGAGGAATGCCGGGACACGACTTCGCCTTATGAGATGATGCTGCCCAGTGAGGCCCACTTTGGGGACTATGTGGGCAACCTGGGCATAAGCAACGACACACATGTGGTGGTATACGATGGAGATGACCTGGGCAGCTTCTATGCACCCAGAGTCTGGTGGATGTTTCGTGTGTTTGGCCACCGCACAGTGTCAGTGCTCAATGGTGGCTTCCGGAACTGGCTGAAGGAGGGCCACCCGGTGACATCTGAGCCCTCGAGGCCAGAGCCAGCCGTTTTCAAAGCCACACTGAATCTCTCCCTGCTCAAGACCTATGAGCAGGTCCTAGAGAATCTCCAGTCTAAAAGGTTCCAGCTGGTGGACTCTCGGGCCCAAGGACGGTACCTGGGCACACAACCGGAGCCGGATATAGTAGGTAGGTGTTCCAGTGGCCCTTGGGAGGATTGCACAACAAAAGGATGGGGAATCAAAAAACCCCTGGATCCCTCAGGCCCTCTAGGTAGACTTGTCTTTCCATCTGTAAAATGGGAGGGTACGGCCAACCTTGAAGTCTTTTATAGCGCTCATACATGGGGGCCCTGTGTGCCATAGCCGGGTGCTAACAAGCTGCCCCTATTAGGTGACTGGGGTCCTGTCCATCCATGGTCCACTTCCAGGCACCAGCGCTCCCACATGCAGTAGATGTACGAAAAGGTGTTCTCTCCACAAGCAGTCATTTGTATGGCTGCACAGAGGTCTACAAATCTCTTCCCACTCTCTCCATCCCAGAAGCCCTTTCAAATATCAACAAGGCCCTTCTGAGCTCTTCTGGGACCCTGGCTAGTGTCTGTGAAAGGCACCTCAGTTCATAACCTCAGCAAGTGGCTGCGACCTGTCTGTTACAGCAGCTATCAGCCAGGGAAATGGACGGGATGAAATACCTGACTTAGATGAAGCACTGGGGGATTGTTACTTGGTCAGTTAAGTGGTAGAATCTGGATTTGAACCTGGTATCATTTTGTTTTAACCCAGGGTTCGAAATCCAGATATAAATCCATTCAGTCCCACCACCATTTCCTAGGGTTCAGGGGCTCCTCCTGTGCTAGGTATTCCTGGAAAGATGGCCCCTTGGGTCCCCTTTGGTATGTGTGAGAAAGCCTGAAGAAGTCTGTATAGTTTAGGAGTCAGGAAAAAATAAACTCAGGAGATGAAATGCTGCTTTCTAGAGGCGCCTGACCAGAGGCAACCCCAAGTTTTGGCCCACCTCACCTCTCTCTCTCTCTCTCTCTCTCTCTCTCTCTCTCTCTCTCTCTCTCTCTCTGCCTCCCTCATCAGTAAGACTTAACTCCAGGATACATTTTGCCTAACTTGTTTCAAAATGTTGCCTAAAAAGTTTCAAAACTTGCCTACAAAGTTTCAAAAACTTGTCTCTTCCTTTCTGCCAGCTGATGTCAGCAACCCTGTTTTTACAGTCTTAGTACTAAATTCTCATCCCACTGGACAGAGGGGGCCTTGGCACACAGGCAGCAGTAGATCAAGGCCACACATGGAGTTGGCAGAGGCTGGCATTGCTCCAGTCTCACTCTCTCCAGGCCTTTGATTTCTCCCGCCTGCTTGGCTCTGGGAAGGTCAGAGGAGAAAGATGCATGCTTGTTAGGCACTTTCCAGAGACTCTGAACCTGGGATGCCTCCTGGTCTTGACTCAAAACCCCATTTTCTTCTTGGAACTGAAACTGGAGGAAGGGAGAGTGGAGCTGGCCATTGGGCTTTCCTGGCTGCAAACCAAGAAATGAGTGATAATGGGGCCCAGACATAGCGTCCTATCATTTTACAGACGAGGAAAGTCGGGGCTTGTAGAGGGGACACAGGCTGCCTGAGTTCTAAGGTCCCTCTCTTCTCTCTGACTCTTCCTACCTTTTCTGATTGCCCTGAAGTGCCAGGGAGACTGGGTTCTCATTCCAGCTCAGCCACTTTTATGTGGAGGGTTCAGCCCAACTGCTTGACCTTGCATTTCCTGGTTGTTGATAAACAAGCAGAGGTCCCCAGCCCTGTCACAGTACATGGCTTTTGTTTCAGGGGCTCTTTGGAGGGGACGGCACTGGGCAAAGTCCAGGGGCCATCTAGACAGGCAGGGAGGGGCTACTTGACCCATTCTGTGAGAGGATTTGCTGGACACAAATGCACACCACCAAGGTCATGGTCTGCTCTGTGGGATGGGTTCGGGGAGGTTCCTCCGGGTTCAGCAGTCCAGATACAAAGCATGGGATGTGGGGGGTGGGGAGGCCTTGACTGGGTGTTCCTGAAGGTACTGAGAGTGGCAGAAATGAAAAGCAGGTCTTCAGAGACCCAGTGGCAACTTCCTGCCCTGGGGGGTGGGAGTGGGAGTAGGGGGGAGGGGCAGTTGCCTGCCCCTCAGGCCTTCATGCGCCTTCCAGAGTCCTGAGTAAGCATGCAGAATAAAAAAAAGAATATTCAGATGCAGCTGTGTGTCACACAGGCAGGAACACTAGCAAACAAAGACAGATGTAAGTCAGGCCCCCAGAGTCTGGGCAACCAGAGTAAGTAGGAAGGATCACAGAGAAGAGAGGCATCTTAGAATTCAGGGATCTCTAGGGCCTTTGCCAGTAGTAGGTTGTCTCCCAACTCCAAGCCTCAGTTTTCCTCATCTATAAAATGGGAATTCTGCATTTGGACCCGGTGGCACTCATTTCTCAGTTGTTGAGCCTGGGTACCTGTGACCTTGTTATTTCACCTAGGGGTGGGTGAGGAGGAGGAGAGAGGAGGGTACTGGTCCATGCTGAGGACTTTGATTTGCAGACCCCTTGCTTCTAGAATCTTCAGTAGTCTTGTAGAGGCTCTGGCCCCACTCTACTGAGGTCTGCAGGCCCCAAAGTAAGGCTTGCCTAAAGCTGCCGTGGAGAGTGGAGTGAGCAAACATGAGGACAGAGGCAGGAGAGGTCACCACTCCATGTGGTTGCTATGTACGAAGGAGGAACCCCTCTGCCTAGGGCCCCGCCTTTTGGGCCACAGCCAGGGTGCCTTTGGGATTGGATTCCCTATCTTTGGGATGAAAGCCAGGAAGGTCCAAACAGGTTTTCCTGGGCTCCAACAACCGTGCCCATCCATGCCCTGAGGGCTCTTAACGTGCCTCCTGACTTGAATGAAAGCTACTAAGCCAAGCCTGGAACACACGTTCCTAGACTTCTAGGCTATTGGGGGACACCAGAAGTCAGCTCGGTAATACCTTACCCCAGCCTTCTTTTCTAGGGGAGCTCATAATGACTAAAAACCATAGGCTTTGGAGTCTGACTTGATTTCCCATGCCTCTGTTATGAGGGAAGTTATCAAATCTCTCTGTGCCTGGAATCCCCATTAGATCTGGGAGGAAAGTCTCTTCAGTTTTGTGAGGAACGAGGGAGATATAATTCTCTATAGAACCCACTTTTGGGGTGCTGGCTGCAGAGGGGAGGAGAAGCCTGCTTCTAGCTGCAAGGCCGTCCTCTGGTTGGCAGTGTTCCAGAGTTCTCTGGCCTGGGCCCATGGGATCCCTGGCTGTCCCTCTGCACAAAGGCTGTGACTTCTGTTTCTGTAAAGTCCCCAGGCAGAGGCTGGGGAGGTGGCTCAGTGTGGAAACTGCTTGCCTCGTGACCATGAGGACCTGAGTTAGATCCTCCAATCCACTTAGTGACTATTGCTCAGGACTCCAGCACTGGGGGAGGCAGAGATGGGCAGATCTCTGGGACTCGCTGCAACCAGCCTTACTAAAACAGCAAGTTCCAGGGGCATGAACATCAGCCTAGGTGGTCCTCTGACATCCATGTGCTCCTTGACCCTTTCACCCACAGACAGACAGACAAACAGACAGACAGACAGACCCTGGGCCTTCCTAGCACAGTGGCCATTGCTACCTCCTCTGGCTGGTGCCAAGGCTTCTCAGTGTCTTTAGCTTCATCCTTACTTAGACAAGGCCCCCTTTATAGACTCAAGACAGCACCAAAGTTGGTTATGTCACCGACAAGAAGAAAACAGCCCTCAGAGGCTTGGTGCAAATGATCGCTCCCTACAGTGCCTGCAGGAAACTGCTGTATCCTGAGAGTTAATATCCACAGGCCAGCTGCTCCTCACTGGCAGGGTTACACAGAACTGGTTTCAGGTCACAGCAGGAAGACGTGTCTAGATGTCACACTGTATTATGCAAGCAGGGACATGTGTTCAGTCAGGGGACTGCTTGTGATAGTGATTCTAGAATCTTCTTTGGATTGACAGGGTTTCCATGTTGCTGCATGTACCCGACGAGTATTCGCTGTAAGCCCCATTCCTCTGCTTCCTACCACACCCACTATGCTGTTTCCATCTTGCCCCATGGTCCAAGTGTAATGGCTTGGTGGGGACTTGGGGAACCTGAAAAAGATGGAGGCAGTTCTGGCGTGGGCCGTACTCTCAGTACTGTCAGTGGAGGGGTGCAGGTGCCCAGGGAAGAAAGAAGTGACTGAGCATGAAGGGACTGACAGAGCGTGGGTCCTTTGGGTGCCACCAGGCAGCCATGGCCCCTCTCCACTGTTTCCGTTTTTATCAGTTTGATGTTTTCACATGAGGTCTCACTCAATAGCCCAGACTGACCTGTAGCTCACTATATAGACCAGGCTGGCCTCTAACTATGGATCCTCCTGCCTCAGCCTCCAGCATGCAAGGACAACAGCTGTGAGTGACCGCCCACTCTGACTTTTCCAAAGCCACACTGGGTGTGTCCTGCCTCCCCTCTGCTGTGCTATGCTTACACTTCAGAGGTGCGCGTGCGTGGAGGGAGCTGAACAACCACTGTCACTAGAGGGACCACAGCATGGGGGCAGGCATCATTCGGATTCAATATTATCCATGTCATTTGCCCTTGCCCAGGGGCATTCACTCCCCATGGGGACACTGAGGTGCAGAGGTGGCTGAAAATCAGTGTAGTAAATGGATGAGATGGGATTTGAACACGTACCTGATAGGAGATCCCCTTCTGTTTTCACAACTATGTGCCTCACAGAAACATGACTGGGTGTGGTCCTGGGTCGGCCTGTCCTCTGTGTCTTTAGCTGAGACATTTCATGTCAGTGCACCTCAGCATTTTCAATTGTAAAATAAATTCACAGGAGAGCTTCTTTAACGACTCACAAAGCTAGGCAGCTTTGGCTCTCTTGCAAACGGCTGCCTGGGGAAGTGGGGGCACAAAGTTTCTGTCCGCCATGTCCCTGGCAGCATCAAATTGAATAGAGTCTATGTAAATTCACCCCGTCTGCTTTCCCCAGTAATCCTGGGACATAGATGTGTACTACTGAACCCATTTCACAGGTGAGAAAACACAAAGTACAGAAGGCAGAGGTAATTCCCAGAAGACTAGGGGACAAACTAGGAGGGCCTGCAATGCACACAGATGTCCTCTCAAGAAGAAGTGACTTGGAACATCCTTCCATCAAGACAGATCTTGGGACAGGGGCGGCAGGCTTGGGTCTTACAGTTTGAGTGTTGACGATAAGCAGAGCCAGCAAGAAATTGAGTTGCCAAGAGAGCAAAGACATTACTTCTTTTGGTGATGGCCCCCAGATCCTCTAGTTTCCACCTTCCATGCCTCCCCTAATTCATATTCTCTATTACTGCCCAGGACTAGACTCGGGCCACATCCGTGGCTCAGTCAACATGCCCTTCATGGACTTCCTGACGAAAGATGGCTTCGAGAAGAGCCCAGAGGAGCTGCGTGCCATATTCCAGGACAAGAAGGTGGACCTCTCACAGCCCCTCATTGCCACGTGCCGCAAGGGGGTCACTGCCTGTCACGTTGCCCTGGCTGCCTACCTTTGTGGCAAACCCGATGTGGCTGTTTACGATGGCTCCTGGTCAGAGTGGTTCCGCAGGGCACCCCCAGAGACCCGTGTGTCCCAGGGGAAGAGTGGGAAGGCCTGAGTGTGTGCAGCCTCCTCCTCTGCCCACCCAATCCAGCCAGTTCCCTTCAGGGAGGTTGGTGTGACCTGCTGTAGGTTCACCTTTTAGGCTACGGATATTGACAGGGTTTTAGAATTGCTCTTGGTGCCTCCCTCCCTCCCTCCCTCTACATTGGAATAAAGTGCCTTTTCTCAGAAGTGTGTCTGCCTCCTTGCCCGGGTTCCACACTGCCCTGTACCTTTGCCAACCTTCAACCATGAAGGCCACACAGAAGACGCCTGGCCCTCTCCTGCATTGTGTGGCAGACTTTTCCTAAGATAATACACACATCTACTCACCCCAGAAAGGGAATCCGGGACAGACCAAAGCATGGTTACCAGACAGAATTGAAACTATGTTTCAGAATTGAAACATTTCCTACAGATGTGCTTTTCTTTTGTTCGTTTTGTCTTGTTTGAGGGGGTGGGATGTCTCAAGCCAAGGTACAACTTGTTGAACCAAGAAGTTTTTACTGGAGTTATTCAGGGTAGCAAGTGTAAATGGTCACTCATTAGGGATAACTCAGAAGCAGGTGTGTCACCATAGCCCACCCCACTGTGGGGGACAATTCACAGAAGCTGCATCCCTGGAGCTCTGCACAGCTTCCAGACTTACCCCAGGGTAAGACAATCTGCAACTCTGCTGGTCTCAGGGCCCTCCCCAGCACTTTTGACTTTTGACTCCGTGTTGTACTGCTGTAGAGGGAGCACAGGACTTTCAAATTTTTGTTCTTCCAGACACGTGACCTCTATTTACCTCTTGAGACTCACAAACATTGTTTCAATTTTGTCAGGTAGCACTAGTCAGGGATGATAGAGGATACTGAGAGTACCTGAGAGGACATAGGAAGGAGAACGAGGAAGGCAGAGAGAGAGAAAGAGAGAGATGAAGTAGAAGCTAGCCCAGTCCTGAGCCTTCAGCTGGCTATCTGCTCCATGCCCAGTGAGTCTTGAGGAAGAGAAAAAGTAGCCTTCTGAATGCTGCCCAAAGAATGCCTACACACCTGCTCAGAAACGGGCAAAGGGGAGATGGTCTTGGCCTTGACTCCCTTGCTGCCTCTGAATAGACTCTCTGGGGATGATGGAGGGTGAGGCAGCCGTGGAGGGGGTCTGCAAGCCTGGCAGCAGCAAGCTGCCATAGGTGAGCATTTCATGAAGAGGCAGATGGCATTTTTTTTTGTGGTTTTAGAACTTTATTGTAGAAAAGCAGGGAGAAATAGAGAAGGTAGAGAGAGGGAGAGAGGCTGGCCATGGCCACGTGGAGAGAGGGGGGAAGAAAGAGAGCAGACAGGTCATTGTTGACGCGTTTTAAGTTCTCCAAAAACAAGCTTTGAGACTGTGGGGTGAAATTCAGTCTCTTCTGGAGAGTCTGGGTCTTTCCTGTCCAGCCTTCCAGAGTGAAAGGGGGATCTGGAGGGCTAAGATCATATTAGGAAGGTAGCCCCACCCAGTGCTGGGGCAAAAGGGGCTCAGGAGATGCTGGGGCGGGGCTCTGAGGCTGCAGGCCAGGCCTTTCTCCTCCTCACACTGGCTTACCCCTCTTGGAACCTGGATGGGCCCAAGCATCTTTGGGGCAGAAGGACAAGTAGCCTTCTCCTGCTTTTCCCACCTCAATTTCTCACCTCAATTGCTCTCTCAGCATAATCTCAAGGCAGGAACAGAGTCTGGGAGGTGAACAGAAAGAAGTCCTGCAGCAGGCCCCTGAGGGCATCTGGGGAAAGGAGACACTGGCTCATAGGGAGGACAGTACAGAGACCCTGAGGCCACTGTGCATAGCTGGAGCCGTGGTCGAATCAGCAGAATGCAAGGATCCATGGCAGAGGAAAGGGAACATGTTAACTAGGGCTCTTCGGGTCAAGAGGATGACTCTGGCCTTTACTCTAGTTAAGATGGGCTGGTACAGGGAGGTTTTGAACAGGGAGAGGATGCCATTTGGGACAGGTTTGGCAGGGACCTATGGCTATGGGGCTGAGAGAAGTCTTCAAGGGGATTTGACTCACAGGGTCCAATGTGGCCTTCTGTGGTATGTGCCTTCCTGTTCCCTTAGAATGAGGTCTGGATGTGTGACTTGTTTATAGCCAACAAAACAAGGCAAAGTGGGTGGGAAGCCACTCCCAGGACTCCACATAACAAGGCTGATGTCTATTTCTTTTCAGGCTTTGGTGAAGTGTGTGGGGAGGCTCACACAGTGAGGGGCCGAGAAGCTAGTGGGGCCCTTATAATCCAGTAGAACACAAAGAAATGTCCCACCAACAGCCATGTATACCTGCAGGCATATTCGTCCCCAAGGCAGTCTCAAGATGAGCCCCACTGGCCGTAGCCAGCACCTCCATTATAGCCTTCTGAGATGCTGGGTAGCCATTCTTAAGGTGTCTGCTCCCACAACTGTGGGTTAGCAGTAATACAGAATAAACTGCTAAGTTCAAGGGTGGGGCTGTAAGACACCCCCCCCCCATGCTGGGCCTCCGCTCAAGTTCCAGGATGAGCTGGCCAACACCCAAGCATCTCGAGAGAAAACCACACCTGATGCAAACTGCAAGAGGTTTTATTATCAGCTAGCTGAGGACAAAGTCCCTCTGCTGTGCAGGGAAGGGGAGTTCGACCCTAGCAGAGCTGTGACAGTAGGGGGCTTTTAACAGCTAGCTGAGGAGTTGGGAGGAGAGTTGGGAGGAGTTGGGAAGAGTTCTTCTCTTGGGGTGTCCTGGGTGAAATTTACAAGGCAGGAGTGGGGAGTGAGTTCTTTCTGAATTTTTATCTCCGTGTCCTCGGCACAGGAAGGCAGGCATCTCTGGTTGTACAGTATAGAAACAAAAAGGCTTTTTGCTGGCTATAGAGAACAAAGAGCTTCTTTCTAGTTGTATTTTTAGAGATCAGGGAAAACAAGCTTGGGGAACATCCAGGGGCTTTACCTTCCAGGGAGAAACACTCTAAGTCAGGGTCTCACGGGGCCAGCTCTTCCCACAGTAAGATCCCTGAAGAGTGTGGGGCAAGCTGCCCACCTGTTGAGTTTGCACATACCGGTCATCCCAGCACACTGGAGGCTGAGGCAAGAGTCTCATGTCTTTAAGGATGGCCTGGGCCTCATAAGTGAAAGAGTGCTTATCTAACAAATACCAGGCCCCATGGATCCCAGACCTGGCTGAGTATCGCTGTCTTCTGAGGAGATGCTGAGAGATGCCCACCTGTACCCGCTGGGCAGCAGAGCTAGTAGTGTTCACACTCATGGTTCTGTCTCCACCCCACCATGGAGAAACCCCAGCTTTATTGAGCTTGTCTGCAGCCAGCCCTGTAGTTTCAGGTGGACAGGACCCTCACTATCACACCCATGCTTTAAAATCTATTCCCTGATTCCCACCATCCAGCACAGATACTGAGGATTCATTACTCCGAACCACACTTGAGCTCCTAAACACCCTCATACCTCTCCTGTTTTGTCTCTTCTAAACCAGTGAGCTTCTATGCATACATCAAGATCCAGCTCAAATGGCCCTTCTGGGAGCCCTGCCCCCACCTTTCCCTAGACAGAGTTGGTCATGTTGTTTACAATTTGCTTATACTTCCCAGAGTGTCCTTTATGCTTGATCTGAGCCCCGTGAACCTGGCACATGGATAGCCTGACCTTGGTGGCCGCTCAATGGTTATTTCTGAGAAGGTGTATCAGAGAGTGGCACATGAGAGACTCCCCTGTGCTTTCAATCTTGGCCCTTATCAGCCAAAGATACTTTGTTACTCTGAGGTAACAAAGGCCTGGGCATAGTGTCGCCATGGCAACTTCAATGCACATCTTGGAATGCTGCTCCCTAGTAACCCACTGGTCCTCTTGGGTAGCAGTGCTACTCTGTCTGACCCTCCAGAGTGGTTCACCTGGGGAGGTGAGGCAGAGAGACCTGTGAGGTGGGTGGGGCTCCATCACCACCTGGCGGTTCATTTGCCTTCTTCCCACTCAGAGCTGCTGCTCGTGAGTGCCAGGTGCCCAGGCTGCAGTTGCACGCAATCTCCCGCCATCCTTGGCTTACACCTCGAAGGACTTTGCTCTTCAGGTCAGTGACATGGGCTGTGAGTTCACCTTCTGTGTGAGTCAGCGAAGACTGCTTTAACTGGCTGTAGCTCTGCGAAGAGGGGCAGCTATAGGAGCATAGCAGGTTGTGACTGGATGTGGAGGACCAGCTAGGATCAGAAAGCTAATTTGAAAGTGCTGATTTCAACCTCACAATGGATCACAGGAGTTATCACATGCTAGACGCTCACCTTTCCATTTAGCTCCACCCCTAATCCTACTTCTCTGACCCCCATCTTCTCCATCATGACAGAGGGGAAGTTCACAGAGACCCTGGACATCTATGTGGTCCTTTTGAAGACACACTAATCTTCTGGTTAAGGGGATTGAGTTTTAGTCACTGTTCTGTTGCTGTTAGGAGACACCAAGACCATGGCAACTCTTATAAAGGAAAGCATTTAATTGGGGCTGCTTTATAGTTCAGAGATTTAGTCCATTGTCATCATGGTAGAAAGCATGATGGTATACAGGCAGACACGGTGCTGGAGAGGTAGCTGAGAGTTCTACATTGTAGGATCTGCAGGCAGCAGGAAGAGAGAAAGAGATTGGATCTGCCTTGGGTTTCTGAAGCTGCAAAGCCTACCTCCATGACACACTTCCCCCAGTAAGGCCACACTTCCTAGTCCTTGTCAAGTAGCAACACTTCCTAATGACCAAGAATTCAAATGTATGAGCCTATGAGGGCAATTCCTAGCCAAATCATCACCGGGTGCTCATGTGAGTTGTAGCAGTCAGCTCTTGCTGTGTAACAAATCACCCCAGAATTTAGCAGCTTAAAATGTTGGTGTTTATGGCCTCACAGTGGGTTGGGAAAATGGCCACAGTTGTGGTGAGTCCTGTTTCAGTGTCTCATGGTATGGCTGGGACTTTGGTCTCAAGGACTTTTTTCCCCAAGGCTTCTTACATAGAAGAAGAGCTCTTCATATGCTGTTGGACAGAGGCTACCTCTGCAGGGTGCCCCTCTATGTGGCCACTGGCCTCCATCAGGGCCAGGGAAGCTAGAAGTGTCTGAGAGAGCATGTGAACACAGACAGAGCCCGTTCTTTACAACACGGAGGTGGCATTCCTGAGTCCCACAATAATCTGCTGATTTGGACAAACTACTAGACCTGCCTGCCTCAGGGGGAGTGGGTTACACTGTGAAGCAGAGATTCCCTGGGAGCCTTTCAGCTGGTCCCCAGAGACAGCTGTCCCTCACACATGGCACCCCCATGAGGGTCTCTGGCACCTCACCTGCTGAGGGATGATGTGGTAATGGAGAACTCTGGGGAATCACTGAATTAGGTCCAGACATCAGTGAGGCTCTGGTGAGGTTCTCACTAGCAGGAACCTTCCTGTAGCCACCAGCTGCCAGGAAGTAGCAGGCATAAGGGATGCTGCAGGCGCTCCTATTCAGAATAAGGATGGAGGAGATGCACAGTCATGGGTCGCCAGTGATTCTGAGCCCCTCGTCAGACGCTGGATGGCCCTGGTGCCGGCTGCAAGGCAGGAAGCCATTCCCCTCCTGTACATAGCCCAGCAGCCCTGTGCATGAATTCACTTCCAGGCTAAGTGAGGTCTTAAAAATTTGGTCCAGTGAGGTCTGCTCATTTCATACAGTTGGCATGGGCTTCCACTCCCAGCTGGTAACGCTTTGATGACAGTTTGGTAACACACTGCCTAGCCCTCTGGGCACTCTGGACAGAAGCCGTGTCTTGTTTGCCTGAGGAAACTTCCTGAAGAGCTTTCTATGTGGTGTGCCTCTCTTTATAGTGGTTCTCACCGTTCCTAATGCTGTGACCTTTTAATACAGCTCCTCACGTTGTGGTGACCTCCGACCATAAAATTATTTTTGTTGCTACTTCATAACTATAATTTTGCTACTGTAATATAGGTTATAGATAATATATTATTTATGTGTGTACTATATAAATATAAAATATGTAATTATCTGACATGCAGGATGGTCTTAGGTGACCCCTATGAAAGCAGTCAGCCAACCAGCAAAGGGGTCACGGCCCACAGGTTGAGAACCACTGCATTAAAGAGTCAGTCCTTCATGTGGCTAAAAATAATGTTCTGGTCTTCTTTTTTTTGCCTATGATGTTAACAAGTTGTATGTCCTGCTGTTGGCCTTTGCCTGAAAGCGCTTTGAGCCTTTTGTGCGTGTGTGTATGTATGTGCATTTGCATGTGTGTATGTGTTTGTGTGCATTTTCATGTGTGTGTCTGTGTGCATGTCCATGTATGTGTGTGTCTATGCATTTGCACATGTGTGTCTGTGTGTGTGTGCATGTGTTTATGTGCACCTACATGTGTGTGTCTGTCTGTGTGCATGTTTATGTGTATGTGTGGGCATATCTGTGCACCTATGTATGGATGCCAGAAGTCAACTTCCAGGTGTGTCTCCTCTGGTGCCACCAACCCTGCTTTTTCTCACTGGTTGTGAACCAATGAGGCTACGCTGACCAGCCAGGGAGCCCCAAGGCTCTTCCTAGCTCCACCTCTAGGATTACAGCTATGCACCACCACTCCTGATATTTTAACATGGGTGCTGAGTATGAACTCAGCCCCTTTTGCTTACACAGAAAGCATGTTATTAACTGTGCTGTTTCCCTGGGCCCCAGAACCATCTCCTACTTGTGTCTCTTTGGGCACATGAAAAGGACAAGAACGTTTTTCTTTAAAAGGTATTTCATTGTATGTACACAGACAGACAGACAGACAGACACACATGTGCATGTATGTGTGCATGAAGATACCCATGTGGGAGAGAAAAAGACAACTTGTGGGAGTCAGTTCACTTCTTCCATAATGTGGGATTGAACTCAGGTCATCAATTCTGTTTGGCAAGCACCTTTACCTGCTGAGCCATCTTGCCAGAGGGATGCAGCTTGCACTCTGAGCGTAGGTGTGACTGGCTTCTCTATCACACCACTCAGTTTGCAGCTCTACCGTCTTCCACATCACTGCAGGCAGCAGGGCACCTGCACTTTTACCACCAAATACCAAGGGATTCCTTCCCCTAAATCCTGATGGTTCCCCGCAGCCCAGTGTGCCCTTGACAGCAGGACCCATTTCTTGATTCCTGCTCATCTGGGTCTCAAGATGAGCAGGAGGCTTTCCCTACCAAGCATCCCAACCTCCTCAGTGTGCCCACTGCTTGGTCCAGAACCTCTTGTTTGTCCTGGCAACACCCCAAGTTTGGTACCAAAATGTACGCTGGTGAGATATTGCCATGCAACACATGATCAGATAGCACAGGCAACACGGGATCAGAGAGCACAGGTAATATATGATCATATCATATATTACCTGTGCTATATATAATAATATATATATAATAAACACAGATAGTTTCCAAAGGTCCTAATTTTTTTAAGTGTTTTCAGAAGTCGTGAGCTAGGGTCTCACAGTTTCTATGGCTACGGAGATCCAAGTTCAGAAGGTCCCATGTGGAAGAATTTGTGCCTAAGAGATATGCTGAGGAGAAAGAATGTGGGTTTATTGAGTGATGGCCATAGCCTGTTCCGTGGTGGGTCAGGTCCCATGGATGTAATGTCGTGTGGGCCAAATTCTTAGAGTCCTAAGCTGGAAGATCCACCTTCAAGTTCTTCCAGGCACTGGCCTCCCTTGGTTCTTTGAGGACACTGTGACCTGGGGCCTGTGCTGCTCATGAACTGCCAGCCAGAGGCTGCCCATTCCCTTCTGCATGGCTTATATATGGGATGGTTTCATGCATAGGTCAGAGTAAGCCAACTGAAGAGAGCCAGGGAGAGTACCAGTTGGGCAAATGGCATGAATCTAACCCCAGAAGGGATTTAACCACTTTCATCACACTGTTTTGATTAAGAAACAAGTCACTAGGTCCAGACCATTCTCAAGGACTGACTAGCCTGTGGACACTATTGGGGGGTGGGGGTGAGGCGTTCACTGAGAGTCGTATCAGAAAATGCAGTTGTCAAATGATAATTTCTACTTTGTGGTGCTGAGGATTGACTCAGGGCCTCATGCACTCTAGGCAAGTGTTCCCCAACTGAGCCTTGGCTCCACGTAATTTAGTCAAAACTAATAAGGCATTTTGACTAATAACTTTTCAATAGAATAAAATTGGTCTGGTTCCTACCTAATTTGAGCTTGCTGGGTGACCTTAGACCAGTCTCTCTCTCTCTCTCTCTCTCTCTCTCTCTCTCTCTCTCTCTCTCTCTCTCTCTCTCTCTCTCTCTTTCTGGGCCTCAATCCTCAGAGCCCTCTTTGATGGTTACTTCTGTCAACTTGACACAATAATCTCACTGAGAGATTCTTTAGTTCAGGTTGGATTTTGGGTGTGTCTGGGAGATTTGTTTTGATCATGTTAATTGAGGTGGGAAGACCCAGCCCACTGTGGGCGCCACCATTCCCTGGGCTTGGGTTCTGGACTGTATAACAGTGGAGAAAGTGAGCCAAGTAGCAAGCACACGTCCATTTACTTTTCTCTGCTCTTAACTGTGAGTGGGATGTGTGTTGCTTTTAAGTTCCTGCCGCCTTCACTTTCCCCTGCGAGGATGGACTGCAATACAGAATTGTGAGCTAAGAGGAACCCTCTCTCCCCTAACTGCTTTTGACAGGATGTTTTGTCACAGCAACAAAAATGAAATTAGGTCACTCTTCTGACTCAGACTTGCTGCTTCTTCCTGTCCCTCCCATATTTCAAAGATGCTCACATGTCAGACCAGGCTTCATTGCAGTGGCATCACTACCTTTGTAGACACTTGGGGGAAATATCCCATGTGCTTTAAATAAGGGAATATAAATGAGAGGAGGATCCCTTAGGAAAAAGGGACACAGGTACAAAAGCAGGAACATTTGAGGATGCAGAATGGATGTTCTTGGGTCCTGGGTCCCTTTTCCAGGTTCTCCTTCCTTCAGTAAACGACCGTGGGTAAACTGAGCTTGGGGTGAGGTTCCACCAGGCATTCATGAGCCCGAGGTTTCATGCTCCCCTTGCCTCATGCTGCCACATTCTAGCTGTCCCATACAGGGGCCACATGGGAGGAACCGAGGCAGCTCAGGAGCACAGACCCTCCGAGATTCAATGACTGTGAAGAGCCACATGGCAGTGTTAACATAGCAGCCGATGCTTCTATGACAACTTTCTATTTGAAGAGATAAAGCCAGGGCCTCCTGGAGCTGTTGGAAGAGAGGAGGAAGAGATGGGAGGGGGGTTAGGAAGAAGCAAGAGAATCTCAGTGACATGGTGATGTGAGAAAGGTCATGGAAGCCCAGGTGTTGGCCTTGGCTAGCCAGAAGCATCTGGTGAAGGACAGGTGGTGCTGGGGTCTGGGGTGTGCTAAACGATGAGCTAACAGTGTAGCGGCAGCACGGTGCCTGGTCAGGGCTGGCTGGATCTCTGGGGCCTCCCTGGCCAGTTCTCAGATGTCATCCTTTATGGAAACTGTCACCTGAGGCCACTCAGAATGTGCTGCTTTGTCTACAGGGCCAAGCTCAGACATTACGGAGCCCAGAGCCAGAGGCGATGGAGCTGAGCCACCGACAAGGTAGGACAGGAAGATGGGAACGTTACCTACACAGATTGGCTTCTTGGGGTGGGGTGGGGTGGGGCTCACCTCCTCATCTCCCTCGGTCTTGCTGAGGCCTCTAGATGGCATGGGTTGACCCACCCAGGGTACTCTGAGCACAGAAGGAAAGTGGCAGGAACAACTGCTGAGCCTTCCATCTGCCAGGCCTGGAAGCTCTACCTTAATGTGGTCCTGGTCTCTGGCTTCTTTGAGTTAAAATTGGATTGTTAGAGAGCGCTCTATGCACCTAAAGTGGAGGACTATGGGAATATAGAGCAGGGTTGGTGCATCTGTGCTCTGGGTAGTATGTACAAGAGATGGCAGGCCTGGAAAGGGAAAGGGGTCTTATGCAGGTGTGGCCGAGTTAGCACAGCTCTGGAAGGTCCCCAGGGCAGCTGGGAATGGCAAGGACAATAGGGAGCATCAGGGTATTCCTGCCACAAGCTTCCCAGTGATTGGAGCCACCCCAGAGCTTAAGTCTTTCCTGAGAATTCGAACACAGGAATCTGTTTTGAGTGAGCATGAGGGGCATTTTGATAAAAAGGCCAAAGTCAGAAAACGCTGTTCATGGTCCTTCCATGTTCAGAGTAGTAAACAAAGTGGGGCTTGCTTCCTCTACTCACGTGGCTGGCAAAGGGATGATCAGAGATGCAATGAGATTTTAGAAGGCCAGATGCAGGCAGGCAGATATCCATCCATCCATCCATCCATTTTATCCATCATCCATCCATCCATCCATTCCACCCATTCTATCCATCCATCCATCCATCCATCCATCCATCCATCCATCCATCCCATTCATCCATCCATTCTATCTATCATCCATCCATCCACACACCCATCCACCAACCCACTCATCCATCCCACCCACCCTATCCATATATCCATCCATCCATCCCATTCATCCCATCCACCCTTCCATCCACATCAACCCATCCTCCCCATCCCATACATCCATCCCATTCATCCTACCCTATCCTGTCCCAACCCATTCCACCCCATTCATCCCATTTATCCTATCCTATCCTATCCTATCCTATCCTATCCTATCCTATCCTATCCTATCTATCCATTCCATCCCATTCATCTATCCCCTTCCTCCATCCCATCCCACCTGCACCATATCAGACCCCAAGGGATAACATCACCACCCTCAACACTTCTGGAAGACAGAGACAAGTAGGAGGTTTCCCGATGGACAAAGGTAAACGATCTTTGCTCTTGAGCCAAGAACCCAGGACCCACCCAGGCCTGAAGTGCTACTAACCCTGAAGGCTGGCAGAAGACTAGGCTGCTATTGTTACTTCATAATGGCTCAACAGATGAGGCAGCCAGGAGGGCAGGCTGGGTACATGGCACCAGTGAACCTTGGGTCAGGAAGGAGTGTGAATTTGCTCCTGCACAGACATTTTCTTCCTAGGGGCAGGTGACACTTCAGCCTACCAGGCAAGTGCTGTGTAATCTGTTCTTCCTACCTCTGCTTCTATTCTTGAAGCCTAGTTCTTGAAGGCCCTACTGCCTGGCTGTCTTATGCTTTGGGAAGAATCTAGGAGAGAAGGAGGACCATTTGGCTCCAGAAGACAATTTGTCCCTTTGGCTTTTGTGGGTGATAAGGGGAGGGGGCAAAGAGTGGAATAAGACAGGCAGGAGGAAGTGGGGAGAAATGGAGAGAGAGTCCTCTTTTCTCTGCACCCTCTCCCTGGTGAAGCACCCACACCATTTCCAGTGGGGCAGAGGATTCTGACACTGCCCTCCATGACAGTTGAGCAGGACCTTTCAACAGGGCAAGAAAGTCACAACACTGAAGCCTGATGTTTGCACCAGCCTGTTCTAAAACCTGACTGGTGGCCACCGAGCAGTGGGGCAGTAGCCAGGGTCTGTGAAGTAGGAAGGGACGTTCCCTCCCTATCAGTGGTGTGGACTGGACCCTGAGAGGCAAGGATGTGTTTAAAGCAAGTTAGAATGCAGCATGAAATCGGATTTCATTGACACACAAAAAGCAAAACAAAGTGTTGCAGACTGGAAGACTCTTCTGGAATATTTAGGGGCAAGCTAACCACACATTTCCAGCTGACTCCTGAAGCTGAGAGTAAGGGCAGGCTGTGAGGGCCACGAGGACTCTCGTGCACAGCAGGTGCACTGGAATAGGCACCACCATGTTGCTTAGAGAAAGCACTCCTGCTTAGCCAAATTCAGGGCCATCAATTCAGCCTGCAGTCAGATTAGAGGAGACTGGCATCTTGGCTTGGATGAGACGTTTTTATTCCTTGGGGTTTGATATTGTGTAGACATCTATCTCCTTTACTGAGGGACTCAAATGATCTAGGGATCATGGAAAGCCTGAAACTGGCCCCCTCCATAGACTTCACCTGTGTGACCCTCTTCCCTTATCTATGGGGAGGAAGGAGGCACTGTGGAGCTTACAGCTGAGGTAGAAAGGGGAAATCCAGGTCAGTGAGGTTGGACTGTGCATAGTGCTGAGCAGGGAACTGGCCTAAACCATCTTGGGGCCGGTGCGACAGGAGGTGTTTGTGTGTATGTGTGTGTGTGTGTGTGTGTGTGTGTGTGTGTGTGTGTGTGTTGGTCTGTACTGGAAGAAATAAACTGATTTGACTTTCAAAAAAAGGGAGGGTGGTGGATGGTGGAAAAGATGGCTCAGGAATCAAGAGCCATAGCTGCTTTTCCAGAAGACCCAGGTTTGATTCCCAGTACCCTCATGATGGCTCGCAACTGTCTGTGACTCCAATCTCTGGGAATCCAACACTCTCTTCTGACCTCTGTGGGCGTGTGGTGCCTGGTCTTAGATGCAGGGAGAACACCCTTATACATAATAAAAATAAAAATAAAGGTTAAACAATTAAAAAATTTGTAAAATGGAAGGGACGGCCTCAACAGGTCATAGGCCAGCCTGGGTGATGCTGAGAGGTGAAGTGACTCAGGGTAACCAGGGGATGAGGCGTCAGTCCCTTGTCTGAGCCAGGGATGACAGAGTGGAAAGCCCTAAGCTGAGGACAGAGTCTGGGGGTAATGCATGTGGGAACAAGAAGGGGAACCCCAAGATCCAGGAAGGTGACTGGAATGGAAGGCAGAAGACATGGGGGACAAGGAGCAAAGAGCCCGTTCAGGCACTTTGCCAACCTGAAATTTGGCCAAGCCAAGAGCCACCCCTGCCACCCCCATGCCTAGTGGACTCATCTTTATGGTTTGTTGAGGCTCCAAGGGAGCAAGGGAGCTGACCCGAGTGTGCCAGGGAGCACTAAAGCTCAGAGAGGCTGGATCGCTCGCTCAAGACTGTGCATTTCGGACAAGCCTGGGTCACAGTCCCTTTGGTCATAGCCTTGTGGGGACAACTCTGTGCTGTGGAGGTCTGCCCACTGATGTCCCTCTGTCTCCTCTGCTTTTGTGCCCTGCCTTGGGATCCTGCGGTACCTGTGCTCTGCCCTGTAGTCTGGGTCTGGCTCTCTGGTTTTTGTCTATTTTTCTCTCCCATTGGTCCACCTGTCACCTGCCCTGCATCTGCTTCCCACGCCATCTTGTGCCCTCTGACCTCTCACCCTCCATCTTACTCCCTGCCCAGGTACAACCACGTTGACAAGGACACACCCGAACGACAAGGAGGGCCAGCAGGACATGAACTCCTTCAGAGCTAACCATAGCTCCTTGGACAACTCCAAATTTAAGTACCATGCAAGGCTCTCCCAGAGCCCCTTAGGCAGCTCCCTGGGCCAGGGCTACCTGGAGACTCCACCTCTACCACCAACTCCTACCTGCAGGACTTCTCTGGCTATGAACTCCCATCCTGAGGACCTGAAGAAGGGGGCATCCAGATCCAGCTCGAGAGATGCCAGGGAGACCTTCCGAGAGGGATGTGTCGGGGAGGAAGGCCAAGACTCCAGGTCCCCAGAGCAGAGGACAGTGCCTCTGAGCAAGAAGGACAGCGTCATTCCTGAGAACATCCGCCACAAATTTGGGAGCAAGATGGTGGACCAACTGATCTCTGAGGATCAGGTGACAAAGCCAGGGACTCACTCGGGAGACGACGTGGGAAGGAAGGTTGTCCTTAGAGGCTTTTAATGAGGATTCAAAACCCATTCTTACAAAAGGTCCTTATACTGTTAGACCTGCTTCTTTCAAGGCTCTCAGGTCTACCTTCCACCCCTGTGTTACAAGTAGGAAAATAGAAGCCTAGAGGGTCCCAAGACCTGCCAAAGTCAAGAGCCTGCTCTATGTCAAAACTGATCTCATGGTTTCCTGCTTCATAGGCCCAGCCTTAACCTTGTGGGTCTCAGTTTCCTTCCTGGTATGAGAAAGAAGCTGGTCTCAGTGTCAACTAAGAAGTTTGATTTATGGGATGTCTTAGTATTAGGCAGCAAGTTGGGGCTCTAGGGTTCCTCAACTGTGTAAACTGGGGAAGTCTGGCCTCTTGAAGTCCTGTTTCCTCAACTCTACAATGGTGGGGACAGACTCAGCTTATAAAGAGCCTCTTTCTGATGATGTATACAGTAGGAGCTCAACATGTATAGGATCATTGCTGTCCGCTCATGTCTTTGCCCACTGGGAGGAGAGACTGGATGGGGGAGGTATAGAACTGGCCCTGGGGGCTGCAGCCTGCAGAGAGGAAGGCAGGGTAGGAAGGAGAGGACATTCACTTAACCCTCCTGGTCACTTTGTCTCTTGTCCTTGCCTCCCCCATCAGGCTCGACAGGCCATTGGTGAAATGTTTGAGGGCCAGAAGAGGCCAAGCTCATGGCCTAGCAGGACCCAGAGCCCCATGCAAGCCTCCTCCATTTTCTCAGACTACTATGACCTGGGCTACCACATGCGATCCAACTTGTTTCAAGGTCAGGTTAAAAGGCAAGGGTGGGGTTGTAAAGCATGCTCGGTCCCCTGGACATTGGGCACCAGAGGTCTTTGGGGATTCTGTATCTTAAGGCCCAAAGGCACAATCCTACAGACATCAACTTTACAAGCACCCAAGGCATCCTCCTTGCTGACGTGCCCTGTGGGAATACCAGAATCATCTAGTCCCTGGCAGGTGTGACTTCACATGCAGGTTACAGTGAGGCCCTCCCTCACTAGACACCTATGGTTTTCTAGTCTGCAAACAGGAGGCCTAGGTACTCCAGACCTCTGACACCTTTGTTGATGGTGACAAGAGCAGCTTTATTGGGTTCAAAGGTCAGCTTGGTCACTCACTAGTGGCTGGGGACGACTGTGAACAGGAGGCCTCAGCTCTCTGAACCTCTGTCTCTTCCTTGTGCAACTGGGTTGATAAAGACAAAGTGGTCCTTACTGCTATGGGCAGGATTCCAGGACAGTAGGGTGACAGGTCATTTGTTTTTTGTTTGTTTTTTCCTTCCCTGGAGCTCGATGGTGACATCACCTGCGGAAAATGTGGGATGAAGAGGTGCCCATTTCTAGAAGGATAACTTGGCCCGGCCAGTCCTGTTTGGTTCATGAGTGCCATGGGCTTTGTGTCACAGCTGGGCTTGCAGCCAAGAGCAAGACCCACGATGAGAGGCAGGACTCACAGTGGTGGTCCCTAGGGGTAACAGGATTCCCAGGTCTTCTCTCTAGGATTTGGGGGTACAGAGTGCGTTGCAGGAGCTGCTTCTCTTTGCACCCTTTTCAACTCAGCTTCACTGTCTAAAGTCCACTTTAACTGGCCCTCCTCCCTCCAGCTGTCTTCAGTGCTCCCAGGGTCTGTCTGGCAAGACCTCCTTTCCCTGGCTTTGGGTCCCTGTCACCCCAGGAACCAGACTCACAATGGAAGCCTTTCTGGGTTTTTCTTTGAGCCTGAGGGCTCTTTGTCACTGGCTGGGGGAGGGAAGCTAGATTGGATCAAACTCCTCTTTCTCGGAGACTGGGATTCTCCTTTCCCTGTTCCACACTGGTCACCAAAGAGTTCTTACCTACTCTACACTATAAACTACGTGCATGAGCATAAAAGGATATTGCTTTTAGGGAACCATAGCTCCCCTCATGCGGCCTAGGCGGTGGAAGTGTGTGTGCCAAGGGAGAGCAGGAACCAGCCTCCGCCAACTCCCAAGGCTCACAAGGGTCCATTGTTGGATTTTCCTGAACTGACTGGCATGTAAATGGTATCTTGACACTAGACTGGAGCAGCCTGCACTGGGAGACTGACGCCAGAATGAGGGCTTTGGCCGGCAGCACTCTAAGCATGTGACTGTCTGTGTCCCTGTCAAGGTCCACCTCCTGGGATTCACCTTGGCACTCCCTGCTAGGAGTAGGTGAGGCGTGGCTGCATTGAGGCAGGGGAGAGAAGCCAGACAGGAAAAACAGTCTGGGTCATGGATCCTAGAAAGTCTTTTTCTGGGGTGGAGTAAGAAACTAAGGTAGTGTGGGAGACAGGGGAATGGACTTGTTCAATTTGCATGAAGGTTTGCTCCAGTGCAGTGTGGAGAAAGACACTGGGGATCTGTGAGACCAGATAGGGTAGACACTGGGACAGTAATGAGGAAGGACTGAAGGAGGAACCGATGACTGCAGCCTGATGTGCTTGTTAGCCTTCTGTTATTGCCACATAAATGCCCAGGATAATCAACTTATAAAAAGGTTAGCTAGATGCAGTGATACATGCCTGTAATCCCAGCACTCAGGAGGCAGAGGCAGAGGCAGAGGCAGAGGCGCAGAGGCGCAGAGGCGCAGAGGCGCAGAGGCGCAGAGGCGCAGAGGCGCAGAGGCGCAGAGGCGCAGAGGCGCAGAGGCGCAGAGGCGCAGAGGCGCAGAGGCGCAGAGGCGCAGAGGCGCAGAGGCGCAGAGGCGCAGAGGCGCAGAGGCGCAGAGGCGCAGAGGGGCAGAGGCGCAGAGGGGCAGAGGCGCAGAGGGGCAGAGGGGCAGAGGGGCAGAGGCGCAGAGGCGCAGAGGCGCAGAGGCGCAGAGGCGCAGAGGCGCAGAGGCGCAGAGGCGCAGAGGCGCAGAGGGGCAGAGGCGCAGAGGGGCAGAGGGGCAGAGGGGCAGAGGGGCAGAGGGGCAGAGGGGCAGAGGGGCAGAGGGGCAGAGGGGCAGAGGGGCAGAGGGGCAGAGGGGCAGAGAGGCAGAGGCAGGAGGATTACGGTGAGCTTGAGGACAGCCTGGGCTACCTAGTGAGCACCAGGTTAGCCTTGGTGATAAGAATAAAGTCTTTTTTCAAAGTAGCAAATACAAATCAAAACCGCAAAGAGAGGAAAGCGTTACTAGGCCTTGTGGTTTTGAAGGTCACATAAAGGTGATCAATTGGCTTCTTCCCTCTGGGGGCTTTGGTGAGGCAGGATGTCACAGCAGGGAGTGTGAGATGGAGGGAAGCCATTCACTTCATGATTCAGAAGCAAAAACAGAGAAAGAAGAAGTCAAGGTCCTATTATCTCATCGGGGCTCCTCCTCCATTCCCTGTGACCTGAAGTCTCTCAGTAGACCCTACCTTGGTTTCAACTATCTTCCAATAGTACCGAACAGGAGGACTAAGCACTTGACATGGGCCCTTTGGAAGACATTTCAGGCTCACACTAGAGTACTTGGTCTAAGTTACTGTGCTGGCCCACTGCACATCTGGATGGTACAGTGTGCCATGTGGCAACTCTGGAGGGCTGGGTCCCCATGGCCTTAGGCACAAAGGTCAGGGCATTTGTGTGAGGTGGAGCATTTGATCAGAAAGGACAGGCTGAAGAATGGATTTGGGTGTGAGAGTAGGATTAGGGCTAATTTCAAAGCAGTGGACCGAAAAGGCCTGCAGAACAGGTTCCTGGTTGTGGTTCCGGAACCGTCCAGAAGAAGCAAGGTGGAGGGCAGGATATGCTGAGTCATGAGTATAATCCTGTCTGCTTTCTCAGGCTTGCTTTAAGCCCTTAATCCTCCTCAAATCCACTTCTGTCTGCAGTAAGAAGGATTCTTTTTTCATTCCTTTGTGTGGAGTATTTATCTCCCAAAGAGCGCCATCTTCCCCAGGGACCCATAGGTGTCTGCCCTCAAGTTTCCACATACAAGAGGCACTCTGGGGCCTCTCTATTCTAACATCTCAGATTCCACTGTGGTCACTGAGCTATTGGAAGTTGTCTGGGAACATGCACCATCCTTCCTGCAACACCACCAATAAGGTCCGTGACATCCTACCAAGATGGTCCTTTGGCCTCCAAGTATAAACAGACACATGTATAACCCTGCCTCCCCGCACCCCCATGCATACTTACACAGACACACACACAAACAACAGACAGACAGACACACACACACACACACACACACACACACACACACACACACACACACACACTGAACTGGAATTGTGTGGCTATTACAGATGAATGGTCCAGAGCAAGGGAAAGTATTGGGTCTGGCTTTACCTTGAACTGGCTAGAGCTTCCGCTTCCAGAGCCAGCATTCTGAGGTGGTGTGTGTATGTGTGTGTGTTGCCCTAAAGGCCTCCAGTCATTCTGCTGCTGTCGGCTGAAGGGTGGCAGGGGTTTGAAACCAAGCCCTGTGGTATGTTCTGCTGTCAACCTCATGCCCCAACCCCTGCTGGCTGGAGTTTGGAGATGTTCTTGGTGCTGCTCTAGTTGGTGCCTGCCCACCCACCCTCTGAAAGCCTGGGCATAAGACTCATCAGTGCCTTGGGGTTACACCCCTTTCTAAGGCCTTCGGCCATACAGTTGGCCCATGTGTGCACTGATACATCAGCACAGGCCAAAGCCTTTTGTTTTGTGGTGGTTTCCTCCAGACTCTGAGGCAATGCAAGAGTTTCTGAAGCAAACTCTAATGCCATCTAATTAGATTTATTCTGAGAGGTGAGAGGCAGGCAAGTCTCTGCCTTGGGGAATCTAAAAAGCCAAAGTAATCCTTTTAAAGGATGCTGGTCATCACCCCACAAGCCCCAAATCTGACCATTTCACAGCATCACCTAGGGCATGCTTTCAAGTTCTGTCCAAAGGCTTGTGTCTCAGCTGGCTTTGATCCCCGGCTGTCATCACAGCTGAGGGCTTCGGACCACCAAACCTCTAATTTATCCTGTTTCACCAACCTTACAAGTAGTAGATACCAAACTTGCACATTTATTTGCCTTTCTGAGTGATTTCTAGCTTGCTGGCATCGTCCTCAGAGAGTGCAGCCTTAGACGTTGGTGGGACCTGCTGTGCAGCCCAACTCATGGCTGTTCTGGCAGATGTCCTCATGAGCTTGCAAATCCTCTTTCGGCTTGAGACTTTATGTTTGCCTAATAGGAGAGGCCTGCTAATGGCTTCTGCACAAACCCTGCCAGTCTTCATTAGCACTCTTTGCTTGATCTATTAATTAGTGAAAGATAAACCTCTAAATCCTTCCCATGGTAGCAGGCTCATCAATTACTCTCTTGACCTTGGTGTATCTATTCAGATGCTTGCACTGAAGCGAGCTTAGACCCGTACACTCTGTCTATACACATATATACATGTATTATGAGCCATGCTCTCTCTCTCTCTCTCTCTCTCTGATTTTAAGTGTGTATGAGGGTGTGTGTGTGTGTGTGTGACACACGCAAATCCCATCATGCCTGTGAAGGTCAGAGGATAATTTACAAGAGTCTGATCTCTGCTTTCATCAGATGAGTCCCAGGTATTGAACTCAGGGCATAGACTTGGCAGCAAGCACCTGTACCTGCTGAGCCATAGTGGCAGCCCCCATTATTTTTATTTTTTCCTACTGCTTTTGACTTGCAGTCTATTTTGTTTGGTATAATTGCATCCAGCTGGCATTTGGCTGATGTATCCTTTTCTGTCTTCTTCATATTCATCCTCTCCCCGTGTCTTTTTTTAAAAGTATGCTTTAAATAATACAGGTTTGGAAATTATTTACTCTGACAATCTGTTCTCTGTAACCAGTGAGTGAAGTCAGCTTTTATTTCTGTTGCTGATGTAGTTGGGTCGATCCATTCTTTCTTTGTGTTTTCTATTTGTGTTTTCCATATGCTTTTTAAAAACTTAAATGAGCTTCTACATGTTTTCTCCTATCAGATTTTTTTTTTGCTCTTTTCTACAGTTCCTCTTCATTTTCTAGTTATTTCTGACACTTTAAAGTGCATAGCAGACAAATCCTCAATGGATAGCATGATCCCCCTGAGCAGTCTCAGGACAGTAAAAGGCTGTCTTCAGTCTCTCTTGCCCCTCCCTGGTGTGATGTCCACCAGGACACTTTGTTGTAAGGTCAAACGATGGAGCTTCCCTGACTGGGCTCTTTAACCCTGCAGCCCTGTGGATATACAGTCCCCTAGTGTTCCAACAGTGAAATGGGCACAATAGTCACATCTGCTTCCTGGGAGGGCTGATTCAATGAGCAAACTTCTGGGGGAAGCATCTGGTCTGGAACCATTCTTAGCTCCTGGTATATCTACACACACACACACACACACACACACGCACGGCAGGCTGTTGGTGTGGCTCAGTGCAGATCCTAGTGTGGCAGTTGTTCTTGACCGTCACGTTGGTTGGACCGAGGTCTAGAAGATTAGTAAACAAGGCCTCTGGGCATGTCTGGGGGGAAATTTCCAGAGACAGCAACTAAGTGTGTGTCTGGGGTGGGCATGGGGTGGTGGTCTACCCTAAATGTGGGTGGCACCTTCCATGTTTCCCAGTTGCCATGGTGAGCTCCCCCCCCCATTCGCTTGGGCACCTTGAACTGAAACCTCTGGAACCGTGAGCCAAAATAATTCTTTGCTCCCTTTAGTTGTCTGACTCAGGCATTTTATCACAGTGACTGGAAACGGATCCGTACAATGGCTGCTGCCTGAGATGGGAATGCCTTGCTGCGACTAAAACAGAGCATGGGGTTCTGAAACTAGCTGGCAGGAGGAATTTGGAAACGTTTGGGGTTTTGAGCCAGAGAACTACAGGCTCGCTTAAAAAGGGAGCTGAGGAGTTCACGCCACCAATGAAGTTGTGCACAGCGTGGACTGTTCTAGTCTGCTCAGATGGGAACAAGGATTATCTTGGGAAAGGGGCTAAAGGTCACTCATTCTACAGCCTGAAACAAGAACGGGTTTACATTTGATCCATGTCCTGAGACTTTGTGGGAAGCCGAGTTTAAAGATGGGCTTCATCTTCCCAAGGTTGAAAGCAGACCTCACCCCTCTTCTATGTACAGAATCTGAAGCTCGGAGGGAGAGGCTAAACATTGAGGCCACACTGAACCCTCCCATTCCCCTTCTCCTCCACAACAAACACCCACAGAGTAAACTGATACTAAGATAAAGCACAGGGTGCCTAGCTTCTGTGACCTGAGGATTTCTTTATGGTATCTGACAGGCCCACCCCAGGAGACAAAGAGCCTCATGAAGGCTTCCTACACGCCCGAGGTGATAGAGAAGTCGGTGAGGGATGTGGAACACTGGCACGGGAGGAAGACGGATGACCTGGGTAGGTGGAAGCCTGGGGGAGGGGCGGCTCTTTCCTCCATGGGCAGGGAGGGTGTCTCAAGGTGCAGAGCAGGAGGGGGTTCCTTGAGGTGGATCTGAAGAGGCATGGGGGCACGGACCCCCGGGGTCTGTACCCCCTGGAAGCTGCTAGCCACTGTGATGGTTGCTCTCCGGTTCCCTGCAGGCCGGTGGCACCGGAAGAATGCTATGAACATGAACTTGCAGAAAGCGCTGGAAGAGAAATACGGAGAGAAGAGCAGATCCAAGGCCAAGTAGTTGAAAGGACATTGGGAGGAAGCTTGAGAATGTTGCCAATAAAGAAATAAAGGCTGTGGTCTGCCACTGTGCACTGCTTCTTCCAGTGCTGGGATGGCGGGTGTGTGTGTGTGGTGGGGCACGATCATGCATGAGGCTGGAGGAACAGCTGAGGAAGAAAAGCACCAGACAGCTTCTTCATGCCTTCCTCCACGTCCTCGGGGAGAGTTGGGGGAGCGGATCCAGTGTGCTCTGGTGACAGGTCCTCTACTAGACACTGCTAGGTTGCACCCTGCATATGGGCCCCTAGTAGATTTTAACTGTTTCTAGAAGTCTATTTCGCCCACACGAACCAACGGATGTCAGAGGGATGGTCCACAACACCCATCTCTCCCAGCCTAGGGGCAGATCTGATGGGTCTCTCGTAGGCACAAGCTGATTGGTTCAGAGTGGCCACGTGGCTCAGCTTGGGCCAATAAGGGGAATGACAAGGTGCAGATGCTGCCTGGGAAGCACTTATCGGAGCTGGACATGAAGCAGAGCATTCGCTACTAACATACTCAATGAGAAGTTAGGAAGCCAGGTAGACTGCCTTGGCGGACATTCTAGAACCAGAGGAACTGTGGGCGGCTCAGCATGGCCTTAGTCTTTCTGGACCTTGCAGAAGCCACCATTTCTGGACCACAGCAAGGATAGGTACTATGGCTGGGTTGATTGTCACAGCTTGATGAGTGACACATCTGGGTTGGAACCACAGTTGGGAAGAAGGGCGCTACAGCTGGGAGGGTACCACATCTGGAACGGTACCACAGTTGGGCTGCACAGCTTGGACGGGTTAACACCCCTGGATGGCTATTGTAATTTGGATAAAATAAGAATAGCAGAGATGATTGCCACAGCTTGGATGAGTACCAGTGTGTGCTGAGTACCACAGGTAGGGTGGGTATCATGGGTGGGACAACACAACTGGGACCAGCACCAAAGCTGAAAAGGATGGTCTAGATCCAAGTGGGATGGAGAGCACACTTGAAGTGGGTACCACAGGCTGGTCTGCCTATCATATGTTATATTTACTTGGACTTCTCCATGGTGTAATGACTGGCATCTAGGAAAGATCCAAGGGAGGCAGATTTAGTGGGCAATGGTTTAGCCAGTGTTACACCGGGTGGTTAATGTCCCCATGTCCTTGGTCTAAGAACACATGGTCAAGGCCAGACCATGACAGGAGATTCCACAGATAGTACTGTACTTCAAGGGGCATCTTGAAGACTGCCAAAATGGAAATCTACCATGGTGATCACTCCACTTAGGATAAATCAAAGAAAGAGGCATCAAGGTCACTGGCAGAAGGGGACATACTGTGGGCCTCCTCTTTCCCAGCCTCAGCTTCCTCCAAGTGAGGGAAATGTTGGTGGGGGGGGGGGGTAGGGGGAGGCTATCTAGAAAGAGATACAGCTCAGGGAGCACATCCGATGTCACCTCACATTTACCAAGCTAAGGGTGTTCAAGGTGCAAGGCTCAGCTCAAACTCTCTCTGGGTACCTAGTTTCTGCAAGGTCTGTCTTTGGTGCTGGGAAATCTAGACCCCACCTCTACGTAGTAGCTACTATGTACCCAGGATACAAGGCACCCAAGAGACTCATTCCGGGTTGCACTAAAGTAGGTCCTGCATTGCTTCAACACAGAAGCAATAGATACCAAACACTTTCCATACACAGTCTTGCCTGCTCCTGATGCCTGTTCTCAGCTGTTATGTCAGGAAAGAGAAGAAGCAGATGTGGAGAGGCCAAGGAAATTGCACAAGGCTATGCTGATAATGCCTGGGACCAAAATTCATTCTCTCTCTCTCTCTCTCTCTCTCTCTCTCTCTCTCTCTCTCTCTCTCTCTCTCCCCCCATCTTCTTCCTCCTCCTCTTCCCATTCTAGCTCCCAAATGATTGACACAAAGCTCTATTAAGTTTATTAACGGGGGCTGGTGAGATGGCTCAGTGGGTAAGAGCATCCGACTGCTCTTCCGAAGGTCAGGAGTTCAAATCCCAGCAACCACATGGTGGCTCACAACCATCCGTAACAAGATCTGACGCCCTCTTCTGGAGTGTCTGAAGACAGCTACAGTGTACTTACATATAATCAATAAATAAATCTAAAAAAAAAAAAGTTTATTAACAAGCTCTAAGCAGTACAACCATGCAGATATCCATCTATTCTAACCCTCTAAACTATCTCCCAACCACAGGCCCCATTGCACTTTGAATCTCACCCTGGCTTAATCTGTGTGTCCTTAGGACAAATCCCTCAGCGACCTGCTCATTGCCAGAGGACCGCGTCCTCTCCTGCTTTGGGACCCTCTCCCTGGGGTCGAAAATCATCAGTTCTCTATTATCCAGAGATAAATGGGGAGCATCCTTTATACAATGTTGGTATATCAGATAGTTCAATAATCAGGATAATGCTAGCGTCTGGACTGTAACCAGATCTCTGCACAGAAGTCAGCCACTGAATATATGGTCCAGTCATTTGAGGCAAGCACTACCAAATGAACTATATCCTCATTCCCAAAGGTACTTTATCTCCATCAGATACTCATACTGCAGCATCGTCAAATGTGTCAAGCACCACAGACACAGCCTTGTTAGGGGCCATTGAGAACAGCAATGGGCAGTGTAGTCCTTGTCCTCAGGGCATCTGCAGAGAGTTGCTGGAGAAGCTGGTTCTGACTAATGAGCTGTGCACACACAGATGAATAAAAGGCCATGGCACCTGTCATACGGGCAAAGAGATGCATCCATAAGTGCATACAGCAGAGACCCATGTGGGGCCATGGAGGAAAACGTGGTGGTAGGGGCATCAGGAATGGGGTGGGGCGTCTCTGGTCAGGTGGGAAGTTTCATACCAGAGGCTATCTCAGAACAACTTTGGGTCACTGAGATGGACCAGAAGGGGCACGACATTCAGGACAGCGTGCTGGGTAGGAATCCCTAGCAAGGAGCATTTGAGGCGATGAGTGTAGCTCATGAAACTTGGAGCAGAGGTCCGTGGAGGAGATGGAGGGACAGCAGACAGCACCTGAAGGAGCTGGCTCCCGGAAGCACTGTACCTAGGACGCCCAGTGCTGCCTTCTAGGAGATTATGATCTGGCTGAAACATATAGTCCTCAATGACAGTAAACAACAGCAAAGAAAACTGAAGGCATGTTCATTATTATTCTGAGCCATCCCAAGTGCAGATGAGGACATCAGCTTACCAGATTGACATAAATTAGAAGCAAGGCTAGAAGAGAATATGGTGTCTCATTGCTGAGACAAAAGACCTGACAATAGTTTAAGGGTTTATGTGCCTCACAGGTCCATGGCAGAGGGGGGGGAGGGGGAGGGGGAGGGGGGAAGTCGTGGGAGGGGAAGTGAGGCTGCTGGCCAGCCAGTCAGGAAGCAGGAATTAAGAATGCTGATACTTAACTCCGCTTCTCCCTTTGCTTCAGTCTGGGACCTCAGGCTGTAGGATGTACTGCCCACACCAGGATGTGTCTTCCTAGTTCAGTTAACCTAATCTAGGTACTCTCTCACACAGACATGCCCAGAGGTCTGTTTCTATGGTGAGTTTTTTTTCCCCAAACCCCATTAAGTTGACAGGATTAACCTTCACAGATGAGCAAGAACTAGGGCATGTATAACAGAACTGAATTTTCATCTGCCAGCCTCAAAATTCCATTTCTGTATAGTCTAGAGGACCCCCTTACACATGCCGAGGGAACCCGCCCCTGAATACTCACTGCAACGCTGATTCATGAGACCACCACCCAGATGTCCATCGGCTGGAGAGAGGACAAATGGGCAGTGGGAAGGAACGAACCTCCCCTACACACATCACAGAGCCAAGTCACCATGTGCTTTGCCCAAAGAGGTCAAGACCTGCAGGTTGAGACCCACTGTGCAAGACCACACCCATCATGTGACCCTCCAAAGGCTGACCAGGGCTCATGGGGGTGCTTGTAAGAGTAGGGAGAGGGGACTGAGAGCATCATATGGATCCACCTTCATGCTGCATTGAGCCCAGCACTTTCAGGGCCAGTCTGGCGAGAGAGCGGCTGGCAGAGTGCCTTCTGATGGGAGGAGGTGCCTGTTAGCACAGTGCCCGTGAGCTGAAGCAAAGTGAGTGAGTGATTTCCATTTTGGCCTAAGTGAACCAAGGAAGCACATTCTATGACTCCACCTCAGTTAAAGATTCCATCTCAACATGAAGAAGAGCTTGATATAATTAGACATTTTTCTAGAGAGAGCAAAGCTGTTGTGCTGGCAAACTAAATAAAACATGAATAGATTTTTTTTTTAACCTAAAGGAGGCCTTGATTTCCCAGTGCTGCTTTTGACAGCACTCTTGGCTCTCCGTGGTAGAATTCACTGTGATTGGTAAGTGCCACGTGCCGGAACCAGTTGTCATGTGACATTGATTATTACCGGGAAAAGTTATTTAGAGTCATCTTTATAATTTGTGTCACGGACATCTACCACAGAGAGAAGCCCCTAGGGATGTCCTGAGGTTGGCCACTGCTGTCTTGTGCCCTGGCTAACCATCCCAGGCCACCTTATCCTGTCTCAGTGGGACAGCTTCTCGACCTTCCTGGGGATGGTATGATTCCTCCTTCCACATCTATTGCCTTGTGACCCTTGCTGGATAGACATCTCAGGAAGCCACTGTTTGGGAGTAGGCTTCTGCACTAGTCCCAGCAGAGTCACCCATGGTAAAGTTTCAACCACCAAGCTGACAGCCATTTGTCTGATCTTCTGAGGAGCCAAGAGAACATAAGAGGCGAGAGTCAAATTTCCCAATAGACATATCCATGAAGTCCCCCCTCGTGTGGGTCTCCAGCTCTTGTGGATTGTCAGCCCATACAGTCCAAGAGGGCAGTGGGAGCAGAGACATCGAATAGGGGCTTTGGAATCCCTGTGAGTTTATACAGTGAATAAACCTACCGGGACCTCGCTGCTCTGCCTCCCCATTCCCCTTTACAGAAAGGTATCTTAGAGCAACAGTCCGCTTTGGCTATGTTTCTTCTCTCTTCCCACCAAGCTGTTCTGAGTCTATGAACCCAACTGCTTCTGTGAACGCATCAGAACGCTTGTTCTACTCGATGGAGTGAATTGTCATTACAGAGTCGACGATAAACATCTTAAACCTGGGTGTGGAGGCATTTGTCTATAATCCAAGCACTTGGGGGCAGGAGGACCAGAAGTTCAAAGGCAATCTGGGCTCATAAGGCCCTCATAAAAAAAACCGAAACAAAACAAAAAAGCAAAATAAAATAAACAGAAAAGAGAAAGAAAATAAATATAAAGCTCTTTAAGATTTTAAAATCGAATGGGTGTAATTTTATCCCTTGACACATAATACACACTGGAGCTGGGATTCAGGCCAGACGGTCTAACTGAAACCCCTGCCTTGGCCACCATGCTGCCTCACTCCACTGAAGTGCAAACTGCGGTTTTCTCAGGAATTCAGGTAGGTATGGATAGGGCTTCTAGAAGGTTTGTCCAGCCAGAGTACAGAGGAGGAAGTTCACATGGAGATTTTCTTGTTTACAAAGAGTTCTTAAATTCTTCCAGATAAGGAAGTGCCAGAGATCTTTCCAAGCTGGTGATAGAGGAGGAGGAGGAAGAGGGGGAGGAGGAAGAGGCATTGTAGATGAATTTGGTGAGATTTGGGTCAGAGCCAGGCCAGGCCACAAGGACAATCAGAGTAACAGTCGCTAGGTGCTGGAGTATAAGACATCACGGACTATGGTGGAGAAGTCATGAAGGGACAAAGAGGTAAAGAATAGAAGTCTTAAGAAATACTCTATAAACGAATGGGGAAATTGAGGCACACATACAGAGAGAAATGGATTGCTGCAGTCCAGACACAGAGAGGTAGGAAAGAGGGAGACAGAGATGTGGAGTCAAATCTAGGCCTTTGAACTTTCTAGGGTGACCTCTAGGAGACCTTAAAGTTTTCACTAACTATTGTGGAGTAGGTAGGCAGTGAGGCCCAGTCAGGACTGGGCTCAGCTGACCTCAGGTTCCTGTACACAGGAGAGTCAAAGACCTCGCTCACAGGAGCCCCCAGTGCAGTGGCTGAGCAGTGACTGATCGGAGCAGGTCGTGGAGAAGTACACAGCAGACTCCGTATTCCCCACAGGCTATTGCTCTTGAACTCATTAAGAGAGGCTTTCAGGAGATGCTGAGGAGAGGTGACAGGCATCTATGGGGTTAGAGATTGCACCCCAGGGTGGCTCTGGACATAGCTTTGCCTTCAGGGGACACATTGTCCACTCTTGGCTGACTGGTCCTTTGCCAGATGGCTGAGCATGGAGGTAGTAAATCAGCAAGACTGCCCCGGGGAGTGGGGTAAGTTAGCAAAGCCTACTGTGCGCAGCTAGCAGCTCCGAAGCAGGGTGGCACATCAGGGATAACGACTGAAATTATGGCTGCTTATACCTTTTAATACTGTCACCAGTCTGGTACACTCAGAGACTCCGCCCCTCTAAGCTCAGAAGCCCCTCCCCTCTAAAGTCTCCAATTGTGAAGAGGTCTCCTTGTTCTGTGGGTGACTGCAGATACCTCTGCCCCTACCCACACACCACACGTATAGTAATGGACATTGTTAAAGGATTTGAAATCCCCCTGAGCCTCTGTCTACCCAGCCATCATTCACAACCTGTTCTGTCCAAACCTTTAAATCAAACAAACAAGGGAACAAACAGCACCCCCCCCCCAGATTAGCCTCTAACAGAGCTCAAAGGACAGAGCCTTTGAGACCAGCATCAGAGGACTGTCTCCAAGGTGGGTCACTTCCAAGCTGACTCTGGGACTTGGGCTTCTATAAAGGGTTTACTTAGGAGCCGTTTTCAGGTGCTGCCATGGGGAGTGGAGAGGCAGAGGGAAGGAAGATGATAGAATGTATCCTTCAGCAAATTACCAGCTGCGGCTGGCACAGTTTCCAGAGGGGCTCTGGGAAGTGGTCAGAGCCTGAACATCTGTGAGCCATCCACTAGGAGGGCTGGATGGGAGCTGGTCTCAGGAACCACCTCTCTGATCCTGGCAACTCTGCTTAGCTGTCCTCATGGGGACAGTGTGGGTGCCTGTGGCTCGGGGGCTCTGTGAAGTTTTCTGGAATGTGGAAAGTGAAAGGAGATGAACCAAAGAAAAACAATTGCACGTGACTTTGTGGGGAAGAATGGGTTTTATCCAGTGATTACTGTCAGAGGGCAACATGACGGGATTTCAATGTGCTGGTTGACTTGATTTATTTATTTTTAGTCTAGAACCAGGCAGCATTTCATTTTATAAAATAGAGAACTTCCAGGGAGCCAACAGAGGGTTGCTCCATAATCAGAAAAGGGCTAAAGAAAGTGACTTACAGCCGGGCGGTGGTGGCACACACTTTTAATCCCAGCACTTGGGAGACAGAGGCAGGCAGATTTCTAAGTTTGAGGCCAGCCTGGTCTACAAAGTGAGTTCCAGGACAGCCAGGGCTACACAGAGAAACCTTGTCTTGAAAGACAACAACAACAAAAAACAAAAAAACAAAAAGAAAGAAAGAAAGAAAGAAAGGAAGGAAGGAAGGAAGAAAGAAAGAAAGAAAGAAAGAAAGAAAGAAAGAAAGAAAGAAAGAAAGAAAGTGACTTATTTCACTTGCAGGGGAGATAGGAAAGCATAAAAAGTCCTGGGCCGCCCCCCAGATGACTTCAGGAGACCTTGCTGTGCTCAGGGTTAAGTCAGAGAGAGCCCCACTATCCTGCCTTGGAAGTGTAGCTGTTCCTTAAGGTCAGAGGAACGATTTGTAGTGACTTGTCTGGTGCTGTGACAAAATCCTGGACCACAACTCAAGAGGAAGTGTTTCCATGGGCTTACAGTTCCAGGGAGCACAGTCCAGCATGACCAGGGAAACCTGCATGCAGAGCAGGAGGCAGCTGTCCACAGTGCATCCACAGGCAGGAAGCGGTTGGGGAAGGTCCACCTCTGTGGGTGGCCATAATCCAATTGTTGAGAGTCCCAGGGAAGGAAGCAGAGCTGAGTGTGAGTGCTTAGTGTACTCTCTCCTGTTTATTCAGGCCACGGCCCCAGCCTATAGGATGGTACCACTGCTAATTAGTCTTCATACATTGATCACCCCAATCTAGATCATCTCTCATTGACACGCTCATAGGTTCATTTCCATGGCGATCTTAGATGCAGTCAAGTTGTCAAGATTAGCCATCATACCTGGTGCCCTGGGACTTTGGTATGATGAGTTCATTGTACCTACCAGCTTGATCCATTGAGGCAAAAAACAATGGCCTCCTGGCCTTTTGATTTAATATTACTGACAAAGGGGAGGAAGTGACTCACTTCTCCTTTTGATTGGCTGGACCTTTGAATGGATGAATGGGGGTATAGAAGGGGAGAGTGGGGACTCTGGGGACAAATGTGGTCAGGTCATCTGTATTTGCTGGCTGCTATGAAGCTGTGGTTCTGTTTCTGTTGGTTCTATTTCAAAGGAATGGCTTTCAGGTTCTTGGACCCTCTGAATAGCAGTTGGTCCATGCCCAGCTGGGAGGGACAAAGGAAGGAATGTCCAATTCAAGCCTTGTCAGCTAAGGCTCTGGAAAAGAGGTCAGGAGCATGTGCCCGGTGTTGGCTGGAGTAAGATGCTCAGCCCCCAGTAGCATGGATCTGCCTTGGACTGGCTGTTTAGTTGGAATTTGGGCTTGCTGGGAATACACTCTCATGCTGCCAGAGGCCATGCCAAAGTTCCACTTGTCTGAGTGCAGATAATGGCACTTCTGTGTCTTGCTGTCCCCCAGCTGTCCCAGTCAGAGACATAGGACCTACATTCCAGAACACTGAGGCTTGCTCTCATCACGAGCACTATGTGGCACACAGGGACATATATACACACTGTCGCTGCGGTAGCTAAACAGAGGTATAGTGGCTCTTACAAACAGGTGTGCAATACTGTGGCATGTACACCAACATGTGTGTCTGTTCACATCTGGATATTAACACAACAGAGGCATTCATTGTTAGCGTCCACCCAAATACAAGTGTGCAAGAAGGGACAGCCTCACACTACTTTTTCCTCCTCTTCCTCCTCATCCCCCCTCCTCCTCCTCTTCTTTTTAGACTAACCAAGTGCACTAGTTAAAAGGGGGAGGGTAGAACATGGAGTTCTATCTTTAACTGACTGTGAGCAATCGGTTGAGATAACTCACCACCTCTGGACCTGTCCACACTAGGTTTAATGTTCTATCTACAGTTAGGGTTTTGCAATTCCTTGCAATGTTTGCACAAGAGGTCCGAGTTTCCGTTTGGCCCTGAGCTCTGCATAGATGCACCCGCACAGCTCATTCTGCTTGCTCTTTCCTTGTCTTGACCACCAGACTTCAAAGGCTTCAGAGATCTGCAGCGGGAGGGTCTGACGCCGCAGAGTTGAAGTAATGCAGGGTGCTGACCTCTAGGTGGCAGCACCATTCCGATCAAACCTCAGTGGGCTGCAGAGGGGAGAAAACTGGCCCCTCAGATAGGGGTTTGAGGTGGCCCCAGGATCCACTGTCCCCCACTCCCTGCCCCCGAAAGCTTGAGGTTTACCAAAGTAACTGCCCTAGAGGGAATTACCTGATCCATTCTTCTACCAAGGAATCTTTAATAGCTTTCTTTAAAAAATCTAATTACAAGTCATGGATAGTGGTGCCACACCTTTAGCTCTAGCTCTTGAGAGGCAGACAGACTGATTTCTGTGATTTCAAGGCCAGCCCTGGTCTGCATAGAGAGTTCTAGGACATCCAGGGTTTTGTAGTGAGACCCTTGTCTTCAAACAAACAAACAAACAAACAAATCTGATTACAAACGCAACACATTTTATTTTAGAAAACAGAACACATACACACAGATGTATGTATGTGCATGTGTGTGCATGGGAGGTGGCATTTGTGCATGTGAACGCTGGTGCCTCTGGAGGCTAAAAGAAGGTCAGACCCCTTCAAGCTGGTGTCTCAGGTAGCTGTGTACAGGGAACTAAATGTAGGTCCTCTTCAGCAGCAGGAAGTGCTTTACCCACAAGCCATCTCTCCGGACCATATGTGGTTTTAAAAATGCCTTTGGCTTTTTCTATCTTTCTTTCCACCACATCTTTGGGATTTGGTGGGCACCCCCTCCCCCAGGCCCCAATTCAGGATTCAAGTTAGAAACCAGGAGAAAGGCCCAAGTCCTTGAAACTCTCCCCACTCCTCAGGCACTGTTCTGTTGAGATCTCCACACAGACCTCCTCTCTATCCAGGTTTGAATGTCCACTAGGGATGACCGAGGTTCCCTTCTGAGATCTCTTCCAGATGGCAGAGGTTTCTCACAGTCTCTTCCTTAGAGGCCTGTCTCGTTCCCCTGTGGGCTGCTTTTGACTCAGACTTAACAGGCAGAGGGAAGGAGTAGCCATCTCTCTCAGAAGGCACCTGCAGCTGATGTGTGGGCACAGATGAGTTGTTCTCATCACTCTTGGGAGATATTAAAAGCCATACTTGCCATGGTGTCAATGTGGCTGGACTGGGGACCATCTAGGAAGCTTCATTTCTGGTGTATCTGGGAGGGGGTTTCCAGAGGAGACTGTCGTGTCAGTGGATTGAGTCTGGGATGATCCACCCTTGTGGGCAGCCACCATCCAATAGGCTGGAACCCCAGATAGAAGAACAAAAGGCAGAGGACAGACATCTTTCCCTCTCCTGGAGCAGGGACACTCTTTCTGCTGCCCTGAGATACCACACCTTTACAAAAACCCCTTCAGTCCCAACTGCAGGATTTATAGGAATAGACCTCCTAGTCCCAGCCTGTGAGTCTAGATTGAACATTACAGGACGTGTTTAAATGTGTATTGAGCCAAGATAGGAAATCCCAGTGTCTCCAGCTTGAAGAGAGCCCGCTGAGGCTTTGCAGGGTCCATAATCACGTAAAGTAATCCCCCAGACACCATTTCCTCTCCTTCTTTTCTATTTGCTTGTCTTTCTAGAGCAGTAGCCCTCGACCTGTAGGTTGTGACCCTTTTGGGGTCAAATGACCCTTTCATAGGGATCACCTAAGGCTGCCATAAACCGCAGATATTTACATTACAATTTATAACAGTAGCAAGATTACAGTTATGAAACAGCAACAAAAATAATTTTATGGTTGAGGGTCGCAACATGAGGGACAGTATTGAAGGGTCACAGCATCAAGAAGGTTGAGAGCCGCTGCTTTAATGAGCCCTGGCTAAGGACATTCACCTCTCAAGGGTGTGTGTCCAAGTCACGTGGTGTTCTGGGGAGCCCAGCAGTTTCCCCCGCTAAGAAAGCTTCCAAGATGTCAGGGAATCAAACTGAGCATTAAACTGAAAACATCAGAAAGATTCTTGCTTAGCTTTTACCTTTTAAATTTAGAAATGTGTTTATCTTTATGTGTGTGGGTGCTTCTCGCGCATGCGTGTCTGTGTGCTCTCAAGTGTTCTCTTTCCCTGTCTCTCCAAATGGCAGATCTGTTTCCTCCTGTCCCCTAGCTCACCGCACCATCTCTAGCTTTGCGGGGCACCTAGAATCAATGGGTTTTTACTGGGGGTCAGCCCTGTCTATTCATCTTTCTTGTTCTCTCTTGAAGGTAGCCAAGGGGGAAGAGCATTGGTGGGGGCAAGACTTGGTCTTGTGAGATATTGAGGGTTGCTATTTAATAATAATAATAAAAAATGTTTACCTGTCTTAAATCTAAGTCAGTTTGCTATGGTAGCTGACCTGGCTGTCTGTGTTCCTCTGAGACCAGAAACCTGCCAGTCTCTGGCATCATACCACAGTGAAACAGAAGGAGATTAAGTGGAGTAGCCCTGTTCTATCTCCACAGGAACTGTGAGGCTCTAATTCCCAGCCTACTACTCGAAGTCTCAAGAAGAAAAAGGGACACTTTGAGAAAGTGATTTTAATCTTTATTTCTAAGGACTATATGTGACAAGTTCTCCAAGGAAGTTCTCTAAGAAAAGATTCTCTCTTTAAAAAAAAAAAAAAAAAAGAATCTTCCCTTTCTTTTCCCTCAGCACTTACAGGTCTTTCAGAAAACATGACCACATGGTAAAAAGCTACCACAAGTTTACACATAAAGTCAAATCATCGATTGAATAAGAAGTTTACAACAGGGGATGTTGACATGCATATCCATTTAGAGTAATTATCTGGCTGAACATTCATTATTTGTCACAAGCTCAACAGGTTTATGGAGCGTTAAAGACCATAACTAAGTTGAAGTTTGTACAGATAAAACCCAGTCAATATCTTATCATCTCTCCTTGCACCTATAGTAAATCATTAGTTCCCTTTTCATGACTTTTGGTTAATTGTTTTATAACCTCTTGGAACGTGCTCTGAGTTGTAGATGCCTGCTTGCTATCTCAGGGACAATAAACTCATGACACTAAAGACTGGCAGGGTTCTCAGTGTAGTTTTGACATCATAAAGGACATGATAGCAGCCCTATTATAAAAGATCTTAATAATTACTAATACAATTTTAGGAATTCTTATAGGATTATCATTAAGAATTAAAAAGCCATCAATTTGTCTATATGGCATCACTAAAAGACAGACATCTTCGTTGTTCTGCAGAGATCTGCTCAGAAGGGTGGGCTAATACCTAGTCTCACACACACACACACACACACACACACACACACACACACACACACACACACACACGCACACACGCACGCACGCACGCATACACACACACACACCTTGCCTAGAGCAGCGAAACCATCAGAGATTTACAGTCCATGGCAGAACCATCTCAGGAAGATCACCTGCTCTTTTTCAGCTTCTCCCAGACGGCTCCTGGCAGGGTTTCATGGTCTGTTTCTGCTGACTGTCATGGCACAGTGTAGGCCACCACATCTCTCTGTATCCTGGTCTTGCCTCCTTGTTGGCCTCCTCCTCCTCCTCACTTGCTGTTTCTTTAATTCCTCTTCCTCTAGCACCTCCTAGGACTCTGTTCCCATGATGTCTAACAGACCTTGGTGGTGTGGGGGGGCTGGAGAGCTCACCCCACACCACTATTGTGCAGGTGTGGAAGAAGTGGAGAGATGACCAGCTCAGATACCTCTCAGGCCCAGATCCAAAGCTTTGACCTGGACAATCCCTACATCTACCCCACTGGTGAAATGCAGGAGTGCATGAAGGGGCCAGTTCTGCAGATCCAAAACTACAGGATCTCCATGACACAGGCCAGCAGCAGGATATCCAAGAGGAGTCCCAGAGAGGTGCAGTATTGACAATGTAGCAGAAGCCAGAGGCCTTGAACCAGACCAATGAGTCTTTGCAGTGAACATTTGTAAGAGAGGAAGGGTGGACAAAGGGATGACGGTGGGACACATGGACACTGTGAGACACACTGTGACACACTACAGATTCTTTAATGTGGTTTCTCTTTCTTTTTTTCTTTTGGGGAGGAGGTTGCAAGGGTAGAAGGTGGGTATGAGGGGATGGGGAGATGAGTGGGATTGGGGTAGATGATGTGAAATTCATAAAGAACAAATACAAAGTAAAAAAAAAAAAAGGTCAACTATGGTTCTCAGCTTCTTCCATGGACATCTCTTAGCTTTGCTGTCTTGTAAGCAGAAAGCAAGTGTGAGACATCTGGTTAAACTGAGTTGCAGATGACGGACAGCCTTGAAGTGCCGGTATGGTCCCTTTTTGGATGGTCTCAGAACCTTGCCTGTTTGTCAACCTGTGGGCCATAGCCAGGTTCTCTCCACTGTACCCTGTTCCTATGCCACCCACGTTCACTGAAACTATCCCCTTATTAGCCACAGTATCTCAAAGACACAGAGACTTGGGATAAGGGAGGTACCCAAGAATCCATGGGGGTGTCCTTACTTAGCTTTGATTCACAGTGTTGGGGACATGGACCCTGGGGAGGCTGCCTCCTGTAGCCAGGCAGGAACCCCAGTGGTGCAATAGGATCACCAACCCACCCACAAAATTTTCAACCCAAAATTTATCTTGTCTACAAGAAATGCAGGGATTGGGGACGAGGCAGAACTGAGAGAATTACCAACCAGTAACTGGCCCAACTTGAGACCCACCCCATGGGCAAGCACCGATCCCTGACACTATTAATGATATTCTGTTATGTTTGTCCTTTGAGAGGCTCTACCTGCCAACTGACTCAGACAGATTCAGATACCTGGAGCCAAACAGTGGATGGAGCTTGAGGACTCTTATGGGAGAATGGGAGGAAGGATTGCAGCCCCTAAAGAGATAGGAAGACCAATGGACTCAGCTACCTGCAGGAACCTGGGAAAGGGCCACCTTTTTTGAGAACAGATACCCTGGGTGGAAGAAAGGCACACAGGTGGTGCCTCCTGGCTCAGGCCATCAAGACAGGATGGTCATTTACAGAGTTATGCATAACTGGGATTTTTTGTGGTGTTTACCAAACCCTTCCTTATTCAGGTCTTCTTGATTGACAAGGAGGTAGGGCAAAGCCAGACTCACAAGTGGGTAGGCTGAGAAGAACAAGAAAAGGTTTGTTCTGATCCCAGGAGCACCCAGAACCTTATCCTGGCCCCTTGTTGAGGGAGATCACTATCTGAGGCAGCTTGGAGAGCTTCCTCACTGGGGACAGTTCCGCTCTGTCCTGGCAGGAGCCAAGTGATCAGGATTAGATGCTTCTCAAGTCCCCTCCATCCACCAGCTCCACTGCTGTGTGCACGGGGCAAGGAGAGTCGTCTGGTGTTACTGACATCTCAGTCACCTCGGCATGGACACCACTTCCCCAGAAAGGAGCCTCAAGAGAGACTGCCATCTGCAAGAGCCAGACACACAGAACACTGACAGTCACTTTGGGGGGCTCTTTATGTTGCCATTACCCACAGCAGGGACATCATCCGATACCAGCAGAACTGAACCATTTTCAATGGACCCAGAGTTTGAAAGCTGAGTGGTTTTAGGCATCATGTGGCTGGGTAATGATCACCTGTCCAGGATGTGGACAGAGAGCTGGGCATCGCTCTGTGCCTTTAGAAGTGTTAGGAAGCATACCACACACAGGAACCTGGAATAAGTGTCTGTGTTTCCAATACAAAAGTGATTATTCTATTTCAAAATACATTTTATTTTTTATTGTCCACTTCAGCTGCCATATGCCATCATGATTTCTTGATACATCATCTCATCGTACCATTTTCCCAGGTGACCAGAACCTGACTAAGTCACAGTAATCCACCATATTGTTTGTGTGCAGCACATCTCTGACTTCTTCCTGCAACAGAATGGCTCATTTCCATACTTCAGCCAACATCTCCCAATCATTTTTGCATCTCGATTTATGTTCCTCTATTCAATATTTTCCTCCTTTTGTGGCTCCCTTTGCTCAGCATATTACCTTCCTGTTTGACCCATCCTGACAGAAATGGCAGGATCTCTTGCTTCAGATCTGAATCACGCTGCCATTGTGAAGCACAGGCTGGCCAGCAGTAACTCACCATCTTTTTCTGCATCCTGGGTGCCGTGGTGACAGGTTTGCACCTCTTGCATTTTGAGGCCTAATTTCTAAAATTCCTCCTACACATATGGGTGTCTTGAGCAGGCATTTCATGGATTTCAACCCTTATCATAAACACAGGCGTTGACTCCTTCATAAACATTTACCATGACTGGAGTTTTCCTCTTCTCGTTTTTCACATACTGGATGTCTTCAGTACCTTAAAGAGTTGATGGCTTGAATTACAAGTCAGGTATGGCCTTGGTAGGGGTGGAATGAGATGGTTCCTGCTGCTGAAGCAGGGCCAGCAGGCATGGGCCTCCCTGAGTGCCAATGCCTGCTGTGGGAGTAAGGCTTGTTTGTATAGTAATGCACATATTTTCATGCTCCTTCCTTGAGAAATGTCCCCTCTGTTAACTTCCGTGATAATCAGAGATAGCATGAGTCTGGGAGATGAAGGTGTGGCTAATGTCTTAGGAAAATGATAAATGCTGGGACAGTCAGGATAGCCCACAAGGCTGTGAGAAACAACTCTGAAAACATGAGTTCAAAAATGTATATCTCAACTACGAAAAATATAAGGTTGTGATATGAATTATGTGAGGGGGCTTTATGAATCTAAAAAGATCAAAAGCAGGTGTGCTGTGAGCCAACTTGTCAGAAAAATATTAAGAAAAGAAATAAAGAGATTTAGGGAGTCATGATTTCAGGAGATTCCACCCAGCTAAGATTTTAAGATTTTCTTCCTTTCTTCCTTTCTTCCTTCCTTCCTTCCTTCCTTCCTTCCTTCCTTCCTTCCTTCCTTCCTTTCTTTCTTCCTTCCTTCCTTCCTTTCTTTCTTTCACAAAGGCGGACAGATTCTGGAGTTCATGGACAGAGGGAATTTAGGTCTAGGCCCAGGTGAGGTAGAAATTGTAATTTTAGGGTAGGGTCCTACACAGCTAGCTTATTGTCTGTGTTTGACAAAGGCAGATAGGTCTCTGGGTTCTTTTGTAATGGCCATGGGATGCTGATTCAAAAGGGATCCTTGAGTAAATGACTGGAGTGATATGTTGATATGTAAAATAAAAGGCTGTGCTTATGATCTGCAAGAGATGAGCTATCCAGATTTTAGAATAGAAAAAGAGAACTACTTGGAGCAGGAGGGAGGGAGGGAGGGAGGGAGGGAGGGAAGGAGAGAGAGAGACAGAGAGAGAGAGAGAGAGAGAGAGAGAGAGAGAGAGAGAGAGAGAGAGAGAGAGAGAGAGAGAGAGAGAAATGAGCTGTCTGGAGATCACCAGAAAAAGCAAAACAGAGGAAAGCAATCTGAAAAGCTGTCAGAGCAGAACATAGGTCCGTCAGCTTGGACCCATGATTTGATCTTGAGTAGTTTGTTTCTGCTCCTTCTACATACCCCTTCTCTCAGAACCCCTCTCCAAGTTGAGGCGGGTCCTTGCCACTTGAAAATGTTCTCAGGAGCCAGACTTTGATGCAGAGGAACTTTCTTCCAGTCTCTGTCTCATACCCAGTTTATGTGTCTCCCTCTGGAACAATAGGCAGGGACCCTAGTGTGCACATACCCCAGAGTGACCTCAACAAGCCTGACACTTTTATTCAGAGGTCCTTCTATGTACTTCAGTTAAGGGTGTACAGCCTGGGGGTAGTGGATGGAATGTTAATTCATTCATGAGATGACAGTGTTATGAGGGTCTTAGGTGAATATGGTTTGTTCATTCAGGGAATCTTTCCATGGGATGGACAAATAATTGTACATTATAGACATAGATTTAGATAGAAAAAAAAAACAAAGGCTGCAGGCAGAGAGGTGGACTACTGTTGTGTGTGTGGGGGGATATATGATACAACAATAAACTGAAACTTTATTTGAACAGACAAACAGTCCCCATAGGACCATGGGGGGGGGGAGCTGCAGATAGAAGTGAGAGTCCTGTTTCCCTCCCATCAGGTCTTTTATATGCTGCATATGACAATGACTCTCGGTACCGAACCTTCCCTAAAGGGGAGAAATTTGAGCTCCCTGGATATTACTACTGCCATATGACATCATTGATGCACTTGTATGTCCACCTTGACACAAGGCCTGACCTTTGGTCATGATGTAGTTGGCACTCAGGTTACCAAACCTGTCTTTGTGGGGGGGGGGGCGGTGTGGGCCTTCTGGATAACCATAAACAGTTATAAATGTGATAATGCCTCATAGGTAATGATCTGCCTTGGTCTAGGCCTAAGATCCAGCCCCATGGTATTGTGCCTTCTCTGAGGTCAGTTAGGAAATAGGTTCTGGGTACTTTTTCCATCATGGAGGTACAATATGGTGGTTCCAGCTAGTGTTCCTTTCTGGAAGGTGTCGTTTCTTTGGCTCACCTGGGTGCTGTCCTGTCATGATGACACTCTGCAGTCCCAACCCTTGAAGAACAGTGTGTGGCTGCTTGGGCATCAGCCCTGCCTCTTAATGAAAATGCACTGGGTCCTCAGGGCACTGAACTCTCAGAGGTCAATGTTTGCATGGTCTCCTGGCTACTGAGATTAAAAAGTGGTCAGTAATTGATCCCAGAGGCCACTTGACCTGAGGCAATGTATATCTTCCACCCTGTGAGTTTTGGCCCGGCAGTGGAGGATAGTATGCAAGTCGACCACCAGAGACTTGACTTGCTCTGAGGTCCAGCATGCATTTAAACTTTAAGATACCAAGCAGCTGTGTGTGTGGCATTTACTCAGCATTTGCATGTTGGGACTGTCCTCTGGTCTGCCTTCAGTGGCCTTCTGGATACTAGGCTTACCCTAGTGGCAGCATGCAGGAAAACTGGGACATGAGACTACCCTGAAGCCAACAGGGTAGGACACTCAGATCTGGGCTTGTTTAAAGTCAGAAGGCAATCATTCTATGGTTCTGGGTTTGCCTGTGGAATTGTATGTAAGGTGTTCCCTTGTGTACTGGAGATCTCTCTCTGTTTGTGTTTACATTCTTTTGTTTTTTTGTTGGTGTGCAATGTTTTTATTTCCTATGTTTCCTTGGGTGTAGTTAACCTGTTTGGATTGGAGTTTTCCTTTTTGTATCTTCTGTAGGGCTGGATTTGTGGATAGATATTGTTTAAATTTATTTTTCCAAGAAATATATTGTTTTTTTACATCTCTGGAGATTGAGAGTTTTGCTGGGTATAATAATCTGGCATGACATCTGCAATCTCTTAGGGTTTGCAAGATACCATTCCAGGTCTTTCTGGACTATCCATTGAGAATCCTGGTCTCAAAAATTACTTTCCCCTTTTCTTGTAGCTTTAAATATTTTTCTTTCTTTTATCTATTTAGTGGTTTGATACTTATGTGGTGGGAGGTCTCTTCTGGCCCAATTTATTTGGTGTTCTGTAAGCTTCCTGTACATTTATAGATATCTATTTAGGGGAATTTTCTTCTACAATTTCATTGAAAATATTTTCTGGTCCTTCAACTTGGGAATCTTCTCCTTCATCCATTCCTATTATTCTTAGGTTTGGCCTTCTCATAGCATTCCAGACACCCTGTGTGTTTTGTGTGAGGAACTTTTTAGCATTCACACTTTCTCTGAATGATGCATCAACTTCTTTTCTTGTATCTTCTATGCCTGAGATTCTCTCTTCCGTCTCCTGTATTTTATTGATTATGCTTGTGCCTGTAGTTTCTGTTTGCTTACTTAGATTTTCTATCTTTTGTTTTCCCTTACTTTCTGTTTTCTTTATTGCTTCTATGTCCATATTCAGGTTTTGAACAGTTTATATTGATTTTCTTTACCTGTTTGTCTGTATTTTCCAGTATTTCTTTAAGGCATTTGATTGTTCAGGCCTTGGGCAATATTGTGCTATATTTCCCTGGCTGCTGTTGATTTTGTCCTGGTTCCTAGTTATCCGGGTTAAGGGTTATTATGGGTTTAGGTGCTGATTTCTGAGTTCATCTTTGTTAGATCGCTGAGTGTTTTTTGCTGATATTTCCTTGATTCTGTTTCTTCTCTGGTCTTCTGGCCCAGGTTGCCTGCAGTTCTGGTGACCAGCCAGAGTTCAGGTCCAGTAGGGCATCTCTACTGGGGTTTTTGTGACCTGGGTGACCTCTGGGATTTTGGGAACCAATATTGCCTCTGAGGTTCCTAGAACCAGCATGGCCTCTGAGAAAGCAGAGATCTACCAAAGTTGTGATGTCTAATATGATGTCTAATCTGGTGCCCAGGAAATGGGGTATAGTTTAAGGCTGTTGGGTATGTTTTAAGGGAGTTAGTGTGCAGAGGACCATGTCTAACCTGGGGTCCCTAATGCCCACATGGCTTCTGGGAAAGCTGCTAGAGTGGTGGGCAAGAATATAGAGAGTTGGGGATATAGGGTCCACTTTTAAGGGAGGTTGTGGACAGGGGATAGGGTGTTACCTCTGGACCCTGGTGCTTCCATGGCCTCCGAGAAAGCAGTCAGGAACTCAGCAGGTCTTCTGAAGAAAAACATTTAATTGGTGTCAGCTTACAGTTCATTATCATGTTGGGAAGCATGAAATGCAGGCAGACATAGTATTGGAGAGATAGCTAAGAGTTTTACATCTGAATTGATGGTCAGTAGGAAGAGAAAGGGACATTGGACCTGACCTGCGCATTTGGAACTCAAGGTTCATCCTCGGTGGCACACTTTCTCCAAAAAAGCCACACCTATTCCAACAAAGCCACACCTCCTAATAGTGCCACTCCCTGTGAAGCTATCAGGGTCATTTTCACTCAAACAATTACATTCCACCCCACTCTGCCCATAGTCTTGCAGTCATATCACAATGCAAAATCCATTGAGTCTTCCTTTGAAAGTTCCTGTAGTCTATCACAGCACCAGCACTGTTTTAAAGCCTAAAGTTCAAAGTCTCTTCTGAGACTCACCCAGTCTCTTAACTGTAGTCCCCCTGTAAAGTCAAAACGAAGAAGCAGGTCACATACTTCCAACAATTAATGGCGCAGGATATACATTACCATTCCCAAAGGGTATACATAGAGCATAGTGAGAAAATGCTGGACCAAAACAAGACTGACAGCCAGATGGACAAACTCCGAACTCTGCATCTTCATGTCAAAACACTCTTCAGATCTCCAGCTCCTTTCAGCCTTGCTGACTGTATCACACTTCCTTTTCTAGGGCTGATCCAACCCAGTGTTAGCAGCCTTCTTCAGCAGGGATGCCAAAGAGCCTTGGGCATCTTCAGCATCTCAGGGTCTCTAGGGCGATCCAGGCTTCATCTTCACAGATTCATGCAATGGCTTCTTTAGGCCTCCATTCAGTAAGTCTGGCTTCAGGGACTTTCTTTTGACATGGAGGGAGATTCTACAACTCCTTTCTTATATCCTTGTCTCTGAACTCATAACCACATAGCTGAAGCTGCCAAGTTCCATTACTCGCTGGGGCTGGAACATGGCCTCTTTATTAAAATACATTACCTTCTCTTTCAAATACATTTTCACCAGCTTTCTGGTTTCAATGGTTTTCTTCACTGCCTAAGCTTGGATGTCCTGGAAATTGCTCTGAAAACCAGGTTGGTCTTGAACTTTGAGATCTGCTTGTCTCTGCCTCCCCACTTCAGGTATTAAGGCATGTGCCAGGCCCTACGCTTTGCTTAAATACCTTTCCATGTGTTGGAAGCTTGGCAGGGCGGCATCTTACCTTGACATCAACCATTCCCTGTATTCCATCTAACATCAAGTATTTCTTTAATCTTTTTATGTCCTTGAACACAGGATTGAACTCCATTGAACTTCCTGGTGCTCCCTTTCGCAAACTACATTTTGTATTTTTCCTAGCTCAGCTTGTTCATTTTCATCATAGAACTGTGTAAGTCAGACCAGCAAGAGCCATATGACACAGCCCATGCTAGGCAGCTTCTCACTGTCCTCCGCCAAAGCTTTTAATGCATAACTCTTCAATTTAGCCTCAGGTTGGCTTTTTACATAATGGCAGAAAGCAGCCATGTTCTTAGCCAAAACATCACAAGAATTGTTTCTGGGCCCCATACTAATATCCCCCTCTGAATCCTCCCGAATTGTGTCCACACAGTTTAAATAACCCTTAGCACCATTGTGTTCCATGCTCCAGCTAGTATGACCCAGTAAACCTTGCTTGAATTGCCCAATTGCTCTTCTAGTTCAAAGCCCCAAAGGGTTCCATATTCCTCCAAACGAAAGCATTGTCTGGCCTGCCATGGCAGTTCCCCTGGCCCCGCTACCAACTTCCATCTTAGAGTCTTATTGCTGTGAAGAGAAACCATAATCACAGACACTGGGCCTGGCTTGAGCATTGAAGCCTAAATGCCCACCCCCAGTGAAACAGGTCCTTCAATAGGTCCATATCTCCTCTAGCAAAGCCACAGCACTTAATAATGCCACTCTTTATGAACCTATGGGGCCCATTTCCATTTAATCCACCACAGTCCTATTTCAGAAAAGAGTGATGATTCTCCTCTTCCTCCTTCTCCTCTCTGCCCTCCTCCTCCTCCTTCCTCTCCTCCTCCTCCTTGTTCTCCTCCTCCCTGTCCTCCTTCTCCTTCTCCTCCTTCTCCTCCTCCTCCTTCATTGTCTTTGTAGTCATCGGTCTTTGTCTTCTTCTACCTCCTCCTCTTCTTCCTCTTCTTCCTTCTATTTTTCCAGTGCCATCCAAAGATGATGACTGCATTTCTGCATTGCTGTACACTCTGGACCCTCTCACGTTCTATCTTGATCATTTGCACATTTTTCCTAAACATGGCTGCTCGGCGATGTCCATTACAACGGGAATGGCTTTCTTCCATCTTTGTCATTCAATCTTGTTTGCAGCTCCCGAGGCTTCCAGCTAGCTTGTCTTGTTTCTCTTACAACACTTGAATGAAATTGTTCATGAGCTTCTTTCAAGAGTCTTACTGAATTATTCATCCATGAGATTAAAACCACAAGGGGAAAAAAGCCCTGATATTGCTAGCAACACCATCAAAGCATGAGCCTAGCTGAGCCTTGATTTGTGCATCCTTGATTCCTATCAAAAGAATCCTTGAGATACCAAGCCTGAACCATACAGGTAAGCATCCCTCCCCCCACCCATCTTCCCTGCTTGCTGAGTCCTCTGGGCATGCCGAGCTGTCCTGAGCAGCCTGCTATCCCAGCGGGACCTCCATTCTCACCCACATCTCCTTCCACCTTCATCTGACCTGTTGAGCCTAAACCATACAGTTGATCTTCCCTTCCCCCTCACCCCTGCTTGCTGAGTCCTCTGGTCATGCCGAGCTGCCCTGAGCAGGAACTTCCTCTGTGCCCCTTAGAGCGTGCCATTGCGCCAGGGCAACTTCTTTCTCCTGTGTTGAAATTCCTTCAGAATTGACATCATAGTCATGAGCTCCACAATAATTGATTACTGTTCTGTCATTTCAATCACAAATATACTTTCTTTACAAATACACTTATACAAGAATGCTATCTATCCTATTGATAAGCACAGCAACACCTGAAAGTCAAGTAGCACGGAGCAGAAACCGTTCGCACTCAGGTAGATCTGTGTTAAAATGCCTCCCTGAACTTTCATTTCCTAGTTGGCTTGTGACCGACGGCTATGAAGGACGGCTATGACAACTACATGGAGGTGGGAATGAAGGAAAGGGGAGCTTTGACATATAATTGGCGAATCTCTTTTTACTATTTGTAGATTAGCTGAAATTTAAATTGTTTGTTAGAATTTTTATTGTTTTTGTTTATGAAATTAGTGAATCCAGGGCTGGAGAGATGGCTCAGAGGTTAAGAGCATCAACTGCACTCCAGAGGTCCTGAGTTCAATCCCTAGCAACCACATGGTAGCTCACAACCATCTGGTGCCCTCTTCTGGCGTTTCTGGAGACAGCAACAGTGTCCTCACATACATAAAATAAAGAAATCTGAAAAGAAAAGAAAAGAAGAGAAGAGAAGAGAAGAGAAGAGAAGAGAAGAGAAGAGAAGAGAAAAGAAATTAGTGAATCCAGAAGTTGCTCAATATATTCTGAACTGATTACTAAAGTATCAGAATAAGGAGATTTTGTACAGAGACTTAATCAGGTGGGTACTCAAAAGGCTGAGCAGGTGTAGACACCTGCCACGAAGCCCGATGCTGTGAGTTCAGTCTCTGGATCACACTTGTTGGGAGGATGGAAGTGGCTCCTCCAAGTTGTCTTCTGACCTCCACATGTGAACCGTGGCTGGTGTACACCCATAAACAAACATATATACACATTTAAATAAGGAAGGAATGAATAGGAAAATCTGATTAGGATAACCACTTCTCTTGCTTACTTCAATGCTACTGAACTCTTTCTGAACCACTCAATGATGTAGTCACACAGAACAATAGAAATATCATTTATAATCTGAAAACGAAATCTGTAAACAAATAAGGCCAGGCAAGCCCCTCATTACAAACTGACAAATGTTCAGTATGGCCTTATTGAAAGGGACCAATTAATCTAGCAAGGCCTTGTACACAGAGAACCTGGTATCAAATTCCATCAAATTGAACTGATGGCCCTGTGATTTCTCCCACAGGAGGAGTCCCTGTGTGGCGTGCTGCCAAGTCCTGTGGCATGAAATAAGGCCAAGGAGGTGAACAGCAAGAGATGGAATGTTCTGGAAGAAGACCAAGCTCCTGAAGGTGCTGAGACACCAGGGGGTTCCCAGGCTGGGGGGCTTCATCTTGCGATTTATAGCCCCACATACAGGTCTCAGCACAGTTGACACCTGCAGTAGTATTGACTAATACAGAGGAATGAGTGGGGAGGGGGGCTTCTGAGGCAAGGAGGTATGAGCCCACATGGGACTTCTCTTACAGAGTCACACAGGATAGACTGTCTTTCTCTGGTAATGCATTGTCATGAATGTGTGAAATGTTCGCTTGGGCAAAACATAGATAACAAAACAGGATGCCAGAGTTTACTGTTGGCTTGTCCCAGGAGTGCGTTCTACTTAGATACACCAACTTGCCGGACTCCCAGAGAGGTTAGGGATTAAGCATAAACCACATGGATTGTGTACCTTTTAGATATTTGGTACTCTTCTCGGTGAATAGGAGGAACACTCCCGACAGCCAGCTTTCTGTCTGTCTTTCAGGTTGCAGACACAGTGCAACAGTCAGACTTTGAGAGAAGCTGTTCTTTTCTTTTTTTTTTTTAAAGAATTATTTTATTTATGAGTACACTGTTGCTGTCTCCAAACACACCAGAAGAGGGCGTCAGATCCCACTACAGATGGTTGTGAACCACCATGTAGTTGCTGGGAGTTGAACTCAGAACCTTTGGAAGAGCAGTAAGTGCTCCTAACCTCTGAGCCATCTCTCCAGCCCTCCCAGTCCCTGAGAAGCTGTTCTTAGTGCCCAAGCATCCATGGGCAGAAAGGGTAGAGTCCCAGATCATGTCTCCACCCATGGCTTAGGGAAGAGGTTCAAAGGCCACGGTCCATGATCTTCTCCTCTTGGTCCTGACAATGAGCAAAGGATGAAAGTCAGCTTTTAGCAAAGCAGGAGCCCTGCTCACCGCTGAGACACCATGGCAAGGATGTGTTTATCCTTGGAGATTACAGTACCCAAAATAAAATGTAAACTATAGACATATTTTCTTTGCTTTGTACTTTTACATAGGTTATTTCTTCTGTTACAAAACAACTGTGGATGCAGCATTGGAAATGGAGGAAATCAATAGTAAGCCTGGAATGGGAAGGCCTGACTCTATCTGTAAGTGTGTATAACAGGAAGGTAGGAGTCCACACGATAAAAGACTAAATCTCCAACCATGGACACTATTGTCTTAGGAACCACAGATGTAGCATGCTGCGTGTCCTGCTCTGTGCCAATTCCAGTCAAGGTTCCCTGAAGGCATCTCTGCACTCTCGTGTCTACTGTAACAACAATCAATTCTATATGTCTTCATTATTCTTTCATACATGTACAAGATACAGTTTGGTTGTGTCCCCCGCCCCCCCCCCCATTGTCTCTCATTACCTTTCCAATACCTGCTAAACCTCCAGTTCTTCCTGGTGAGTAGCCCTCCTGTTTTCAAATCTTTGCTTTGTGGGTTTGAGGAACCGTGTTTAAATAGGGCTGCTTATGTGAGTGTGAGTGGAATTTCTTTGTGGGGACATGAAAACATCACTGCAGAAGAACATAGCATTGTTCCTCTTGGCAATTGCTGAGAGTTAAAGATTTATAGAAACGTGACAAGGGACGCCTTATCCTTATAACCGGAGTGTAATATGAGTGTAATGGCCATGTTATATCAAGAAGTCAGTGCTTCACAGCAGTTACTCCCATCACCCGGCCCTTGCACACACTCTCCTTCCCTCTTCCATGGAGTTTCCTTAGCCTTGGAGGGTAGATATCCCTGCTCTGCTTAGGGCTGGGCACACAATGGTTGCTTGTTCCAGCACTTTAATCAGGCATGAGTCTGTGCCTAAGTTTTTTCTGTTTGTCTCCTTTTTCCTTTCCCTGAAATTCAACAATCACCCATGTGAAGAGGAAGGGGAAGGCATGAGAAATGATCCTGCCCATCTCCAGGGTTCTCCTCACAGAGACATTTCAGAGTCTTTGGCATTGGTGGGACCACATGACCCAACATCAGATCCCTCCCATGTGACCCAGCGTGAGCTCTGTGAGAATCCCAGCAACCCTCTAAAGGAACTGCATCCTGGCTTTAGCCCTTGCTTGATTTAGAACTCTCGAGTTGAGTGTTAGAGTTGTGATGTTATTTCCTCTAAATCTAATCGGGAAACTCTGGGAGGTGATGGGCCAGTCCTTCTGCCTCTTAAAAATATGCTTGCCCAAATGAGCCTAGGCTTTTTATCAGTCTGAGCACTAGCACTCCCTTGGCTGATTCCTAGGCCTTATCAGGTTCCTTTGTGCTCCTGAAGTCATTGTCCTGCCACACTGGGAGGGCAACTCTGCCGGAGATCAGTGTGTCTTCTGGGACCATGTGAGGTCACCACTCCTAGAGCCTGGGAGTTTGACATTCTTGCAACAGAGAAGGTGAATCTCAACTATGAACCTCCCCCCAACCCCAAATTAGGTGAGATCCTTTTAGAGCCAGGACACCAAGGCTTTCAGCCAGAAAACAGTGTTCATCAATGCTAGCACTGAGCAGCAGATCCACACTGAAACTGCCCAAGGAGTTCTGGAGCCAGAATGTCTTGTATTGCTACAGAAGCCCTTCCCCTTTGCCCCATTGTTCAATAGCTTGGCCAAATCAAAGTCAGTTTCACTTTTCCTTGCACATCTGTTATCCTGTTCCCAAGTCTGAAGTTTCCGTAAGCAATGCCAGTGGTGTGCAAATGGTTTTGGTAAGAATTAAATTCTTCAAGACTGTCTGAGCCTCTTCTGCTTCAGTTACTCAAATTTCATAACGTTCTCACCAGCTCTTCCCCAGTGGTGCATTCCACAATGACACACACACCATGCTAGGTGTTCTTAACCTCGAAGGATGGTGTAATATTTGTGTCTCCCCAAGTCATCATGATCCCAAATAAGACACAGAGAGGGTGGCGTTCATCAGCCCTCAGAATTGATATAATTAGAATTTATTTTGTATGTAGTGGAAGGTCTGAATTGAATTTCATCCTTCTGCATGAAGAGTGGTGTTGTGTTAGAACCATTAGTCTTTCTTCCAATGTAGATCTTTGCCTTTTCTGTAGGAAACTAAGTGATTATGATTTCCTTTTGAAGCCTTCAATAATATTTATATTTCTATTTTTCCATTAGTTAATTTATTTGTGCACTTTACCTTCTGATTGCTGTTCTCCCTCTGGTTCCTCCTCCACAAGTCCCCACTCCCACCCCATGTCCCATCCTATTCGCCTCTGAGAGGGTGCAAGGGTCTTGCGTATCAAGTGCCCTGTCTATGGAACCCAGTTACTTGACAAGGCACCCATGGGTTGGAACTGTCCCCATCCCCAACCTTCCAACACACACATAAACACACACACACACACACACACACACACACACATACACACACAAACACACACACACACTGCCTTGTTTTGCTGTTTTATTGTATGTAAACATGTTTATTACAATATTTCCTCTTATGCAAGGCACTTTGGCATTCACATCTTAACATGGAGGCCACTCCTGTTTGTTTCTCTAGAGTGGTCACTTTGGAAAGTATTGACAGGCTGATGTTGAACATTGCCACTGCAACACACTCAAGATGTTAGTGGTTTTCTTTGCTGCAATGAACAGAGACCAAGGGACATTTGATCTGCCACATTCTATGTCTGCCATCATGTGAGTGAGGCCAGGGGATAGGACAGACCAGATCCAGTTCATGACTTGGTGGATCATGGAGTGCCTGACAGAGCACAAATAGGTGAAGAAATGATACAATGTCCATTGACTCCAGGTCCATAGAACACATCAAGACTGAACTCTGTAGAGAGATCATGTGTTCTAGAAAACTCCAAGTCTCTCACTCAAGGCTTTAGACACAGAAGGAACCAGAAAGAACATAAACAAAGGCACGTGTGCACTTACAGCAAAGACCCCTGCAAACAGGGACCCAAAGACAGGTGTGGCTCGGCAACCCATCTCATAGCAATGCAGACACGCAATGGCTGACAGAGCTGGTGTGCCTCCTGCACAAAATTAGGACACTCAGGGGAGACACGTGTGGCCCACAAGAGGCCATGTGGGAAGAGCTATTCAGTCTCATCCAAAAAAGACAGTCTGAAGCACAAAACTGTTCATGAGCTCAACTTCCAAGTCTACTTCCTCGCTACCACCCAAAAAGCCAATGCTCGAGACACACACAAAGGCCATGTGCAAACGTGACCATGAACAAACAACTCCAGTGAGAACAGAATGAGGTAATGGCATTGTGCATGGATTGTCAAGAGGGTGGTGATGGCCAAGGGCCACAGTCTCACAGCAGACCCTCATCTGAGGCCGGTGGGAGCACAGGTATCCAGGCTTTGCTCTGGAGGGAGAACTAACGAACAGCTCAGCTGTCTAGACTTAGTATCTGGGTGTGCTGTCCAGGATCCACAACTAAGCTTGTCTGCAGTTGAGACCATGAGTTCTAGACACACAGCCTTCCCATTGCTTCTCATCCCTCCAGCCTGGCCATAGCTGTGTCCAGCTTTGTGCACATCAGTGATTTCTGTATATAAGGAGGGTACCAAGTACCCTCTACAAGGTTCCCCAGGTCTCCCCAGGAGTTTCAGACAACCATAGAGGACCATGTCTATTCTTGTAGCGACAAGAGCCTGCCCAATTGTACAGTCTGACCTCCCAAGGGGCTCACCTGAGACTCCCACCTTTCACACAGAGCCAGAAATGTGCTGTATTACCAATGCCTGTGGTGGACAAGCCGACCTCAGCAGTTCTTTTTTTTTTTTCTTTTTGGTTTCTCGAGACAGGGGTTCTCTGTATAGTCCTGGCTGTCCTGGAACTCACTTTGTAGACCAGGCTGGACTCAAACTCAGAAATCTGCCTGCCTCTGCCTCCAGAGTGCTGGGATTAAGGGAATGCGCCACCACCGTCCGGCCTCACAGGTTTGTAAACCCTAAACAGCCCATACCCTCACAGGCCTCATCCCCACTCCAACAGGTCAGAGGAATAGGAAGGAAGTTCCCATAGAAGGCAGAAAACTGCAGAGAGAGAGATGGGGGTGCATGGAGGGAGGGGAAGAGGGACAGAGGGGGAAGAGAAAAGCACAGGTGGGGTATTGCCATGTCAGGGCTGGGAGCAAGGAGGAGTGTGAACTCAGAGAGGCTTCTGTGGTGATGCTCAGGCTGAGGACCACAGGCTGCGGTGCCAGGCTGCTGGTGAGATTGGGAGGAGACAGACTCAGCACACCTTCCCAGACTGGCTATTGTCCCAAGGGGGCAGGGACAGGTAGTCCTGATGCTTTAGGGACTTGAAAAACTGAATGGCTGGCGCCTGGGGCATGGGCTGATAGGGAAACTTTTTGACAGACAAGTCCTGGACTAGGTCCTCAGTCTCAGAACACAGACTTGGAGAGGGTGGCTTACTGTGTGGTGAGAGGGAGCCAGGTCCCAGGCCAGGGAGGAAGCAGTAGTCCCCAACCTGCTGAAGAACAAGGAGGCCTTCGGGATGTGGGGATGCTGGGCCCACTTCCTCCCTGGGCTCTCCTGGGATCACTGTGGGGCTGCTTGCCACAGGAGGAGCAGGATGGCCTGGAGGGGACTTGGCAGCCTGGCTCACACTTGGAGGCAGCTCCACATAGTCCTCAAACCCTGGTGGCCCTAGAGCTGGGCTTCCAGAGGGGACCCTGGGCAGCTTAAGACAGAGACTGGGGCTTTGGGCTGAGGGCAACCCTAGAGAGGGGCCCAGAGAGGTAGACAGGGGCCCTGTGGGCAGAGTGAGCACCGGATCTCCAGGAGTGACATAATCAGAGGCCATCATACTGCCCTCAGGGCCCCCAGAGCTTATGGGCAGAGTCACTGGGTTGTCCCGTGCCTCCTGTTCCTCCATGCTCAGCTCAACTGGAGGGTTCTCCTTTGGCTCCACAGAAGGGCTCCCTGAGGTCTCCAGGCTGGACCCACACTGCACATCCATAGCCTGGCCCTGCCCCATCACCTGGGACAATGGAACCAGTTGCGCTTGACCTCCAGGGGGCAGACACATGTACTCCAAGGAGCCTGGCAGTGCTGGCTTCAGGCTCCCACCCACCTGGGGGGAACCCAGCTGGTCTGGGAGATCAGGCAGAGAGTGGGATTGGGGAGGCCCCAGGTAGGGCCCATTGAAGTCAAAGCTGGGTAATTGCTTCCTAGGTCTGTTAGGAGTTGGTCCCTCTACTTGAACATTGGGAAGTTGCTCTGTGGATTCGGATGAGGCAGCTGGGGTTGTATCAGGCCCGGATGGTGGAACTCGAATTATATTAGGGTCCTCTATAGTGAGAGGTGACACGTTGTTGTCTTCCAAATGTGCATATGACTCCCTGTCGGGACAATAGGGGCAGAGATGTTGAACCTAGGCACTTAGTGTATAGCCAGAGCAGGTGAGCTCTAGGAAGGCCTGAATCCCCTCTGGGCCTCACAGTAAGCACCGAGGCATGAGGTCCTGTGAATGACATGGTGTGTGTCCAGTGTCCCAAAGTGTCACGTGCTCAGGGCTCAGTTCACACCCCCATCCTAATGTTTGCTCTCTTCTGCTCCTTGCAGCAAGTGTGAACCTTCAGGGCCGGGTTCACACCTGCCCATATGGGGCTGCTGACTCCCTGACATGTGGGCTTAGCAGGCTGAAGTCCCACAGTGTGCACTCTCAGTCACCCATGAGGCCATTGCAGTGCAGGGCTTACATAGGTCACTTGGCAAGGAGAGGCTTCCTGCTCTGGGATGCTGCCTCTGGTCCCTTGTCTGTTTCACGCCAACCGGGGAGTCAGAAAAAGTCTTCCTCATGTCTACCTGGAGTGCTGTTTACTACAGTGGGCAGCCTCTCCTCTCAAATTCAGAGACCCACAGGCTACAATGATGTGCACCATGGACAGGTTTCCTCCCACAGGCTCCCCAAGGGTCAGAGCCCAAACACTCACCCCTGTTGCTCAGCAAGAAGCCTGCTCTGTGGCCCCTGGAGAGCGGGGTTCTTAGTGGCGAAGGCTGCCATGCTGCCAGGAGGCCAGAGACCTTTACCTCCATCCTACAAAGGAAAGGGCATTTGTGTCTGTGAATGTGGCACCTCAGGAAGGACACATGTGCATATGGTGTCTTCCATAAGCTCTGGACATGGGAAGAATGTCCCCCTGGTAGGGCCCAGCTCAGGCCTCTGACTCCAAGAAAGAAGAGGCATCCTAGGGGTTGTGTTCCCTTAGCCCTAAAGCTCCTGAGGTAAGCAGCCATGCTGTTCCCTATAGCCTCTTCTCTCATGGCACTGGTGTCTCCCCATGACCATTGTTCTGTGAGACATGGACAGCCGTGTCCTTCTGTCATTCCCATTCCTGTCTCAGGAGCTGACCCCCTGGAGACACCCTGGTTGCAATCAGCTCTCCCACCAGCTCTAAGGCATCTTGCTGTGCAGTGCTCAAGTCCTGTCCTGGAGACACTCAGCCCTGTCTCTACCTCCAGGAGCCGACTCTTCTGAGCCATTTTGTGCACTAGAAGGCTCTGAGTTCTGTCTGTGGCTCCAGACAGAACGCAGGCCAATTTGTGAGACTCCTCCTTCAGGCACCCAGGCAATACCAGATACCCACCTCCTGCTGCCTAGCCTTCCAGCTTCCCCTCGCTTTCCCACGGACACAGGAATGGGACAGGGAGCCAGCAGCAGGGCCTGCCTTCCTACCTGGAACAGGAGGCTCTTGCTGGGGTTGGGGATCTTTTCCTTCCACTTCCTGTACGTCCTGGAAGACAGCAGGAGGGTGGGGACACGTGTATGTGAGATTCCATAGACCTCTGTGCCAGCTACTTCTGTGCCCACGTATAGAGAGAAAACTGAAACCAGGGGAGTGAATGGTAGGCTGGGAACGAGAGTGTATCCAGCTGTGTCATCTCTGTGACCCCGGAGCCCAGTTTCCACTTTCCTCTGCGCACAGAGTGCACTTACCTGTATACAGAGACACAGCCAAAGCGAAGGATCAGGAGCAAGGTGAGGATGAGAAAGACCAGGATGAGGACTATCCACAGCGTGGGCATCACTTGGTCAACAAGGAGAAGCAGCATTAGATGGGAGGCACAAGCTGCAGGCTAAGGGAGGAAGCTAGTGTCTCCCATGCCCTCTGTGAGAAAGGCCAGGAACCTGGGAAGAAACCCTGGGTCCGCTCCCTGTCTTCAATATGGGGAAGTTCTGCCCTAAGCAGCAGCAAGTACCCTGGGTGGGGGGTGACTGAGCTTGTCAACTGGGGGACTTCTTGAAATGAGGAGCATGGGCTATGGCTTACTGATGCAGGGAGGGTCAGAGGAGATGGGAAGGTTTCCAGCAGAAGGTCCCCTAGCCTTCTTGAATGGGGCCTTGTAAGTCCCCTCCCCATCTCTGGAGTTCATGGCTCTAGCCCTCTTTCTTCCAGAATGACTCTCACTCTGAGATCCCCCCTTCTGACAGGGCTGACTATGCGGAATGCTTCATTACCATCCCCCACCCCACATCCACCTTGCACAGTGTGTGTCAGGCAGTCACTATGGGACACACCAGCACTGACTGCAGGGTTCAAGGGAAGGGAAATCAGCAGGACGAATGGGTCCCACCAACCTTCCAATTTATCTGTGTACATAGATAGACTAGCTGGCAGCCATTGTAACAAGAAACCCAGCTTGGCCTATCATGGCTTCCACAAAGGCTAAGAAAGCCAAGAGCCTTATATAAATAGAGGCCTGGGCCCTAGCTCCTCTCTCTCCCTAAGGCCCACTTACAGTTGTGTAATGTACCAAGTGTATCCCACAGGGATGGACACAGGGTAGAGTGGCTCTCTGCCTCCCTTGCCCTATGTAGTCCCAGGAGTGTGGTGGTGGCCGAGGGACATACCCCAGTCAGTCTTCCAAGTGTACTCTTCGCTCCACTTGCTCCAGATCCCATCGTAGTTAGAGATGGGCTTGACCCTCACCCTGGCGCAGTATGAGGTGTCTGGCTCCAGCTGGGAGAGGTCCATGCTATGGGCTCGATCTAGGTTCTCTGTCTTGCTGTCCTGTAGAGGCAGATGTGCTGAAGCTGAGCCACCAGCCAGGTTCAGGGGCTCAGCTGCCTTCTTGGCAACTACCCCCAAATTGGTTGTCTCTCTAGTCCAGCCCAGGATGCCATTCCAGAGCCTACTATAACCAGCCACTGTGGTGGCCCCAGATATCAGCCCTTCCATCCCTGACAGCTGCATCCAGGCCCAAGACCAGGCTATCTCCACCTCCCAATTTGTTGCTGTGCCTTGGCCTAATTTCTGTCTGGTCCAGGAATACCATGCTAGTTTGCTGGGTCCTAGCTTAGGAGTTGGGGTTAGGACTGACTCTCTGGTTGCCTCAGTTTCCCTACTTCCTGTCTGAAGCTAGAATCCTGGCTGACTGGTCCTGCTTTAGTCTCTGTGGCGCCCCAGGGTCTGCATCTAGCTGGCAGGCCTTTGCATGTGTGATGCATGCTGGCCAGGACTTGCCCTCAGCTTAACGCACAGCAGCTGTCCCACTGGTCAGATCTTCTTCCATGGAGGAAATACACCCAGGCCTTGGTGATCTTTGAACCCTTCATTCCATTCCTCTGCCAGTCTGGCCCCTCAGCTCAAGGGCAGCACTGGTCATGTGACCATGCCATGTCACCTCTCTGAGCCTGAATCGCTCATCAAGAAATTGGACTGTCTCCTGTTGACCATGTGGGTGCCAAGGTACAGGGGTCATCCCCTTTGCAAGTAGGGCTCCCTAGAATGTCCTTTCTTTCCTCTACTCCCTGTCTGTAACATCCCCTGGGTCCTGGAACTCACCTCCCAGCTGTCCGATTTCTTCTTGTACTGGACCTGGAATGTGTGCTCAATGAATGAGTAAGCCATCTTCTGAGTTTCCCAATGCAGGCTGTAGCTGTCTCTGTTCTTGGTCAGGTTGAGGGTTGGAGGCTCCATCTGGACTAGAGGGAGGATCATTTCAGGGAATGCCATCATGCCCTTCCCCCAGCAGGATGTTCCCCATTATCCAAGCTTGTCTAATGAATTCTCCAAGCTGGTCCAATATCCCTAACCCCAGCCATTCTGACTGTTTTGAACTCTGTGGTTGTTTGAATGAGAATGGTCCCATAGGCTTATGTGTTTGAGTCCTTGGTCTGGTCCCCAGTTGGGACTGTTTGGGAAGGTTGCGGAGGTGTGGTCTTATTGGAGGAAATGTGCCAGTGGGTCATGGGGCTGGGGCTTTTATTTGTACTTTGTTTTTGGGTTGTGGTTCAAGATGTGAGCATTATGGCTCATGACTTTAGTTCTAGCACTTAGGAGACAGTCAGGACTATGTACACGGGTGTCAGGTCAGCCTGGTCTGCTAGGTGAATTCCAGACCTACAGAGAGAAACTGTCTTGAAAAATCAACTAGCCAACCAACCAACCAACCAACCAATCAACAACCAAGCAATCAATCAAGCAAGCAAGTAACAAAAGACATGAACTCTCAGCCCTTTCTCCAGCTTCCTGCCCCTGTTCCCTGCTGTGACTGCTCTGCACCATGAACTCTCACCCACTGGAACCCTAATCCCAAAGTAAACACTCTTCTATGAGTTACCTCGGTAATGATGGTAAAAAAGTAACCAAGGCAAATGCCCATCATTACTGCATCACAGTGTTACCCCATGTTGGGCCATGAGGGAGGGGAGCACCTGAAGTAAGCCACAGTGGACCAAGCTTGTTGGTGATTCCCTGCTAGTGTTTAAATACAAAAATAAAAAATAAAAACAGAAAGAGCCCATGGCTTTCTACCCTGGTCCATTGACTATTCCAGCCCTGGGCAACACACTCAGTTTGTGGGAACTCCCGCACTCCATCCTCCCCTTCCCCCTGTGAGGTCCCTTCATTTCCATTTTACACAGGGAAAACTGAGTCTGGAGAAGATAAAACTGGGCAGTGGAGAGCCCTGTCTCTATTTTTCTGTGTTAGCTGCTCCCCTCTGCTGCTTCAGTGACTCTGGGAGTTGCCTGACATCAGCACGGGCTGGCAAGTCCTTGCTGTTCTAAAAGTGTCCCCTACATGGCTGTATAAACACACCCGAATCACCATCTCACCATCTCACTGTGGACAAACAGAAAGCTGGGATCTTTGGTGACAGCCCCGTCCACTGAAAGAGTAGACAACAAAATGAGACTTGGGCACAAATTCAGGCTTCCTCATGTCGCCTTATTGTGCCTTCTCAGAGAGGTGGGCACTTTAAAGTAAGGCACTCAATCACCTTCTATCTCTCCATCAAAACAAAAGAGTCAAATGAAATAAATATCTAATAAAAAAAAAACAAAATAAAAAAAACAAAACAAAACAAAAAACCCAAAAGAGTCATAGCTTGTGACATTAGAGGGCTTTCACAAAAATAATTCAGATGGCTCTAAAACATGGAGGAGTCCCTTGAATCAGAGGACCTCCTTTTCCTGGAGCAAGGCTCCCAGGAAGAAAATGCTGGATATGAATTCAGGTGACAAAAAGATTGGCTACCAAAGAGGACAAACATTACTGGTTGGCTGGAAAGTCTCCCTTGTGTCAGAGTCCTTGCCCTGTGACAGGAAGGTGGGACATAGGTCTGTAAGGACGACATCTGTGGGCATCTACTCCTTCCAGGCAGGAAAGTAAAACAGAGAGCCAAATGGGAGAAATGTGAACATTAGCTGGAGGAGGAGCCGGAAATCTCAGAGGCAAAAGACAGGTATAGAAGGACAGTGGTCCAGGGAAGGGGCAGGCATGAACCTGGGTGGAAGCAGAGGGGAAGGAGAGCAGGTCCCAGGTGAGACTCTTGAGGGCAGACAGTATAGTCTGCAGGAGGGCTTGCCTGTAGCTTCCCTGTCCTTGAAGACAGTAGAAACATATTAGAATAAACTTTCTTTCAATGTCTCTTTCCATCTCTCTGTCTCTATCTCTCACTCTGTTGCATATGCCTCCATGGGGGTATGGGAGACTGTGATGGTTTGTATATGCTTGCACTAGGGAGAAGCACTATTAGGTGTGGCCTTGCTGGGGTAGGTGTGTCACTCTAGGTGTGGGCTTTAAGAACCTCATCCTAGCCGCCTGGAACTCAGTGTTCTGCTAGCAGCCTTTAGATGAATCTGTGGAACTCTAGGTTTTGCCTGAACCATGCCAGCCTGGATGCTGCCATGCTCCCACCTTGATGATAATGGACTGAAGCTCTGAATCTATAAGCCATCCCCAATTAAATGTTGTTTTTATAAGATTTGCCTTGGTCATGATGTCTGTTCACAGCAGTAAAACCCTAAGACAGGGTCTAAACACAGGCATGCAGAAGCCAGAGAAGGATGGCTTTTGTCTTCTTTCTGTGTTCTTAAGACAGGATCTTGCACTGAACCCAGATCTGGTGAGTATCGAGAAAGCCCCAACTATCCCCCTGTCTCTTGACAGTTGGATATGATCACGCTCAATTTTTTTTTATGTGGGTGCTGGAATTTGAACTCACGTCCTCAAGCCAGTTCATCAATGGCTTTCACCCATTGGGACATACACCTAATCCAAAAATAGTTATTTTTATCACTTTGAGTGAAAAATCTGCAATTCTTTGAAAGTGGCAAAAGCAAAGATGCCTAAGAGGCTCTTGTATTTATTGGCATAACTCAATGGACCCCTATAGTACTGGGAACTCAGACAGAGGCAGGCACACTCACTGTGGTTATAGCTCATGATGAACTTCCCTTGTTCCAGGTGCTTAACAGAGACTGTGTACTGGCTGTGTGCACTGGGCTCAGGCACAGGTAGACTGCAATGGTAGCGGGTGTAGACACTGGCCCCCGGCGGCTCCTTCACCACCGGAGAGCATTTCTCCTCCCTAGGGAAATAAGTTGAGCTGAGAGCAGGGTTGGGGGAATGTCAGATCCATCTAAGACCTCAAAGAGGTATGGTCCTGGGGATAAGAAGAAACAAGGCAAGATGGACAGGGGACACTCACGGAGCTACAGGGCTGGGGCGATAGAAGAGCCCAAAGGAAACAGAGCCAGTCGTCTGGGTCCACACCTCCCAGGAGCAGTGGAGGGACTGGATCCCATCAAAGAAGCATTGAAGGTTCTGTGGCTGGGCCTTGTCCCCTGTGGCAACATACCCTCATTCAGTCAGTCCACCCTCCCTCAATGGTTGGGGCACGAGGTTAATCACACAGAGGAGATCCTTGAGGGCAGCAGACCTGGCTGTGACCATCAGCCCACTGTGCTCTGAGCCTGCCTGCTGTGTGTCCCCAGCTAGGGAAGAATCCAGTACGTCTGCGCCATCGTGAGGGAGGAGCCAGCTCTAAATATTGAGTGTTTGAATGAACTCAGGGACTCAGGTGACCCTACACACAGCCCAGCGCTTGTAAACACATGGGCCTCTGCTGCTGCTATTGAGGTCATTAACAGAACATGTTTGCTGCCAGAGAGCCAAGAGTGTGTGACACAGAGTGGCCCAGAGAGACTACGGGGGACACAGGGCTGGTGGGAGGCTCCAATGTCGAGGTAGGGCAGATCCTGGAGCCTTACTCGGACCTAGACTGTCCCCACTTCTAGTCTCCTAAAAGGGGCATGTCCTCCCAGCTCCATTACCTGGCTGGGAGTCCCAGTGAACCTCTGGGCTCCATCTGCTGGGTCTCCCAGACAAGCTTGAACCCGGGGACAGCCGAGTGCGCACACGGGCAGCATAGATGCTGTTGGGTAGGAATAGCTTTGGCTCGAAATTCACCTGAAATTTGCTAGTGTGGAGACTGTAGGCATCCTGTGGAGATATGGGAGCTGAAGGAGGAACCTGACATGCCATCACCCAAGGGTGGACACAGACGGCTCAGGGTCCTACCTCCCAGGAGTCCTGAAGCCGCTTATAAGCCACCTCAAACTCTATGTCCTTTGATGAAAGCCAGGAGACCTGGGCATCCCCAAGGGACACACTCCACTCCAGCAGGAAACGATCCTCAGAGGAGCTGATGCTGACGTTCTTGGGAAGTGGTGGCTGCACTATAGAGAGGGAAGCAGAGGGTTAATCGGGTTGCACACCGAGGGAGCTGCGGGTGGCCTGGTGATCTGGGTGCCACTTTGGCTCACACCATTCAGCTTCAGGCCTGAAACCTGCAAACTGCAGATTTGACAGTAATTCTGCCCTACATTCTCCTCAGTGGGGCCTCCTCCTGCCCTGCTGTGCACTGATGCTTTCTGACCAGCAGACGGTGCTGTGAGCCAGGGAGCCTCTTCTCCTGCCACACAGCCTCCTCACAGTTCAAGTGCCTATCACTGACTGTCCTTGCCCTGCATAAGTGTAGGACCGCCCTGATGACTTTCTTGGACTCCAGTTCCCAGACAGAAGCCTTTATCCTTCTTCTTGTCCCACTGCAGCTCATTGTAACCCCATGTCTGTCTTGTCACATCAGGCTAAGGGTTTCTTTTCCCTGTCCCCCCTTCCCTAGTTCAAGGCTAGAGATGCAGCTGTCTGTATCCCATGATTTCCCTGCCATTGTCTAGCCTTTGGAACTCGATGCTTCCTGGAACACAGTGCACATGCCTGGTGTACCCAGCATGCCCCACTCCCTCAGATCTCCCCCTGCAAGCCCCCTTTGCACACGTGGTTTCCTGGCTAAGAATTGCTTCTGGCTCTGTGATCCTCCCAGAGCAAGGACTTGGCTGCAGAGCTCCTTCCTTCCTTCTGGGAAGCCCTTCCTGATTGCCAGAGCCCTTTGCTTTCCATCCCTGGATGTGGCAGCTGATGCCTAACCCTTCAGTCTGCACCTCTGAGCCCCAGGGGCAGGGACTCTTTCAGACACCAGCAGCAATGATGTGATGAGAGCATTCAATCTAACATTGTTGGCGGGCAAAGAGGACTCACAGTGTTCCCCTGAGAGTCTGACATCTAAGCTGGGGCTTAGAAGAACAATACAAGCCATGGTTTTCCCATTATTCTGCAGTGTGGGTGACATGTCGGCTACAGTCCCCAAGAGAACCACACAGATGATTTTTGGCCCCACTTAAGGTCATGCTGTGACAATGGGCCTTGTGGGCCTGCTGCCTGCACACTCGGTGGTCCAGAGAGGGTGGCGCAGACCCTGGCTCTGGGTCAGAAGCATGGAAAGAGCCTGACAATGTGACCTATTGTGGTCATCTCTGCTCCACAAAAATCAGAGGACCTCTGCAATAGGGCAAGGTGTTGCAGCCATGGGCGAAAGCAAGAGAGAGCAGAGTTCTGTCACCTGGAAAGTCCTATAGGAGGCACAGGCACAGCTCTTCCTGTGGAGGAAGCTTTGTGGCTTGATAGGTGGCAGAAGCAGCTGGAACAGGATCATCCTTGGGCAGAGTCCCCACATCACATCTCTTCCAACCCCAAGACATGGTCCCTAATTCTGGGAGAACCTCACTCTAGCCCATCCCAGTATCCTGCCCACTCTTGCACCCACTGCCTAGGCAGGACCTCCGCTCCTCACCATTCTGGGCAAGTGGCACCATGAGCTGGATGCCCAGATCACTATCTGGCCGGAAGGAGTAGTAGTCTTCGTTTGTGATGGAAAATCGTGTATAGGGGATGACACATCTTCTGGGCACACAGCGGTGGGATGACGGGCACTCTGACCACATGAGTTCCTCACTGAGCTCACAGGACACTGGCTGTTTTCTGTTAGGGAGCATTCATTAGTTTCTACTATGTCCCTGCTTTTATCCAAGGGCAGTGTCTGGCAATGAGCAACACACACACACACACAAACACTCATGCATATACATACAAAGAAACATGCAGAAATACAGAGACTGAGACTCACATGAGCACAGAGACACACACAGCATATATACAAGCACACAGAGAGTCACAGAAACAGACACACACACATGCACACAGACATACACACACACATATATAAAGAGATATACACATGTATAGACAGAGACACTCACCTATACACACATATACAAACACATATACATATAAAAAAGATATACACTTATACACACAACACAGACACACACACACACACACACACACACACACACACACACATGCAGTGAGCATCCTGATGGAAGGAACAGGCACACACTGGATCACAAAGTAGTATGTTGTCATTGGAAATTGTTGAATACAACAGACAAGGCTGAGGAATCTGGAAGGGTCTGTGGGGAGTACGGATAGACTCACTGCATGCACAGTTTGACCAGAATCTCCGAGGACTTGCAGGGAAAGCAGGCAATTTCTGCAGCAGGCTGACTGCAGCAAGTACAAAGTCCCTGAAGCTGCCACCAGGCCTGTAACTGGAAGCATAGACTGGCGCATGTACAGTCTAGCACCTATCTAGTTAAAGAGCTTGCTTACAGCACATCACAAGAAATCTGACTGCATCCAGGTGGAGCCTAAGACGTCCTTAGCTTCAGAGACTTCTAGTTGACTTTAAACATCACTAATTTTGGCAGCCATGCTGTTGAGCAGTGTGTTATTCTTGGTCTTCTGGGTGAGCTTTCATGTGCACACCACCTCTGATCAAGGTCAGATAACCAGGTCAAGGTCATTCTCTAGGGGAAGTTTGTCTGCTCTCCTCCCCTCTTCTGTATCTTCGCCTGTATCAAGGTTACTATTCCTTAGAAAAGAAACTGAAGAGACAAGCTCACAAAGCTTGCAGACTAGTAATTTCTCTGTAGATGTCCAGCACCTAGGACAGCCAGTGACCTTCATATAACCGTAGCACTGTGTCCCAGATCACTCTGAACCTTAGGATCACTTGGTAACTGCCTCAAAGCCCTGAGACCAAAAGGACCCTCTCTCCAAGTCCCCACTGAATTCCTACACTTGTGACGTCAGTGCAGGGTGCTCTTGGGCAACTCCCTCGCTGGCATCTTCTTTAGTTTGTATGCTTGTCAGTCTGTCCTATCCGTGGCCCTAATGACTTGTCCCTCAGTACTGGCTTTCCTGCTGTAAGCAAAACAGTCATGGGTCTGCTGGCAAGGAAAGTAGGTTTCATGTGTTTGTTAGTAGCAAGCAGGCAGGGATTGAGGGTAATAAAGTGAGGGGCGTGTTTTGGTGCAGGGATTGATTGGTTAGGATGATGAACTAGCAAGATAGTTCCATCCTGGTCATACTAAGTAGATTGGATGCTGGTGGTGGTTTCCAAGTTGGTCAGACGTGTATTTCATTGGGGGATAAACTTAGTAGTGTTAAATAAGGAGAAGAAAAGGAGGTAGGAGACTTTTAAAACCAGCCTCCACAGTCATTTAGTCAAGCTGTCATCTCTTCCCAGCTAATAAAGTGAGATGTGGAGACAGCAGAAGCAGGACAATCCCTGGAGCAAGAGTGGAAACCAGTTTGTGGCATTTGGAGTCAGAGAAATGGATTACTCAAATAAAAGCATAGAGAGATGCTTGTGTGCTAGGCAGGGATGTCTGTGCTAAAGTTGGCCATTCTCCCCAGAGAGTCTCTGCCCATGAGCCCCCCCCCCCAAATGACTGCATGTAGATAGGAAGCCAGGGCTTCATTTACAGATCTCACACTCTACAGTAGACAGGAGAGAAAAGGGAAGCAAATAGAGCAGAAAGAGGTGTCAGAGACATCAGGGGACCATGACAGTAGTAAAGGTAAGCTACAGGAGGTCATCTTGGGTGGGTTGGGAGAACATGGTTTGGCCCTGGCCATTTGGCTATGGGTATTTCTCAGTGGCAGGGGCAGTTTGGTTTCCTTGGAGATAGTCAAATCCTGGGGGAGTGTGTTCAGGCCAGGAATACAGGAGAGACAGGGGGACTATGAGATCAGCAGCTCCTCGGGCCAGGTTGATGAGGAGTGGAGGAGAGAGACAGGATGCTCAGGGCTGGACAGGTCTAGAGCTGCAGAAGCTGCAGGTGTTGGGATGGCCGGGTAGCCCACAGGTCAGGTGACCGGGGATGATGGCCACAATCACTGACAACACAGTGGTGGGGAGAGAGGTGGTGGTGGCTAGCAATACCAATGGGCTCAGTGGCACTCACTTCTCTAGCTGGTGATAGAGGGTCATGTTGATTAGCCCCTGGGCATCCTCTGTGTCCGCCCAGCTGCAGATGATGTGGTTGGTGTAGTCATTGTAGCACTGCAGAGTCTTCAGAGGGACCGTTTCTGGCAAGGAGAAGCAGAGGATCAGGAGAGCCAGCCTCTCCCCTCCAGGTGTCCAGGTGTCCCCATCCCCCTCACTCCTGTCCCACAGGAGTGTTTTTTTCATTTGTTTGTTTTGAGACAGGGTCTTTCTATGTAACCCAGGCTGTCTGAAACTTCCTTTGAAAACCATATAGCGACAAACTCACAGAGATCCTCCTGCCTCTGTTTCCTGAGGGCTCCCATTAAAGACATGCACACAAAGCCCTGGTCTCTGGCTTCCTGCTCAGGCCCAGGTGACCAGGTAGAGGGCCTGAGCCTGGTGTGGCTGTGTGGTGGATCCTGTTGAGGACGTTCCTTTTCTGTCAGGAACATGAGATCCCAGTGGATTCTCAGCCATGATATATGTTCTGTGCTGCACCTGCCCTCATGTAGGGCATTGCTCAGGCCTGACCCTGTTCTCTGAGGTGTCACTTGGCCATTACGGACACAGCAGTGCCTGAGAAGTAGCTAGTATATCCCTTTCTAGGGTCCTGATCTGCTAAGCCTTTGCATCTCTCTAAAGCTGGGATTCGAAAGAGAAAGTGGCTCCTACCTTGTCATGGAGGAAATCCATGGGGCACTGGGAACAGGGCATCCCATAGGGCCTCTGGATAGAGGAGAAGGCTAGAGATATTTTGGGGACAGGTCTTTAGGCTGAAGCTCCCAAGACCAAGAATTAGGCGTCCTGGCAGTCCTTAAAGGAATGGGGGTGTGGGGGAGAGGCAGAGAAGATGCTGGCTCATTGGAGGTTGAGGTTTTAGGGGATGCATTGAGTAATATGGCTGGAGAGGGACACCATTGAGCTGGATGCTCCAGAGCCAGACAAGGAGGACCAGGAATATGAAGAACAGGGAAGAGAGGGGCCAGGGGCACCCTCAAGGAGAGAAAGAATGTAGGAGAGACAGGAAAAACCAGAGCTGGATACAGTGGGTGGAGCTGCAGGGTTTCTGGGGGCTGCTGGGCTTATGGTGGGTTCAGATCCCACCAGGCTCAACACTAAAAAGGGAGATAAAGGGCAGGTGTCTTCAGACTTACCTTCTGCCTCTGTCACCCCGTGTCCCCAACAGAGAGCCACCAGTGCCATGTAGCACAGCCCCCATGTGAGTGCCATTTGCTGGTCCATTTTGGCACTTTTGGTGGCTGCACTGGAAGCTATGGGCAGGGGGGTGTCCTCATTGTCCCGGGGTTCTGTATTGGTGCTTGGCTGGGGGTTTGGCTCCACTCATCTTACAGGGCTTGTGATTCTTCCCTCCTAGACTGCATCCTTTGTGGCTGTAAAAAGATGCGTAAGGCTGAGAGCTGTCCAGTACCCTGCGATGCCAAGTGACCTGAACCCAGAGAAGAGGCCCTGATGCATGCTGCCCTAGAGCTGTTCCCTTCTCTTAAGCCTCATTGTGCTAAAGCAGGAACATAGAAGAGATGGATTGATGGCCTCTGAGGCAGCAGATCCTTCCTCAGACCACACTGCAGTGTGGAGAGGTGAGAGTGAAGCTGCTGTTAAGCTTGCACCAGGCCACATAGAGGAGCTGAGACCCACACCTTTGATGGATGTGGCCGTGGGGTCGGGGCAAGCCTAGGTGTGATTGCTCTCTTGTTTCTGTCTGCACACACCTACCCAGCTATGTTCTCCAGCACAGGCAGAGCCTGGTGCTCTCCCTGCCTCTGCTTAGTTTACCATCAGGTCTCCCACAGGCCCCTCTGCTTCCCAGTTCCCCTTTCTCTGAAGTCTGGGGATTTCCTTGTTTTCATTGAGTTCTCTTGGGAAGTACCAGAGTTGCAGAGCCATTGCTGTGACCCCTTCTCCTACCGGCATTTGAAACTTGAGTCAAGATGCACACAGCCTACACCCATCTGTCCTTCTATCATCCATTTATCAGTTCATCCATGTACCTATGTATTATTCATCTCTGTATGTGCACATCTATTCTTGCAACCATCCATGTGCCTGCATCACGTGCCTATTTATTCGTGTATCAACTATCTGTCTGTCTGTCTGTCTATCTATTCATCTATTTATCTATTATCCATCTATCATCTATCTTTCAATCATCTATCATTATGTCTATAATTTATCTACCTATCATCTATCTTTTATCTATTGTCTCTCTATCATGTATCAACTATCTATCTATCTATCATCTATCTATCTATCTATCTATCTATCTATCTATCTATCTATCATCTATCTATGTTTTTATCTTTATCTATCTCTTACCTATCAGCCATATACATCTCTACTCTTTGGACCCCTTGACTGCAACGAGTGTCATTTTACCTCCATAATGCTCAATATGAATGAAGGAGGAACCAGGAAAGAGCATAAAATGATGGAATGTTCCATTGGAAAATGCTAAGATGATTGAATAACAACACACACAAATCCCAAACCTCTGTCTCACAAGCCTCCCTATATGTGAGGTTAATTAAAAAGTCCCATGCTAAATCACATCAAACCTTTGCTGCTGGTGCCCTTGAGCTGTCAACCTTACAAGTAACCAAAAGATTCTGTGACAAAGAGGGATGAAAGGGTTTGCAGCCAACTGCCTGCCTTTCATAAAGCCAACAGAGTCACCAAGTAAGGGGGGAACAAAACAGATGTATCAATGACCAATGTCTTCATTGGGAGGAGGCTGTCACAAAAGACCACCCATAGTTCATAGAAACCACAGACATTTATTTCTTGAGTTTCTGGAAAGTGGCAAGGCCAAGGTCAAGGCACATGCAGGTTTGAGGTCAGATGAGACCTCTTCCTCATAGGCTTTTCTGGCTGCTACTGCCACAGTGGAGGCATCAAGGGAGCGTCCTGGGATGTCTAATAGAAGGACACCAGTCTCCTGTATCCTCCCCCTGGGAAAGTAGTTTCCACATAAGGGTTTTGGGGTGCACGAGTATTCAGTCCCTAACAATTGAAATCATGGAGAATAAGTTATTATCTACTGTAAAAGACAACAGAGCTGTGTCATCAAACACCTACAGCAGAGTATTTAAATACACACAGAGAATCCATGAGCAGGCGCCTGAGGTTTAATGCCCACCATCAACCAGTGTGCAAAGCGCTTTGGGGAAATCAATGCATCTTGATCAAGGCAGCTGTGAGAATCCTTGCAGACAGGAAACGGTATAGGGATGTGGAGTGATGGGCCACAGTGCCACAGCTGTGTGAGGCAGGCTGGGACAGAGCCCAGGTGGGTTGGCTGAGGACCCGCCCTCTCTCACCATGCTTCCCTGAGAGGTTGTGTTTCCTGATCGTTGGTGTCCTATGTCTGCCCCAACTCAGACTGCTCTGCCATACTTATATTGACCAGACAGAGCCCAAGGCGAGAAAAGTTGAATCTCTGAGCTTGTATCCCTTAGTTACTGCAGAGCCTAAAGCTATTTAAACACAGACTGCTGTTGTAAAAACAAAAGCAAAAACAAAAAACAAGAAGTCCTAAGATAGGAGACTCGGGATTTTAGAAAGATCAGTGCAATGATGAGTGACACCACAGAATAGACACCACAGAGAAGAACCCAACTGAGGGGGATGTGCAAAAATGGGGATAAGGACAAGGCAGGGGACACTCTCCAGAACACCGTGGAAGCACTGGAAAGGGGAACAAGCTGAGGATCAGGGATATGCATGGCCAGCAGTGGCAGCTTCCCTCACTGTCCCTTGCCTTTTGGGGATTATTTTTCACAAGAATAAAAGTAATAATACCTTTTACTCTCTCCTGCCACTAGGCAGGGTCACTTGATTAAATGCTGTCCAAGGAGCCATGAGGGAAGCCCTGTACGTATCTTTCCGAAAGACTACTTAAAAGGCATGGTAAAAGGTCCGTTTGTCTTCACTTTTTTCTTTTCTTTCCTATATCTCAGAAAGGACGGTTGGCACTCCAGTCACCATTTTGGATCACAAGGAAAGGACGGAAGCCACATGCAAAGCCTCATGTCCCTCTGAGGTAACCACCCCAGCCCAATGTCTGGTTTGGTTGCACGAAGGCAGAGAAGAAATGTCCAGATGGTTCCTGAAAAGAAGTTATTCTATCATGTTTTTCAGGAAAGACAGGTTTAAAGCAAGACAGCGTGCAGTATGGGAACAGAGAAAGCAGCATGCCTTGCAGAGATGTAGGGGAGATTTGCACTGCAGGAAGCAACAGTGAGGCAGCACACAGCAGGGGCAAGAACCAGGCAAAACCTCAGATGACTAAGGTGGGAGGTGGCTCTGAGGTGGTGGAGGAGGATGGGGGGGGGGGCGGCGGGGTAAGAGGAGAACTGAAAATGGGCTGAGACATGCCTGGCTTTATGAGGGCTCAAAAATGCTAATTAAACCCAAGTGCTGGTGTAGAATATAAGTAGGAGGGAGCATTGACCTTAAGGACTGAGTCAGGTCCTTGGGGGGCATACAATTCCAGCTGCTAGTAAGGAAGGATTATTCCAGACTAGGAATGTGGGGCTAGCCTGGGCAACACAGTGAGCACCAGTCTGAAAAAAAAAAACAAGTTAGGCTTGATAGCCTTTGAAGACGAAGGATAAGTATAGAGAGATGAGGACCTAGGAAAAAAAGGGGCAGGGTGGAGGTGGCAGAGAGGGAGAAGTGCAGGAAACCAGAAGTGTTTGCACACCCTGATCCCTGAGTGTATGAAGAAATATGATTGAGGGGAGGGCAGACAGAACCATTTCACAAACCAGTCAGATCCAGATTTGTTAAAGAAGTGTGCATGGTGGCCATGTTTGGAGCACTTCACCAGGGAAGGAGAGAAGCTCAAACGTCCACCCACAGTGCATCCATAGCAAGAGGCTACAGGGCCAACTTACTTGCCAGGGCCATGGGAATGTTCAGTGTGCAAACTGTTCTGATGACCTGAGTTTGTCCCCCTGATCCCCATGCCAATGTCAGAGCCAGAGAGGACTTGGGCTGCCCCAGCCCCCGGCCAATGCTAGCAAAGGAGAGAGACCCAGCTCTGTCTCCAGGGATCAGTGTGCTGAGAGGACTCCTGAGGCTTAGAGAGATAGTAACAAAGAATAGAGAAGGATGTGAGTGCCTGACTGAGCTGACTCTGAGTCCAAAATACAGAGCAGAAAGGCATGAGCATCTGCTACTAAACACCCATAGTCAGAGCAAAGATCAAAGCAGGGGTGAATCTAACCAAGTGTGCCAGAGCTTAGAAAGCTAGACTACTGTCTCCAGCCACTGAGGCACAGAGGGGCTGCACACTCGTGACTGGTGGCTTCTAATCAATGAGGGAACCGTGCTTTCAAGTGAACTTGTTTCTTTACATCCACATCCAAGGTGAATTAAAGATCTGAAACTCAAAACTAAGCCATTAAGACCATTAAACTATGTCTTTAATTTTAGGGGTTGAGTAAAACATTGAAGCCAGAAACCACAAAGCAAAACAAAAGTCAAACCAACAGACAGGGCTGACGAGGTCGCTTAGTGCGTAACAACCTTGTTAGCAAGCATGTGGACCTGAGTCAGAGGCCCAGAGGCCACTGGAAAAAGGTCAAGTATGGTGGCCTACACTTCTGATCCAAGCACTAGGAGGCAGAGAGAAAGGCAGATCCCAGGGGCTTCCTGGTGGGCCAGCCTAGGCTACTTACTGAGTTCCAGGCCAGCCTAGTCTACTTACTGAGTTTCAGGCCCATGAGAAACCCTGTCTCAAGAAGAAGATATTCTGTACCTAAGGAAGGACACCTGAGAGTGTCCTCTGGCCTCCACATGCACTTACACACAAATGTACCCACACATCCATGATCACACACGTAAGCAAACAGAACAGATGATGGAAACAGCAGATGATGGAAATACTTTCTATGACAGAAGCCATCGTAAACTTGACAGAGAAAAACGTAACCCAGGGATATATATTCCATCACATGTAACTAAGTCTGAATGCATGGAATACTAGCTTGGCTAACAATCATGTGGGTAAAGATGATGAAGTAGCAGGAGGGAAACCTCATCCTGCTCACTAGGACTTTAGGCGGCTGTCACTTTCAGGTGCTTTTGCACTGGGACCACTGGACAATCCCAACTGATATTTTAAAGACACCTCTGGGATCTGACTGGAGCCAGAGATGCTGCGGTATTGGTGACCAGAGATGGAAGCTGCTCTGGTGTGCAGGGGAAGTGAAAAGGGCTCAGGGGGAGCATGTGACCAAGCCAGGACAGAAAGAGATTAGATAGCCATGAGAAAGGCGTGGCGGGAAACTTCTGAGATGTGCATGGCCAAAGCGGGGAGGGGTTTGTGGAGTCAGTGAGACTGACAGATGCTCAGGGACCTGGAGAAAGGCAGCCTGGCCAGATGGTAATCCCAGCACTTGGGAGGCAGAGGCAGGTGGATATCTGAGTTCGAGGCCAGCCTGGTATACAGAGTGAGTTCCAGGACAGCCAGGGCAGAGAAACCCTGTCTTGAAAAAACAAAGCAAAACAAAACAAAACAACCAAACAACCAAACAAACAACCCCCCCTCAAAAAAAAAGAAAGAGAGAGAGAGAGAGAGAGAGAGAGAAAGAGAGAGAGAGAGAGAGAAAGAGAGAGAGAGAGAAAGAAAGAAAGAAAGAAAGGAAGAAAGGAAGGCAGCCTGTCTGGGTCTCAGAAGCCCTGGAAGGGAAAGGTGACACCAAGAGGAACACTTTCCTCAGCTGGAGGAGAGCAAAGGAAAGGAGGGGAGACATCAGTGATGAGCCAGGGGCTCTGCCAGAGCCATGGGCCCACTCGGCGGGGAGCAACAACGTGTCTCACACATGGAAGGACTGCTGCAGTGGGTGAGGTGCTGGCTAAGAGGCAAGCATTGTCCATGAAATGAAGTGAACTTGGCACCTTGTCTGGGAGCTACAGACCAACACCCACTTGCATATATTCACAAGTGTAGAAAAAATAACTATATTCTTCTGGGGACATCTCTAACAATCACTCTTCAGAACTGACTCGGTGACTTTAGTTGCCGGAGGGCTACTCTGGGTTCTTAGTTTTTTTTCTTTGTGGTGTGTACACACAGCACAGTGTAAGCAGTAGTTGCTTATAAACCTTCCTCAACTCCAAGCAGTGAGTGATAAGGCCAGGTTTCTGGGCTCCTCCTATTCTGAAAGATCTCAAAAATAAGCTCAGATGAGGTAGAATTTCCTCGATCCAGAACCTTTCAAATTCAGCAGAGGATGATGCTCTGTTTCTTGCCCAGGTTGGACTGGGTAAGTTAAAAAGCCACGATTTCTGAACATATTCCTAGTCACAGAAATGAGTTTGCCACATCCATGATTCTGGTTTTTCTAACCACTAAAAAGTCAGGTGTCTGTGTCTTTTGTGTCTTTCTTTGACATTAAACGCTAATGAACTCATGACCTTTCCTACAGTCCTGGGTTATGAATAACTTCACACAATAAAAGCAAAACTGTTGAGTGGGGTTGTGGGGGGGGGGAGCTACCAGGAGTGAGCACAAAGGTTTATTCACTCTGAAACTACAAAGAAACCAGATAGGAATTAATTAAGCTAGAATGTGAATATGCAAGTATGTTCTGGCAGGGCCTCTGAGGAGGGAAAACCCATAGCCAGGCCTAGAAGCTTGTATGGTGAGGGTACAAGCCAATCCCGGGTGCAGAAAGAGCCACAGGCACATGCAGGTACATGTGCACGCACACACACACAAGCACATGCACACACATGCATATGTGAGACACACATCCATGCATACACTCCAGCAGCATGTACCTGACTACACCCAGGCACTCACCCTGTAATTCTCTCTTATGGTGAGAATAGCTCAAGGCCTGGTAGAGAAAGAATTGACCAGATCAAATTTGTGAGAATTTCAGTAAGAGCAGGTGCTATGGACAGAGGCACAGTGGGTAACTTCTTCCAGGAAAAGGAAGGGTGCCCTGAGAATGGATGGATCCTTTTATAATTTGGAATGGGGTCCTATGTTGACAGAAGGGACAGCTATGGAAGATGAAGGATGCCCAAGTGTAAGGGGTCTCAGGTCACCTGCTTTGAATGGTGTGACATAATCTAGGAATGTTTACATCGAAGAAGCTGTTTTTCCGGGCTACTTGCTTTGTAGTCAGTGCTGCTAAAGAGGCTCAGGATTTGAGGAATTGCTAGAGAAAAGTTCATGACAAAGTGTGTAGAGGTCATATAGAGGTCATTAGAGGTCACACAGAAAGCAGCTGAGGAGAGGCCTTAGACACGTGGAACTGAGCAATGCCATCATGAACCCTGGTCAAGAGGGTCTAGACCAGTGGCTCCCAACCTTCCTAATGCTGTGACCCCTTAAAACAGATCCTTATGTTGTGGTGACCCACAACCTTAACATTATTTCATTGCTACTTCAATATTTTCATGTGGTTCTGAGTCGTGATGTAAATATCTGATCTGCTAGACATCTGACAGGAGACTGCCAAGGGGTCCCGACCCACAGGTTGAGAACCATTGTCTAGAGGACTGGCAGCAAGGGAGACAAGCACCCTGTGGCACTCAGGTCCCTTCCTGAAGTGTGGCCAGACCAGAAGTAGTGAAGCAAGATGGCGAACAGGTATCTGTGTACTCAGCAGGTCTGGGTGAAGGGACAGTCCCAGGCCCATGCAACAAGTGGCTTACTATGATTTCTGGTATAGACAGACAGGAGATCCTAGAAGACTTCTCACCAGGGGAAGAGAGAGGTCTAGGGGTCAGAGACAGCAGAGCAAGTGAAGGGGAGCCTTATAGGACAACCTCATTGACAGCCTTCTGGTTCCAGTACAGACATTAGGTTCCAGCTAAAGGTTTGTTAGAGCCAATGGCGGGATACAGTCTGAAGTGGCATTTCAACACATGCTGACAGAGAAGGAGTTTTCTTTTAAAGCTTTTCAAGAGGGCTGGCAAGATGGCTCAGCAGTTAAGAACACTGACTGCTTTTGTGAAGGTCTTGAGTTCAAATCTCACAACCATATGGTGGCTAACAACCATTTGTAATGAGATCTGACTCACTCTTCTGGAGTGTCTGAAAACAGCTACAGTGTACTTACATATAATAAAATAAATAAATTAAAAAAAATAAGGGCTTTTGAAAAAGAGGTAGAGAAAGGGGAGACGCTGCACTACAAAGAAGTGAGTGGAGGTGCCTTTTCCTTCCATTGCCAGATCAGGTTCAAAGGCCCTATGTGCTGGGCGTGAGCAGAGGCAGGGGCCTGAACCTCAGGCAAATTCTTTGCTTAACAGATCACAGAGATTTCTGTCGCACATATGCATGACCTCTGGAATACAGCATGTGGGATATATGGACAGGTTAGTTTATGATCTGTGAGACATGACAGTGGTCTCTGTCAGCAGAGGGGCTGTCTGTGTCCCTGTCTGAGAGCGACTGGTCCCTAGCTATGTGATGAGACACCTACCTTCCGGCACACTAGGTACAGAAGCGACACATCTGGACCCAAATCATCTGTGGTGATTTCAGAGCACAGTATGGTGTGTGTGTGTGTGTGTGTGTGTGCGTGTGCGCGTGTGCGTGTGCGTGTGCGTGTGTGTGTGTTTGTGACAGAGAGAGACAAAGAAAGAGAGAGAGACAGAGTTGGAGAGACAGAAACAGACACACACATAGAGAGAGAAAGAGATAGTCAGAGAGACAGAGACAGAGACAGAGACAGAGACAGAGAAAGAGAAAAACAGAGCTGGATGATCTGGTATATCTCTGGGCACTTCCCAAGTAAGATTGTCAAATTACACCCAGTACCAAGGGAGGTTCTACATCTCTGGTTCTGTCCCCAACACTTCGTCATCCTTGTAGGTAAATTTTCTCTACCCCCTCTCTTTCTCCTCTCTCTGTCCTCCATTTCTAGTTGAAACAGAGGAAGCCATGTCTCCCACTCACCCTGTCCCACAGATGTGTGACCTGAAGCTCAGGACAGGGAATTAAGTAACATATGGATGGCAAAGTTAGAAGGAACACAGTGCTTAGCCCGATATAGAGCTTTAGGGGAGTCCTCCCTGCCACCAGACCTCCAGTGATAAAGCTGTGTCCTCCCGGAGTCCCACAGCCCCAGAGCGTATCCTAACCGTACCTCTTCCAGAGTTCTAACTTTGTTCCCAGCTCCAATGCTCCGGGGTGCCCCTCCTCCACTCACTGACTTGGAGTCTGAGACCTAGTCTTTCTAGAGAGATCAAGTCTGAGGAATACGCTACCCCAGCCCTGTCTTATCCTGTCCTTTTCCACCCTGGAGACCCCCACAGCCCCTGCTTTGCGCCCACCCTCAGCTCTGCATCAGGAAGCCAGCCACTTACCTCTGTGCTTGGGCGACAGGCAGCCTCCTTCGGGAGCCTCCAAGTGCCAGTGAGTTGCAGGCTCTTCCTATTTATCTGTGCCCCATCTGGAGGAAACAGAGAGCAGATTGAGGAAGTTGCCAGTGCCCTTTCGCAAGCAGCTTCGCCTGATTCTCAGAATTGTGGACATTAGCCTCTGATAATACTCACGACATTTAGTTCTGCCAGAGTAGCTCGCTCCCCACCATCTCCCAGTCAGCTCTCATGTGCCCTTCAGGTCTCAGCCTGAAATGGTCTCCTCCACACCCCTCCCTGACTCCTCTGGAGGAAGCAGACACAGAGGGCAATAACCACCTCCCTGCAAGCATGTGCCCAGAGCCAGGCAGAGCTGGGGAGGACCTTGAGGGCACCACTTCTTAGCATGTGGCCTTATGCAAATCAGCTACAGGTGGCCTCTTCAAGTCTTGAGACACCTTGGGGTATTTTTCTAGAAGGACCTACAAACCAGAAAGGTTTTGAGGGTATGCCATTGACATGGAAAACCTAAGTTGACAACAGTCAGTAGGCAGTGGGAGCAGTCTTGATCCCTGGCTGTCAGCTTTGGCTTTCCCTTTTCTGTCCTGCCCTAGAGTCCCTGTTTTCTTCCCATCTTGTCTTCAGAGCAAGTGATGTTTTGTGTCTGTTCCCCTCCCCCAGTGCCCAGCCATGGCCCAGAGGAGGAACACATGACTGGGTATAAAGTGAATGAATGAATGAATGAATGAATGAACAAATGAATAACTTGAGGCTGCTGGGGTTAAGAGGAGGGGAGTGACAAGAAAAATGAAGACTGAAGTGTGACCACTATGCCCCTCCTTAGAAGTGGGAATAAAACACCCTTGGAAGGAGTTACAGAGACAAAGTTTGGAGCTGAGATAAAAGGATGGACCATGTAGACACTAGCATATCCGGGGATCCATCCCATAATCAGCTTCCAAATGCTGACACCATTGCATACACTAGCAAGATTATGCTGAAAGGACCCTGATATAGCTGTCTCTTGTCAGAGTATGCCTGGGCCTAGCAAACATAGAAGTGGATGCTCACAGTCGGCTATTGGATGGATCACATGGCCCCCAATGAAGGAGCTAGAGAAAGTACCAAAAAAGCTAAAGGGATCTGCAACCCTATAGGTGGAACAACATTATGAACTAACCAGTACCCCGGAGCTCTTGACTCTAGCTGCATATGCATCAAAAGATGGCCTAGTCGGCCATCACTCGAAAGAGAGGCCCATTGGACACGCAAACTTTATATGCCCCAGTACAGGGGAACGCCAGGGCCATAAAAGGGGAGTGGGTGGGTAGGGGAGAGGGGGTGGGTGGCTATGGGGGACTTTTGGTATAGCATTGCAAATGTAAATGAGCGAAATACCTAATAAAAAATGGAAAAAAAAAAAAAGAGGAGGGGAGTGAGCCATTCTCTCAGGGCAAAATTTAAAGGGACACCAAAACCCTTTCATAGAAATGAGTGATATTTTAATATAGTAAATAAATTCAAATAAGCATAAAAATACAAGCATTGAAATGTCAGATTTTTTTTAAAAGTAGCTTCAGTGATACACTGGTAATTTCTTATCTCCCAATACAGAGCTACAGAGATAGGAGACCAGACAGTAGGAGAGGGCCCCTGGGCAGGGGGACAGCAGTTAGTTCCAGATGAACAGAAACCTTCCACCAACCTCTGGACTGATTCTATTCTCAGAGATCAGTGTGCCCGAATCGTATACCTCTAATCCACAACACTGCAGATCCTCATGTCCAGACACCAATGGGTTTGTTTTACTTCATATTTTCTTTTATTCAACAGAAAACGAAAGTCAAGAAGTTCGGTGGCTGACTTGTCGCGAGGGGTGCAATCCATGGGGCACACGGCAGGTGTTTTGGTTCACAATGGTGTTCATTAGGTACTTAGTCAACCCTTTCTCCCCGTGCAGTAGCTATGCCATAGTCATGGCAGCAAACGACACAGAGTATGAATTGTGTGGTACCTATGAGAGGCTCTCATGGAACAGGGGATACTAACACAAGGCAGGTGGTCTCTGTCTGATAACTGGATCCACCCTCCTATGTGGCCTTGAAATTCAGAGAGATTAGTATCTCCTCACACATTGCATAACCATTTCTCCAAATATCTTACTGTTTGAGGAAATTGACACATCACCCAGACAGCCCTTGAAATCAATGCATAAATGGTCATGTCCACCATCCCCACCTACACGGGACACCCCGGACATGTAAAACTGACAAGAAATCCTTGATCCTCAGATCATACAGCAGGAACAACATGTCTTGTTGGACAACCTACTACTCTTTGGGATCAGTGTCACACTAGGGCTCAATAGGGTCCTTGTCACCAACCTCCTGCTACTTACTTTATATAATACCCATTGCTTTCTTAACACAGACTGTCCCCAGATAAATGTGCCCTTGCCCCAAGGGAGCCATTCTCACTCGATTTCAGATCTCAACTCAAAGTGAAAATGAACACAGCTAGTTAGCAGCCCAAAAGGCCATTAAGAAGGACTTCCCACAGAACAACATTGGTAAGATATGACTAAGCTATCCAAATGTTTACAGGTCACCTTTTAAACTGGAAGTCCCTGGCATATTTATGCAGTGTATCCTATGCTTTGGAAATTAGAGCCTTGGAAACAGTACCTGTCTCAAAGCAATAGATATACATATTAACTCTACCATAATTTATACAAGTGAAGTTTTAAATATGTTTCCATATATTCCCTCACGTCTTAGTCAGCTTAACTAGCAACTCGACCAGCCTAGAGTCTCCTAAGAAAGCAGTCTCAAGTGAGGACTTGTCCAGATCAGATGGGGTTGTCTTGACTGTTTCTTGGCTTGAGATAGCATCTCCCTATGCAGCCCTGGATGGCCTCAAACTCACAGAGATCAGCTTGCCTGTGCCTCCAAAAGGCATGAGCAACCACAGAAGTTGTCTTGATTGCTTATTGATGTAGGAGGGCCCCGCCTACTGTGGGCGGTACCATTCCCTAGGTATGTGATCTTGAGCTGTATAAGATAGTTACATAAGCATGAACCTACGAACCAGCCAGCACACAGTGTCCTGCCACGGTTCATGGCTCACACTTCTGCTTGAGTTCCTGCCCCGACTTCCCCTCCATGGTGGGCTGTGACCTGAAATAGGTCTTTTCCTCACCTATGTTGCTTTGACCACGGTACTTGTCCCACCATGAATAAATTCACAATAAGTCACATACACCGATATGCTCATTCATGACTCTTCAGAATCAGGCATACAGCCCTTCCTTAGCTCTTACCCCTCAGTGTCTAGGACACAGCTTTTCAAGTCTTAATGGCAGGAAGGAACAAAGCTTACCATTGAGGGCAAAGGGCAGGCATGATGCTCCTTCTATTCTGAGGAAAGCATGTTTGCTGCAGCTCAGCGCTTGCTGCCAGGATCAAGCTTATTCCAGCTGTCACAGGTCTAAACACACCCAGGACACAGGTACCACACACAGCACTGTGCTCACATGGGGCAGGACAGATGCCTGTGGATCAATCAAAGCTCCCAGTGGCTTTGATGCTCCTGGCAGTCCTAGGTATGTGACAAACGTGTCTCACTAACAGGATTCCTGGGCTGGCCAACACACTGTTATAGAGTGATATAGTCCACAGTTGGTTGGCAAGTCTGGCTTTCCTAAGACCCAAGCTCCGAGTTTGGACCTCTAACTTCACTGTCCCTTGATACAACTCAAGCACCAGCTAGTTATGGACTAGTGTAGAATCAATTCCCTGTACTCAACAACGGTATAGACACCGAAGACGTTTTCATCTTTGCCAATTAAGTCGCCACATTTATGAACATTGTAAATGGAAAAACAAAACAAAACAAAACAAAGCCGCAACTCACACAGCTTGTTTTGGAGGAGGAGAGCATCCCAGATCTCTCCATCCCAGGCTTTTCCAAACCTGCTCTGCTCCTCACTTTCAGTGAATTTGGTGGTGTGGTGGGTGACAAAAGATAGCTATGCCCAAACTGTTCTGTGACAGCTGGAGGCAGCCTGGGCTGTCATTCAGACCTGGCCCTATGGACTTGGCCAATGAGCAACCAAAAAATCAAGAAGGAAGTCCCTTAAACAAGATACCAACTCATCCTCTGACAGTTAAGAATTCTGTCACAATGATGTGGAGGGTGTCTCTTAACGCTGTGCAGAGACAGGCACGATGGCGTGCTTCTTTGTAGAGACATTTGTCAGTGAACAGCTGTTGACCCAATGTTTGCTCCTGGGATGTTCCACATTGCCTTTCATGCAGTTGACAGAGGGCCACTGCTCTCCATCCTGGAATAATCTAATTGTCAAACATGCTCACTTTAAAGCCCTCCGAGGGAGCACCCATGGGAGATCTTATACTTGAGACCTCCGAGTCTCTGTCACATCCACCAGGTTGGGAACTTCTCACACACCACAGCAGAGCCTCTGCAGCAGCATGCTGAGCAGTTAACAGGGAGAGATGGGAATCTGCTCTCTGGAACATCCCTGGGAAAAGAGCTCTCCAAAGGAAGGCCAAAGTTTTTATTTTCTGATTGTTTAGTAAGGCAGAGGGAGAGCACAGCAGTCAGGAGACATTGGATCCATGACAGCTGGGGAAGCCAAGCCTAGCCTGGTAGGGTCTTTTTGTTGTTCTTATCTTGTGTCTCTGTCTCTCTGTGTGTCTCTGTCCCTCTCCTCCGTTCCCTTCCCCTCCCCTCCCCTCCCCTCTCTCTTTCTCTCTCTCTCTCCCCCTCTTTTCACCCCCTTCTTCTCCCCCTGCAAGGAAGACCACAGCTGTCCAGGCAGAGCTTGCAATGCTCCACCCTGACAGGGAAGTCCCTGGCTGGATTTGCTGGAGAGAAGCTTCTGACCCCGATTTCTCTCGGGTGCTAAATCCCAAGGTGATGTCTCTTTCTGCTGTGGCAAGGTCAGGAGGGGATTGCCTTGGGCTGGACAGGGCAGGCTTGAAGAATGTCTTTCTGGGCCTGCTTCCCTGAACTTCCCCTCTTGTCCTGGGAGGGGCTGTGACTTCAGGAAGGGGCTGCAATCAAGGGCTGGCCACTAGGTGGCCCGGTGGAGAAGAGCTTCAGCGAGGAGTGTGCACTGTCAGCTTGGCTCCTCTGTGGGTTTCCTGCTTAAGAGACCTGCACAGTACAGATCTTTCTGCCTGGCAAGGATTTCTGTGACCAGAGAGTTTGAAGCTTCAATTTCTGCCCCAGGAAAAGCCTAACCACACTGCCCACCAAGGGACTCACCTTAGTAAGGAGCTGGGTTATGGTCAAAATCTATGCAGTTCCTAAGCCTAGGATTCTTTCCAAAGTTTGCCTGGTAGGTGTATGCAGGAAGACTGACTTCCACTCAAGGTCTAACCTTAAGTTTCTGAGGGGCACTGACATCAAGGACTGGGTACACCAGACTGTCTTGGTTCTCTACATCTTTGTGTTCCTGGCCAACTGTCCTATGCCTGGATCCCTCTCTGACAACTTGGGCTGCGGTCTTTAATGGTGCACCTCAGGTGAGGTCCCCAAGGAGAAAGAGAAAGTCCTTGACAACACATATCCTCTTTCCAGTTGTAACCTTCACCCCATGCCTTCCCAGTCCTTTCCAGAGCCTCCCCAGACTGCCAGAACTTTTGTTCTGGGTTCTCTCAACAATAGAGAGGGTCATGTATGTGCTGACCCATCTGACCCTCTGTCTACCTTCCTCAGGGGAAACAGTAGAGCAATGGCTGCGTCCTCTGGGCCGGGCTCCTGCTTTTTTGAACCCAGCAAGTGTTGCAGAAGAATGCCTTTGTCCTTTCCATTTCCCTTAGACACTACAACTGTTGGGAGCTCAGCTGAGCTCCTTACAACTGGGACCCCCTTTTCTTGGGCAAGGAAAGATGTGTCTCAAACTCAGGCCTTCCTGTGGGGACATCCAGTCCACACCTAGGAAGTGACATGAAAGTGAAATATTGGAACTGGAAAATCATCCCCCTGAAGATATAGAATTGTCGATGATATAAAACCATGAAGCCAGAACAGATAAGCAGATGAACCTGGAAAACCTTCCTTCTGGTCTCACAGGGACCTTCTATGTGTACCAATGAAGATTTTTTCTATTCAGGTAAACACTACAAGTGGGCAAGGCTCAGCCTCCTTAGCCTTTGCAGTCCTGAGCTCTGAATACAAGTGGCTTACAGGCTGGGCTTGTAGCTCTAGGTTTTGACAAAAAGGAGACTGTGGCTCCAGGCATTTAAAGGCAGAATGGCTACAGCTCTAGGCTGCAGTTTGAACAAGCTCTAAGCCTTCCTAAACTAGAGACTCACATCTCTGAGCCCTGAGAACGAGGAACTTCACAGAGTCTTGTGTGTTTTCAGGTGGGCTGCTTATTGCTTTGAGACTTGAAAACCAGCAGGCTTGAACTCAGAATCCATCCCTGTCTCCACATGGAATATGCAAAAGTTAATGAGAGTATCCTGAAGCTGCCAGGCCTGGAGCAGGGCCTCCTGGGGCAGCAGTCATGGCTTCCCCAGCAGCCCTGCTTGCTTTCTGATTGAAGTGTTTCCTTCTGGTAGTAACAGACTGTTTAATCCAGCAAGGATTAATGACCCCTTTTGTGTTTTAAACACTCTCTGACCCCCTGTGCTTTTAAACACACCAAAAGGCAGAAAATGGATTACTTGACTTACATCATGATGGGAAGCCATGTCAACTGGAATGTGAGGCAGTCTGCAGTCAGGGAGCAGAGAGCCTCAACCTCTGGGGCTCAGCCAGCTTTCTCCTTCTTATGTAGTCAGATACCCTAGCCAAAGGTATAGTGCCATGCACATTGACACGGGTCTCCCCATGTCAGTCAGTCTAATCTAGAAATGCCTTCACATGCTCTCCATGATGATTCTAAATCCAGTAAAGGTGACAGGAAAATGAGCCATGAGCACACAGCTGTCATGACTGCCTGCAGGGACTGTTGAAGGAGGGGCCACTTGGCATCCAGCTCCTGATCAAAGCAGCCAAGCACAGTGTGACCACTGGACTAGACTAGACTCATGGGCAGAAGGATAGGTTTATCCAGGATTGAATTGCCAAGACTATCTCTAAGAAGGCAGAGGGAGAAGCAATTTGGGGTGGTGTGGAGCAAACAGATTTTATGTGTCAACAGGGTAGGGTCCTTGAGCTGAGACAGCTGGCTGGACAGATTAACCCAGAAATAGATATCTTTGCCTAAAGTGGTTGACTGTTGGGGCTGATTAAGGGAAGTTTCTCATAAAAAGAAACCTCCTTGAGATGGCTGCTTTTCCAGTAAATAGAAATCTGTCTTTAGACTTGTTTATCCAGTAGCATACTTTCGGATTACCCAGCCAAAGCCCCTCTGTTTGGGACACTGTCACCAGCACTGTCATTTTGGGTGCTGCCTTGAACCTAAGGGGCACAAGGAGAGTTGTCTGTCAACTCTCATTTAAGGACAGGCACAGAAGGCATAGTAAGTTACATTTCTAAGACAACCAACATTGCTTAGTCACAACCATGCACCGTTAGAGTGTTAAGCATCTCTGACTCACCTCAGATAGGGCTGTGAGGTCCCACTTTGGCCACTGGCAGATGTCACATGAGGAGTGGTCTGACAAACAGATGGGAAAGACATGGATCCATCTTAGTCTTGGGATCTTGCTTTGAATGTCATGGAAGTTGACTCCTCACTGATGGGGACTTCAGTTTTTTCCACAGAACAGAAGAGAATTCTATGCTGTATTTACATTAAAGAACTTTAAATTTATTACACTCTATCAGTTTTTATATCTCACGTGCATGGCATATACTTATAAACCTACACCCCTAGATATCTACCATCAGGTCATGTACAACATCCTAATCCAAGGTGGCATTTGGGTCCCTGCCTAGTTGCTCTCTCAGTAATGGGTGACTGTTGGTGGCCATTGCTCAGGTGCCTTACTGTATACCAACTATGCCTGCTTCTGAAAAGACTATGATAAAACATACAAAAATTAATGCTCTTGGTCCTTACATGAGCACAGTCACTGCCTATGTACACTTAGGTGACTGTCACTACTGCACATCTCCTGAGCATTCCCGCCCCCTCACCTGAACAGGCCAGTACATGTCATTCTCCTCTGTGTGTCCCAGACACCTGCATTCCACTTCCTGCCTCTGTAAATTTGACCAAGTAGGGACCCCGTCTATGTCTCATTGCCCTGTCTGTTCTTCTGTGCCTGGCTTAGCTCAGTCTATTTTCCTCAGGATTTATCTGACTGTAGGCCAGGCCACAGCATTCTCCCTCTGTAAGTCTGATTGATACAGAGATGATGGGGACAGTATGATGGTGGCTGTCAGGTCCAACAGAAACTCCAATTCCCTGAACTCCAAAAGGCAGTCCAGAAGTCCAGAAATGAGCTCACACTGGACTGTAGGAGGATTTCCAGTAAGGAGACAAAAAGCAGCACTTCTCAGGAATTGTAAAGCCAACGCCCCTCTTCCTACAGGAAAGGAGGCAATTCCCTTCCCTCTGACAGAAAGGACATATGGCTCCCTGGACTCCAGGCTCCTTCAGTACCACAGTGCCTGTTACACATCTCAAAGTCTATGCTGCACCCCAGGCCTTCTTCCTTCTTCCTCTCCCTTAAACTCATGATCTTCCCTCTCCCAAGCTACTCCACTCCTAAGGACCATGCTATCCTCAATGTGCCTCACCCCCTTCACTCTCTTGCTTTTCTGAACCCCCCTCCCCCGTTTCTGCTTCTCTCACCATGTTTTCTCCAGTTTCTATCCACTGCTATTCTCTCCTGCCTCACGGTAACCCTGGCCAGGTCAAGTATGCTTGCCTTGTTCAGTTTTTTTCCCCTCTTTCTGCTCTAGACTCTTCTAGATTCTTCTGGCTGTTCTCTCTCTCTCTCTCTCTCTCTCTCTCTCTCTCTCTCTCTCTCTCTCTCTCTCCTGTCTGTCTGTCTGTCTGTTTTTTTGTGTGTTTCTGTCTGTCATACTCTCTTTCTCATTTACAATCCAAACCATCCCTTAAATCACCATGGAGTGACAATATAATGTATCATTTATACAGTGTGGATGGTGATGATGACGATAGTGATAATGGTGATGAGGATGGTGGTGATAATGATGCTGATGACAGTGATGTCATTGACGATGATAATGGCGGTGATGAGGATGCAGATGATGACTGTTGTGATCATGGTGATTGCATCGATGATGATAACACTTGTGATGAAGATGCACATGATGATTGTAGTGATGATTTCTAAAGGGAGATTTTCAAAATTCCTTATGTAGAAGCTTATGTCATCTCAGGTTTGATCAATACAAGGCCAATATGATCTCACATGATCAGAGTGAGCTCTGTCTGCATCTCTTTCTGCACATCCTTGAAATCCTCTCAGGTACTGTGAGGAACCTTCATCTCATCTTGTAGATTTCTGACTCCAGCCTTGGACTCACTCCAAAGTGCTCAGAGTCCTCATAGTGTAGAGTCAAGGAGTCCTTGCAGTCTCTGCTGGGAAATCCCTGTTCTCAGGCATCCTGGTGGACAGAGGCACTGAATGAATGAATGAATGAATGAATGAATGAATGAACATTTCTCATCAGTCTTTCTCCCCATGAGTTCACTGTAACCTCAAACTATAATTCTTTTGTCAGTGATCAACAAATTCAAGCGAGCCAGTCTGTAGTAGCGACTTTTTCCTATGCTTAGCTGGTGACACTTTGTATTCACAAAGATCCAGGTTGTCATCCATCTTACTGCTAATGTCTGAAGCCTTGTTCAGCTAAACTGGCTAATCTGCTATTCTCTATTCTTGCAGAATTATAGAACTGTAATTATAGAATTAATACATTCTATATAGAAATGGTATATAATTATAATAACTCACAATAGAATTATATACTCTTTATTCATAGCCTTGCCCTTCTATGGTGCACACTGAACCCTGCAGACACATCCCTAGATCACAAGATTCAGGAAATCAGTCTCAACCTAGAATGAATGTTTTCTTTGATCATTAACATCTCCCAAGCCTGTTTTCTCTTCCAAGTACAACTATGGGCGTGGAAGGCTCACCGTGCTTCTGTTCTAACTTATGCAGCCCTCACTTCTGGGTGTGGGGAGCACATTTTGCTCTTAATTCTAACATTATTATAACAAATGGTCTCTTTAAACTTTCTACCAATTACTCTAACTTTCTAAAATGATTTAAATCAAATTAGGAATTCTGCAAATCATTCATTTATTTAAACAATGTTATTTCATGTAAGTCCATATTCATTTTGATCTTCAGGGAAATTGCCCAATATAGCAGGCTGTCTCCAGGAAGGCCTTCCACTCACTGCGGCTTTTCTTGCATGGATTGCAGAGGCTGCCAATTCAGATAGATCAGAGGACTCAGGCAGTTCCTTCTAGTCTCTGGCCTTTTCTTGTAGTTCTTGGTGACCCTCATATCACAGACATGTCTCTGCAGCTTACAGTCATCTTCTCCCCATGTCTTTCAGCGCCTTCTCTCTGTTCTGTCATTGTGGCCAAATGTCCCCTATTTATAACCACACCAGTCTGCTGAACAGGTCTACCTTAAAGCCTAATTTGAACTTGTAAACACCATTTTTAAGGACAGTGTCTCACTGAGCAGCTTTGGCAGGCCTGGCACTTAGTCTGTAGACCAGAGTAGCCTCCAACTCTCAGAGATCCACCTGCCTCTGTCTCCTGAGTGCTGGGACCAAGGCATCTGTCACCATACCATGCTCTGTAAACACCTAATTTGCCATTGGGGTGGCAGTAGGAGTTTTGACTTTATCTTGACTTTCTATGAATTAATCCTACCCTTGTGGATAGATAGGAGAGGGTAGGAGAGGAAGATAGCAGCCCAGCAGGGGTGTGTGTGCGTGCGTGTGTGTAGGGTAGGGTAGAGGTTAGCATCTCAGATGACAGAAATCTGTTTCCTCGTGGCCCCAGAAGAAAGTGATAGATCAAGACACAGAGGAAGCCACAGCGAGACTGTGGCAGGAGTTGAAACTGGTAGGATCTGTGTGAGCCTTCTGTGAAGATATTCACTCATTCATTCATTCATTCATTCATTTATTCATTCAGTGCCTCTGTCCACCAGGATGCCTGAGAACAGGGATTTCCCAGCAGAGACTGCAAGGACTCCTTGACTCTACACTATGAGGACTCTGAGCACTTTGGAGTGAGCCCAAGGCTGGAGCCAAAAATCTACAAGATGAGATGAAGGTTCCTCACAGTACCTGAGAGGATTTCAAGGATGTGCAGAAAGAGATGCAGACAGAGCTCACTCTGATCATATGAGATCATATTGGCCTCATATTGATCAAACCTGAGATTACATAAGCTTCTATATAAGTAATTTTGAAAATCTGCATTTAGAATTAATTATCATCATCACTACAATCATCATCTGCATCTTCATCACAACATTATCATTACCAATGACATCACCATCAGCAGCATCATTATCACCACCATCCTCATCACATTTGTCACTATCATCATCAACAACACTGTATAAATCGATGACATAGTCACACCACTGTTATTAAAGGGATGGTTTTGATTGTAAATGAGAGAAAGAGAGAGAGAGAGAGAAAGAGAGAGAGAGAGAGAGAGAGAGAGAGAGAGAGAGAGAGAGAGAGAGAGAGAGAGAGAGAGAGAGAACAGCAGGAAAAATCTAGAAGAGTCTAGAGCAGAGAGAGAGGAAGAAGACTGAACAAGGCAAGCATACTTGACCTGGCCACAGCTACTGTGAAGGAGGAGAGAATAGCAGTGGATAGAGATTGGAGAAAACATGGCTGAGAGAAGCAGAAACAGGGGTGCTGGACAGGAGAGCAAGAGAGTGAATGGGGTGTGGCACATTGAGGATAGCATGGTCCTTAGGAGTGGGGTAACTTGGGAGAGGGAAGATCATGAGTTTAGGGGAGAGGAAGAAGGAAGAAGGGCTGGGGTGCAGCATGGACTTTGAGATGTGTAACAGGCACTGTGGTACTGAAGGAGCCTGGAGTCCCAGGGAGCCACATGTCCCTTCTGTCAGAGGGAAGGGAATTGCCTCCTTTCCTGTAGGAAGAGGGGCGTTGGCTTTACAATTCCTGAGAAGTGCTGCTTTTTGTCTCCTTACTGGAAATCCTCCTACAGTCCAATGTGAGCTCATTTCTGGACCTCTGGACGGCCTTTTGGAGTTCAGGGAATTGGAGTTTCTGTTGGACCTGACAGCCGCGGTCATACGGTCCCCATCATCTCTGTATCAATCAGACTTACAGAGGGAGAATGCTGTGGCCTGGCCTACAGTCAGATAAATCCTGAGGAAAATAGACTGAGCTAAGCCAGGCACAGAAGAACAGACAGGGCAATGAGACATAGACTGGGTTCCTACTTGGTCAAATTTACAGAGGCAGGAGGTGGAATGCAGGTGTCTGGGACACACAGAGAAGAAAGGCATGTACTGGCCTGTTCAGGTGAGGGGGCGGGAATGCTCAGGAGATGTGCAGTAGTGACAGTCACCTAAGTGTATATAGGCAGTGACTATGCTCATGTAAGGACCAAGAGCATTAATTTTTGTATATTTTATCATAGTCTTTTCAGAAGCAGGCATAGTTGGTGTACAGTAAGAGGCACCTGAGCAATGGCTACCAACAGTCACCTATTACTGAGAGAGCAACTAGGCAGGGACCCAAATGCCACCTTGGATTAGGATGTTGTACATGACCTGATGGAAGGTTTTTAGGGGTGTAGGTTTATAAATATATGCCATGCACGTGAGATATAAACACTGATAGACAATAATAAATTTAAAGTTCTTTAATGTAAATACAGCATAGAATTCTCTTCTGTTCTGTGGAAAAAACTGAAGTCCCCATCAGAGAGGAGTCAACTTCCATGACATTCAAAGCAAGATCCCAAGACTAAGATGGATCCATGTCTTTCCCATCTGCTTGTCAGACCACTCCTCATGTGACATCTGCCAGTGGCCAAAGTGGGACCTCACAGCCCTATCTGAGGTGAGTCAGAGATGCTTAACACTCTAATGGTGCATGGTTGTGACTAAGCAATGTTGGTTGTCTTAGAAATGTAACTTACTATGCCTTCTGTGCCTGTCCTTAAATGAGAGTTGACAGACAACTCTCCTTGTGCCCCTTAGGTTCAAGGCAGCACCCAAAATGACAGTGCTGGTGACAGTGTCCCAAACAGAAGGACTTTGCCTGGGTAATCCGAAAGAATGTTACTGGATAGATATGTCTAAAGACAGATTTCTATTTACTGGAAAAGCAGCCATCTCGGGGAGGTTTCTTTTTATGAGAAACTTCCCTTAATCAGCCCCAACAGTCAACCACTTTAGGCAAAGATATCTATTTCTGGGTTAATCTGTCCAGCCAGCTGTCTCAGCTCAAGGACCCTACCCTGTTGACACATAAAATCTGTTTGCTCCACACCACCCCAAATTGCTTCTCCCTCTGCCTCCTGAGAGATAGTCTTGGCAATTCAATCCTGGATAAACCTATCTTTCTGCCCATGAGGCAAGTCTAGTCCGGTGGTCACACTGTGCTTGGCTGCTTTGATCAGGAGCTGGATGCCAAGTGGCCCCTTCTTCAGCAGTCCCCGCAGGCAGTCATGACAGCTGTGTGCTCATGGCTCATCTTCCTGTCAAATTGACTGGATTTAAAATCATCATGGTGTGCCTGTGAAGGCATTTTTAGATTTGTCTTCCTGAGGTGGGGCGACCCGTGTGCAATGTGCATGGCTCTATGCCATGGGCTAAGGTCTCTGACTACATAAGAAGGAGACAGCTAGCTGAGCCCATATTTGAGGCTGTCTCCTCCCTGACTGCAGACTGCCTCACATTCCTGGTGACATGGCTTCCCACCATGACATAAGTCTAAGTAATCCATTTTCTGCTTTGTGGATTGTTTGAAAGCACAGGGTGTCAGAGAGTGTTTAAAACACAGAAGAGGGTCATTAATCCTAGCTGTTTTAAACACTCTGTTACTACTAGGAGGAAACACTTCAATCAGAAAGCAAGCAGGGATGCTGGGGAAGCCATGACTGCTGCCCCAGGAGGCCCTGCTCCAGGCCTGGCAGCTTCAGGATACTCTCATTAGCTTTTGCATATTCCATGTGGAGACAGGGATGGATTCTGAGTTCAAGCCTGCTGGTTTTCAAGTCTCAAAGCAATAAGCAGCCGACCTGAAAACACACAAGACTCTGCGAAGTTCCTCGTTCTCAGGGCTCAGAGATGTGAGTCTCTCTAGTTTAGGAAGGCTTAGAGCTTGTTCAAACTGCAGCCTAGAGCTGTAGCCATTCTGCCTTTAAATGCCTGGAGCCACAGTCTCCTTTTTGTCAAAACCTAGAGCTACAAGCCCAGCCTGTAAGCCACTTGTATTCAGAGCTCAGGACTGCAAAGGCTAAGGAGGCTGAGCCTTGCCCACTTGTAGTGTTTACCTGAATAGAAAAAAATCTTCATTGGTACACATAGAAGGTCCCTGTGAGACCAGAAGGAAGGTGTTCCAGGTTCATCTGCTTATCTGTTCTGGCTTCATGGTTTTATATCATCGACAATTCTATATCTTCAGGGGGATGATTTTCCAGTTCTGATATTTCACTTTTATGTCACTTCCTAGGTGTGGACTGGATGTCCCCACAGGAAGGCCCGAGTTTGAAATGTATCTTAGCTTACCCAAGGAAAGGGGGTCTTAGTTGTAAGGAGCTCAGTTGAGCTCCCAGGGTTTGTGGTGACTAAGGGAAATGGGAAAGGACAAAGGTACTGGCCTGTGACACTTGCTGGGTGGCAAAAACCAGGAGCCGAGCCCAGAGGACGCAGCCATTGCTCTACTGTTTCCCCTGAGGAAGGTGGACAGAGGGTCAGATGGGTCAGCACATACATGACCCTCTCTATTGTTGAGAGAACCCAGAACAAAAGTTCTGGCATTCTGGGGAGGCCTTGGAAAGGAAGTGGAAGTCATGTGGTGAAGCCTACAACTGGAAAGGGGATTCGTGTTGTCACAGCCTTTCTCCTCCTCCTCGGGGACCCTCACCTTGAAGACCTCAGCCCAAGTGGTCAGAGAGGGATCCAGGCATAGGACAGTTGGCCAGAAAACAAAGATGTGGAGAACCAAGACAGTCGGGTACCCAGTCTTTGATGTCAGTGCCCCTCAGAAATCTCAGTGTAGATCTGGGCTGGAAGTCAGTCTTCCTGCATACTCCCACCAGGCATATTTCGGGAAGTGCCTAGTGTTGGCATTTAGTCTGAGCTCCACCCCACAGTTACCTGGCAACAGCCAGGTGTGCCTGACTCACTATAAAAGGTGCTGCTTGCCCCTCTTCTCTCCCTTTCTCTTGCTCTCTTCTCTTCTCCTCTTGCTCTTGCCCCTTCCCTCTCTCTCCCCATTCTCCTCCTCCCCTCTCTCTCCATATTTTCAAGGGTGGCCTCTACTCCTCTACTCTGTCTTTCTGCCTTTCTCTGTCTCTAGTCCCTCAACTCCCTCCCCATTCCCTGAATAAATTGTTTTCTATAATATACCATTCATGTGGCTGGTCCCTCAGGGGGACCCATGGAGGCACCCCTTGCCCCACACCTAATCTTGCCTCCACCAAACATATTCCAAGTTTTTCTATCTTTTAATAAATCACAACACTTAGGCCTAGGAATTACATAGATTTTAACCATAACCCAGCTCCTTACCAAGGTGAGTCTCTTGATGGGCAATGTGGTTAGGCTTTTCCTGGGGCAGTAATTGAAAATTCAAACTCCCTGATGACAGAAATCCTTACCAGGCGAAAGACCTTTTGAGCTCAAGACCCACAGAGGAGCCAAGCTGATACTGAAAAAGCACTGGCCAGTCTGCTTTGATCTCCATGCTGAGAGCTCTAATCTACACGGGGAGCTAATGGCCAGAGCTTGATTGCAGCCCCTTCCTGAATTCTCCCCCTGCCAAGGACAAGAGGTGGAGGGAGTTCAGGGAAGGAAGCCCAGAGAGACATTCTCTAAGCCTGTGCCCTCTAGCCCAAGGCAATGTCCTCCTGACCTTGCCACAGCAGAAAGAGTTAGCACCGTGGGATGTAGCACCCGAGAGAAATCGGGGTCAGAACAGAATCTTCTCTCCAGCAAATCCAGCCAGGGATTTCCCTGTCAGGGTGGAGTATTGTAAGCTCTGCCTGGACAGCTGTGGTCTTCCCGGCAGGGAGAGAAGGAGGGGGTGAAAAGAGGAAGAGGGACAGAGAGAGAGAGAGAGAGAGAGAGAGAGAGAGAGAGAGAGAGAGAGAGAGAGAGAGAAGAAGAAGAAGAAGAAGAAGAAGAAGAAGAAGAAGAAGAAGAAGAAGAAGAGGAAGAGGAAGAGGAAGAGGAAGAGGAAGAGGAAGAGGAAGAGGAAGAGGAGCAGGAGCAGGAGGAGGAGCAGGAGGAGGAGGAGGAGGAAGGAGAGGAGGAAAAGGAAGAAGGAAGAGGAAGAAGAAGAGGAAGAGGAGAGAGACAGTAACTCACAGAGACAGAGTCAGAGACACACAGAGAGAACAACAACAACAACAAAAACAAAGACCCTACCAGGCTAGGCTTAGCTTCCCCAGCTGTCATGGATTGAATGTCTCCCGTCTGCTGTGCTCTCCTCTCTGCCTTACTAAACAATCAGAAAATAAAATCTTTGGCCTTCCTTTGGAGAGCTCTTTTCCCAGGGATGTTCCAGAGAGCAGATTCCCATCTGTCCCTGCTAACTGCTCAGCATTTAGCTGCAGAGGCTCTGCTGTGGTGTGTGAGAAGTTCCCAACCTGGTGGATGTGACAGAGACTCGGAGGTCTCAAGTATAAGATCTCCCATGGGTGCTCCCTCGGAGGGCTTTAAAGTGAGCATGTTTGACAATTAGATTATTCTAGGATGGAGAGCAGTGGCCCTCTGTCAACTGCATGAAAGGCAATGTGGAACATCCCAGGAGCAAACATTGGGTCAACAGCTGTTCACTGACAAATGTCTCTACAAAGAAGCACGCCATCGTGCCTGTCTCTGCACAGCGTTAAGAGACACCTTCCACATCATTGTGACAGAATCCTTAACTGTCAGAGGATGAGTTGGTACCTTGTTTAAGGGACTTCCTTCTTGATCTTTTGGGTGCTCATAGTCAAAAATCATGGAGCCAGGTCTGAATGACAGCCCAGGCTGCCTCCAGCTGTCACAGAACAGTTTGGGCATAGCTATCTTTTGTCACCCACCACACCACCAAATTCACTGAAAGTGAGGAGCAGAGCAGGTTTGGAAAAGCCTGGGATGGAGAGATCATGGATGCTCTCCTCCTCCAGAACAAGCTGTGTGAGTTGCGGCTTTGTTTTGTTTTGTTTTGATTTTTCATTTACAATGTTCATAAACGTGGTGACTTAATTGGCAAAGATGAAAACGTCTTAGGTGTCTTTACCATTGTGGAGTGGAGGAAATTGATTCTGCACTAGTCCACAACTAGCTGGTGTTTGAGTTGTGTCATGGGACAGTGAAGTTAGAGGTCCAAACTCAGAACTCAGGTCTTAGGGGAGTCAGACTTGCCATCCAACTGTGGACTGTTTCACTCTATAACAGTGTGTTGGCCATCCCAGGAACCCTGTTAGTGAGACATGTTTGTCACATACCTAGGACTGCCAGGAGCATCAAAGCCACTGGGAGCTTTGGTTGATCCACAGGCATCTGCCCTGCCCCATGTGAGCACAGTGCTGTGTGTGGTACCTGTGTCCTGGGTGTGTTTAGACCTGTGACAGCTGGAATAAGCTTGATCCTGGCAGCAAGCTCTGAGCTGCAGCAAACATGCTTTCCTCAGAACAGAAGGAGCATCATGCCTGCCCTTTGTCTTCAGTGGTAAGCTTTGTTCCTTCCTGCCCTTAAGACTTGAAAAGCTGTGTCCTAGATACTGTGGGTTAAGAGCTATGGAAGGGCTGTATGCCTGATTCTGAAGAGTCATGAATGAGCATATCGGTGTATGTGACTTATTGTGAATTTATTCATGCTGTGACAAGTGCCATGGCCAAAGCAACATAGGCGAGGAAAAGACCTATTTCAGGTCACAGCCCACTATGGAGGCAAGTCAGGGCAGGAACTCAAGCAGAAGTGTGAGCCATGAATTGTGGCAGACACTGTGTGCTGGCTGGCTCATAGGTTCATGCTTATGTAACTGTCTTATACAGCTCAAGATCACATACCTAGGGAATGGTACCGCCCACAGTAGGCGGGGCCCTCCTACATCAATAAGCAATCAAGACAACTTCTGTGGTTGCTCATGCCTTTTGGAGGCACAGGCAAGCTGATCTCTGTGAGTTTGAGGCCATCCAGGGCTGCATAGGGAGATGCTATCTCAAGCCTAGAAACAGTCAAGACAACCCCATCTCATGTGGACAAGTCCTCACTTGAGACTGCTTTCTTAGGAGACTCTAGGCTGAGGGAATATATGGTAGGGGTGTTATGTGTATCTATTGCTTTAAGACAGGTACTGTTTCCAAGGCTCTAATATGCAAATCACAGGACACACTACATAAATAAGCCAGGGATATCCAATTTAAAAGGTGACATGCAAACATTTGGATAGCTTAGTCATACCTTACCAATGCCATTATGAGGGAAGTCCTTCTTAATGGCCTTTTGGCATGCTAGCCTGTGTTCATTTTCACTTTGAGTTGAGATCTGAAATTGAGTGAGAATGGATCTCTTAGGACAAGGGTACATTTACCTGGGGACAGTCTGTGTTAAGAAAGCAATGGGTGTTTAAAGGAAGGAGCAGGAGGTTGGTGACAAGGACCCTATTGATCCCTAGTGTGACACTGATTCCCAAAGAGTAGTAGGTTGTCCAACAAGACATGTTGTTCCTGCTGTATGATCTGAGGATCAAGGATTTCTTGTCAGTTTTACATGTCCGGGGTGTCCCGTGTAGGTGGGGATGGTGGACATGATCATTTATGCATTGATTTCAAGGGCTGTCTGGATGATGTGTCAATTTCCTCAAACAGTAAGATATTTGGAGAAATAGTTATGCAATGTGTGAGGAGACACTAATCTCTCTGAATTTCAAGGCCACATAGGACAGTGGATCCAGTTATCAGACAGAGACCACCTGCCTTGTGTGGGTATCCCGTGTTCCATGAGAGCCTCTCATAGGTACCACACAATTCATACTCTGTGTCGTTTGCTGCCATGACTATGACATAGCTACTGCACGGGGAGAAAGGATTGACTAAGTACCTAGTGAACACCATTGTGAACCAAGACACCTGCCATGTGCCCCATGGATTGCACCCCTCGCGACAAGTCAGCCACCGAACTTCTTGACTTTCGTTTTCTGTTGAATAAAAGAAAATATGAAGTAAAAACAAACCCATTGGTGTCTGGACATGAGGATCTGCAGTGTTGTGGATTAGAAGTATAAGATTCGGGCACACTGATCTCTGAGAATAGAATCAGGCCGAGGTTGGTGGAAGGTTTCTGTTCATCTGGAACTGACTGCTGTCCCCGTGCCCAGGGGCACTTCTCCTACTGTCTGGTCTCCTGCATCTGTAGCTCTGTATTGGGAGATAAGAAATGTCTCATGCATAAAAAAAGCTACCTTTTTTTTAAAAAAAGGCTGACATTTCATCCCTTATATTTTTACGCTTATTTGCTTGTATTTTTACCATATTAAAAAAATTACTCATGCCTATGACAGGGTTTTGGTGTCCCCATTGACTTTTTTCCTGAGGGAGTGTCTTACTTCCCTCCTCTTAACCCCAGCAGCCTCAAGTTATTCATTTTTTCATTCATTCATTCATTCACTATACATCCAGTCATGAAAACCATCTCTGAGCTATGGCTGGGCACTGGGGGAGGAGAACAGACACAAAACATCACTTGCTCTGATTGCAAGATGGGAGAAGATGACAGGGACTCTAGGGCAGGACAGAGAAGGGAAAGCCAAAGCTGACAGCCAGGGATCAAGACTGCTCCCACTGCCTACTGACTGTTGTCAACTTAGGTTTTCCATGACAAAAGCATAACCCTCAAAAACCCTTCTGGATTTTAGGTCCTTCTAGAAAAATACCCCAAGAGTTCCCAAGGCTTTATGAGGCCACCTGTAGCTGATTTGCATAAGGCCACATGCTGAGAAGTGGTGCCCTCCAAGTCCACCCCAGCTCTACCTGGCTCTGGGCACACACTCGCAGGGAGGTGGTTATTGCCCTCTGTGTCTGCTTCCTCCAGAGAAGTCAGGGAGGTGGGTGTGGAGGAGGCCATTCCAGGCTGAGACCTGAAGGGCACATGAGAGCTGATGTGGAGATGGTGGGGATCGAGCTACTCTGGCAGAACTAAATGTCGTGAGTCTTATCAGAGGCTAGTGTCCACAATTCTGAGAAGCAAGCAAAGCTGCTTGTGAAAGGGCACTGGCAACTTCCTCAATCTGCTCTCTGTTTCCTCCAGATGGGGCACAAATAAATAGGAAGAGCCTGCAGCTCACTGGCACTTGGAGGCTCCCGAAGGAGGCTGCCTGTCGCCCAAGCACAGAGGTAAGTGGCTTCCTGATACGGAGCTAAGGATGGGCGCAAAGCAGGGGCTGTGAGGGTCTCCAGGGTGGAAAAGGACAGCATAAGACAGGGCTGGGGTAGCATATTCCTCAAACTTGATCTCTCTAGAAAGACTAGGTCTCAGACTCCAAGTCAGTGAGTAGAGGAGGGGCATGCCGGAACATTGGAGCGGGGAACAAAGTCAGGGCTCTGGAAGAGGTACGGTTAGGATGTTCTCTGGGGCTCTGCGATTCTGGGGTTCTGGGAGGACACAGCTTTATCACTGGAGGCCTGGTGGCAGGGAGGACTCCCTGAAAGCTCTATGTGGGGCTAACTACTGTGTTCCTTCTAACTTTGCCACCCATATGTTACTTCAGTCCCTATCCTGAGTTTCTGGTCACACATCTGTGGGACAAGGTGAGTGGGAGACATAGCTCTCTCTGTCTTCAATGAGAAATGGAAGAAGGGCAGAGAAAGAGAGAGGGTAGAGAAAATTACCTACAAGAATGAAGAAGTGTTGGGGACAGAGCCAGAGATGTAGAACCTCCCTTGGTACTGGGTGTATTTGGCAAGCTCATTTGGGAAGTGCCAGAGACATACCAAATTACCCACCTCTGTGTGTGTATGTATGTGTGTATGTGTTTCTGTCTCTCTGTCTCTGTCTCTGTTTCTGTCTCTATGTGAGTGTTTCTGTCTCCCTAATTTTTCTTTTTCTGTACCTCTCTTTCTCTGTCTGTCTGTCTCTCTCTGTGTCTCTTTCTCTTACACACACACACACACACACACACACACACACACACACACACAGACAGACAGACAGACATACAGACACACACACACACACGCACACGCACACACACACACACACACACACACACACACACACACACACACACACACACACACACACCATACTGTGCTCTGAAATCACCACAGATGATTTAGGTCCAGATGTGTCGCTTCTGTACCTAGTGTACCAGCAGGTAGGTGTCTCATCATATAGCTAGGGACCAGTCCCTCCCAGACAGGGGCACAGACAACCCCTCTGCTGACAGATCACTGTCATGTCTCACAGATCATAAACTAACCTGTTCATATATTCCACATGCTGTATTCCAGAGATCATGCATTAGCCATTGTTTGACAGAAATCTCTGTGACCTGTTAAGTAAAGAATTTGCCTGAGGTTCAGGCCCCTGCCTCTGCTCCCGCACAGCACATAGGGCCTTTGAACCTTATCGCCCAATGAATTGGATCTTCATCCACATCTCTGTAGCAGCATCTCCCCTCTCCTTACCTCTTTCTTAAAAGCTTTAAAAGAAGACTCCTTCTCTGTCCTCATGGACTGAATTACAGCTTCAGACCATATCCTACTACTGGCTCTAACAAATCTTTAGCTGGAACCTAATGTCCGTACTGGAACCAGAAGGCTGTCCTGTAAGGCTCTTCCTCACTTGCTCTGCTGCCTCTGCATCTAACCCTAGACCTCTCTCTTCCCCTGGTGACTCTCCGGGATCTTCGAGGATCTCCTGCCTGTCTATACTGGAAATTGTCGTAAGTCACATGTTGCATGGGCCTGGGACTGTCCCTTCACCCAGACATGCTGAGTACAGAGATACCTGTTTGCCATCTTTCCTTACTACTTCTGGTCTGGCCACTCAGGAAGGGACCTGAGTGCCACAGGGTGCTTGTCTCCCTTGCTGCCAGTCCTCTAGACAATGGTTCTCAACCTGTGGGTCGGGACCCCTAGGCAGCCTCCTGTCAGATGTCTAGCAGATCAGATATTTACATCATGACTCAGAACCGTATCAAAAGACTGAAGTAGCAATAAAATAATGTTAAGGTTGTGGGTCACCACAGCATAAGGAACTGTGTTAAGAGGTCACAGCATTAGGAAGGTTGGGAGCCACTGGTCTAGACCCTCTTGACCAGGGTTCATGATGGCATTGCTCAGTTCCATGTGTCTAAGGCCTCTCCTCAGCTGCTTTCTGTGTGACCTCTAATGACCTCTATATGACCTCTACATGCTTTGTCATGAACTTTTCTCTAGCAATTCCTCAAATCCTGAGCCTCTTTAGTAACACTGACCACAGAATAAGTAGCCCACAAAAAACAGCTTCTTCGATTTAAAAATTCTAGATTTTGGCACAGCATCCAAAGCAGGTGACCCCTTACACTTGGGCATCCTTCATCTTCCATAGCTGTCACTTCTGTCAACACGGGAATCCATTCCAAATTATAAAAGGATCCATCCATTCTCAGGGCACCCTTCGTTTTCCTATAAGAAGTTTCCCACTGTGCCTCTGTCCATAGCAACTGCTCTTACTGAAATTCTCACAGCAAATTTGATCTGGTCAATTCTTTCACTACCAGGCCTTGAGCTATTCCCACCATAAGAGAGCATTACAGGGGTGAGTGCCTGGGTGTAGTCAGGTACATGCTGCTGGTGTGTAACCATGGATGTGTGTCTCACGTATGCATGTGTGTGTGTGTGCTTGTGCGTGTACTTGTGTGTGCATGTTCATTTGCGTGTGTGCGTTTGTGCATGTTGTGTGTGCCTGTGTTTCTTTCCCCACCTGGGATTGGCTTGTAGGCTCACCATACAAGCTTCTAGGCCTGGCTATGGGTTTTCCCTCCTCAGAGGCCCTGCCAGAACATACTTGCATATTCAGATTCTAACTTAATTAATTCCTATCTGGTTTCCTTGTAGTTTCAGAGTGAATAAACTTTTGTGCTCACTCCTGGTAGCTCTCCCCCACAACCCCACTCAACAGTTTTGCTTTTATTGTGTGAAGTTATTCATAACTCAGGACTGTAGGAAAGGTCATGAGGTCATTAGTGTTTAATGCCAAAGAAAGACACAAAAGACACAGACACCTGACTTTTTAGTGGTTAGAAAAACCAGAATCATGGATGTGGCAAACACATTTCTGTGACTAGGAATATATTCAGAAATCGTGGCTTTTTAACTTACCCAGTCCAACCTGGGCAAGAAACAGAGCATCATCCTCTGCTGAATTTGAAAGGTTCTGGATCGAGGAAATTCTATCTCATCTGAGCTTATTTTTAGGATCTTTCAGAATAGGAGGAGCCCAGAAACCTGGCCTTATCACTCACTGCTTGGAGTTGAGGAAGGTTTATAAGCAACTACTGCTTACACTGTGCTGTGTGTACACACCACAAAGAAAAAAACTAAGAACCCAGAGTAGCCCTCCGGCAACTAAAGTCACCGAGTCAGTTCTGAAGAGTGACTGTTAGAAATGTCCCCAGAAGAATATAGTTATTTTTTCTACACTTGTGAATATATGCAAGTGGGTGTTGGTCTGTAGCTCCCAGACAAGGTGCCAAGTTCACTTCATTTCATGGACAATGCTTGCCTCTTAGCCAGCACCTCACCCACTGCAGCAGTCCTTCCATGTGTGAGACACGTTGTTGCTCCCCGCCGAGTGGGCCCATGGCTCTGGCAGAGCCCCTGGCTCATCACTGATGTCTCCCCTCCTTTCCTTTGCTCTCCTCCAGCTGAGGAAAGTGTTCCTCTTGGCTTCACCTTTCCCTTCAGGGCTTCTGAGACCCAGAAGATGGCTCCCTGCAGACAGGCTGCCTTTCTTTGTTTCTTTTCTTTTTCTTTTTTTGGTTTTTTGTTTGTTTGTTTGTTTTTTGTTGTTGTTTGTTTGTTTTGTTTTGTTTTGTTTTGTTTTGTTTTTCATGACAGGGTTTCTCTGTATAGCCCTGGCTGTCCTGGAACTCACTCTGTAGACCAGGCTGGCCTCAAACTCAGAAATCCACCTGCCTCTGCCTCCCAAGTGCTGAGATTACCATCTGGCCAGGCTGCCTTTCTCCAGGTCCCTGAGCATCTGTCAGTCTCACTGACTCCACAAACCCCTCCCCGCTTTGGCCATGCACATCTCGGAACTTTCCTGCCATGCCTTCCTCATGGCTTTCTGCTCTGTTTCTGTCCTGGCTTGGTCACATGCTCCCCCTGAGCCCTTTTCACTTTCCCTGCACACCAGAGCAGCTTCCATCGCTGGTCACCAATACCGCAGCATCTCTGCCTCCAGTCAGATCCCAGAGGTGTCTTTAAAATATCAGTTGGGATTGTCCAGTGCTCCCAGTGCAAAAGCACCAGAAGGTGACAGCCGCCTAAAGTCCTAGTGAGCAGGATGAGGTTTCCCTCCTGCTACTTCATCATCTTTACCCACATGATTGTTAGCCAAGCTAGTATTCCATGCATTCAGACTTAGTTACATGTGATGGAATATATATCCCTGGGTTACGGTTTTCTCTGTCAAGTTTAAGATGGCTTCTGTCATAGAAAGTATTTCCATCATCTGCTGTTTCCATCATCTGTTCTGTTTGCTTGCGTGTGTGATCATGGATGTGTGGGTACATTTGTGTGTAAGTGCACGTGGAGGCCAGAGGACATGCTCAGGTGTCCTTCCTTAGGTACAGAATATCTTCTTTTTGAGACAGGGTTTCTCACTGGCCTGGAACTCAGTAAGTACATTAGGTTGGCCCACCAGGAAGCTGCCTTTCTCTCTGCCTCTTAGTGCTGGGATTAGAAGTGTAGGCCATCAAACTTGGCCTTTTTCCAGTGGCCTCTGGGCCTCTGACTCAGGTCCACATGCTTGCTGACAAGGTTGTTATGCACTAAGCCACCTCATCAGCCCTGTCTGTTGGTTTGACTTTTGTTTTGCTTTGTGGTTTCTGGTTTCAATGTTTTACTCAACCCCTAAAATTAAAGACATAGTTTAATGGTCTTAATGGCTTAGTTTTGAGTTTCAGATCTTTAATTCACCTTGGATCTGGATGTAAAGAAACAAGTTCACTTGAAAGCATGGTCCCCTCATTGATTAGAAGCCACCAGTCACGAGTGTGAAGTCCCTCTGTGCCTCAGTGGCTGGAGACAGTAGTCTAGCTTTCTAAGCTCTGACACACTTGGTTAGATTCACTATTGCTTTGATCTTTGCTCTGACTATGGGTGTTTAGTAGCAGATGCTCATGCCTTTCTGCTCCGTGTTTTGGACTCAGAGTCAGCTCAGTCAGAGCACTCACATCCTTCTCTATTCTTTGTTACCATCTCACTGAGTTTCAGGAGTCTTCTCAGCACACTGATCCCTGGAGACAGAGCTGGGTCTCTCTCCTTTGCTAGCATTGGCCGGGGGCTGGGGCAGCCCAAGTCCTCTCTGGCTCTGACACTGGCATGGGGATCAGGGGGACAAACTCAGGTCATCAGAACAGTTTGCACACTGAACATTTCCATGGCCCTGGCAAGTAAGTTGGCCCTGTAGCCTCTTGCTATGGATGCACTGTGGGTGGACGTTTGAGCTTCTCTCCTTCCCTTGTGAAGTGCTCCAAACATGGCCACCATGTACGCCTATTTAACAAATCTGGATTTGAGTGGCTTGTGAAATGGTTCTGTCTGCCCTCTCCTCAAGCATATTTCTTCATACACTCGGGGATCAGGGTATACAAACATGTCTGGTTTCCTGCTATTTTCCCTCTCTGCCAAACCAACTCTACTCCCTTCCTATCCTGGATCTCAGTCTGGTCAATATAAGTATAGCAGAGCAGTCTGAGTTGGGGCGGACACAGGACAGGTCTGCCACCAATAATCAGGAAACCCAACTCTCAGGGAAGCATGGTGAGAGAGATCAGGTCCTCAGCCAGCCCACCTGGGCTCCATCCCAGCCTGCCTCACACAACTGTGGCACTGTGGCCCATCACTCCACATCCCTTTTCGGTTTCCTGTCTGCAAGGATTCTAACAGCTGCCTTGACCAAGATGCATTGATTTCCCCAAAGCACTTTGCACACTTCCTGGTTGATGGTGGGCACTAAACCTCAGGTGCCTACTCTCATGGATTCTCTGTGTGTATTTAAATACTCTCCTCGAGGTTTTTGATGACATAGCTCTGTTGTCTTTTATAGTAGATGATAACTTATTTTACATAATTTCAATTGTTAGGGACTGAATACTCATGTACCCCAAAACTCTTATGTTGAAACTACATCCCCAAGGGGAGGGTACAGGAGACTGGTGTCCTTCTATTAGACATCCCAGGATGCTCCCTTGATGCCTCCACTATGACAGTAGCCTTCAGAAGCCTTGAGGAAGAGGTCTCATCTGACTTCAAACCTGTGTGTGTCTTGACCTTGGCCTTGCCACTTTCCAGACATTAAAGAAATAAATGTCTGTGGTTTTTATGAACTATCTATAGAGGATAGATAGATTATAGACAGATACATAGATGATAGATAAGATGATTGATAGATGATAGATAGGTAGATACATAAATAAAAGATAGATAAATAGACTAGATAGATGATAGATAGAAAGAAAGATGATAGATAATTGATAGATAATGGATAGATAGATGATGGATAAGAAGATGGATGATAGATATATGGATGATAGATAAGGAAATGATAGATAGATAGATAGATAGATAGATAGATAGATAGATAGATAGATAGATAGATAGACAGGTGGAAAGACAGATAGTTGATACACGAATAAATAGACACATGATGCAGGCACATGGATGGATACAAGACTGGACAAACAGATGTGTACATACAGAGATGAATAATTTATAGATACATGGATAAATTGTTAGATGGATGATAGAAGGACAGATGAGTGTGTGCTGTGTGCATCTTGACTCAAGTTTCAAATGCCTATAGGGTAAGGGGTCACAGCAATGGCTCTGCAACTGTGGTACTTCCCAAGAGAACTCAGTGAAAACAAGGAAATCCCCAGGCTTCAGAGAAAGGGGAACTGGGAAGCAGAGGGGCCTGTGGGAGACCTGATGGTAAACTAAGCAGAGGCAGGGAGAGCACCAGGCTCTGCCTGTGCTCCAGAAGAAGGTTGGGTGGGTGTGTGCAGAGACAGAAACAAGAGAGGAATCAATCACACCTAGGCTTGCCCCGCCCCCATGGCCATGTCCATCAAAGGTGTGGGTCTCAGCTCCTCTATGCAGCCTGGTGCAAGTCTAACAGCTCTCACCTCTCCACACTGCAGTGTGGTCTGAGGAAGGATCTGCTGCCTCAGAGGCCATCAATCCATCTCTTCTATGTTCCTGCTTTAGCACAATGAGGCTTAAGAGAAGGGAACAGTTCTAGGGCAGCACGCATCAGGGCCTCACTTGGCATCGCAGTGTCCTGGGCAGCTCTCAGCCTTACACACTTTTTTTTTTTTTTACAGCCACAAAGGATGCAGTCTAGGAGGGAAGAATCACAAGCCCTGTAAGATGAGTGGAGCCAAACCCCCAGCCAAGCACCAATACAGAACCCCGGGTCAATGAGGACACCCCCCTGCCCATAGCTTCCTGTGCAGCCACCAAAAGTGCCAAAATGGACCAGCAAATGGCACTCACATGGGGGCTGTGCTACATGGCACTGGTGGCTCTCTGCTGGGGACACGAGGTGACAGAGGAAGAAGGTTAGTCTGAAGACCCCGCCCTTTATCTCCCTTTTTAGTGTTGAGCCTGGTAGGAGCTCTAACCACCATAAGCCCAGCAGCAACCAGAAACCCTGCAGCTCCACCCACTGTATCCAGCTCTGATTTTTCCTGTCTCTCCTACATTCTTTCTCTCCTTGAGGGTGCCCCTGGCCCCTCTCTTCCCTGTTCTTCATATTCCTGCTCCTCCTTGTCTGGCTCTGGAGCATCCAGCTCAATGGTGTCCCTCTCCAGCCATATTACTCAATGCATCCCCTAAAACCTCAACCTCCAAGGAGCCAGCATCTTCTCTGCCTCTCCCCCAGACCCCTATTCCTTTAAGGACTTCCAGGACCCCTAATTCTTGGTCTTGGGAGCTTCAGCCTAAAGACCTGTCCCCCAAATATCTCTAGCCTTCTCCTCTAACCAGGGGCCCTATGGGATGCTCTGTTCCCAGTGCCCCATGGATTTCCTCCATGACAAGGTAGGAGCCACTTTCTCTTTTCCAAGCCCAGCTTTAGAGAGAGGCCAAGGCTAAGCAGATCAGGACCCTAGAAAGGGATATACCAGCTACTTCTCAGGCACTGCTGTGTCTGTCCTACCAAGTGACACCTCAGAGAACAGGGTCAGGCCTGAGCAATGCCCTACATGAGGGCAGGTGCAGCACAGAACATATATCATGGCTGAGAACCCACTGGAATCTCATGTCCAGACAGAAAAGGAGCGTCCTCAACAAGATCCACCACACAGCCGCACCAGGCTCAGGGCCTCTACCTGGTCACCTGGGCCTCAGCAGGAAGAGACCAGGGCTTTGTGTGCATGTCTTTAATGTGAGCCCTCAGGAAACAGAGGCAGGAGGATCTCTGTGAGTTTGTCCCCAGCATGGTCTTCAAAGGAAGTTTCAGACAGCCTTGGTTACCTAGAAAGACCCTGTCTCAAAAGAAAAAAAAGACATTCCTGTGGGACAGGAGAGGGACAGGGGACACCTGGACACCTGGAGGGGAGAGGCTGGCTCTCCTGATCCTCTGCTTCTCCTTGCCAGAAACGGTCCCTCTGAAGACTCTGGAGTGCTACAATGACTACACCAACCGTATCATCTGCAGCTGGGCAGACACAGAGGATGCCCAGGGGCTAATCAACATGACCCTCCTCTATCACCAGCTAGACAAGTGAGTGCCACTGAGCCCATTGGTATTGCTAGCCACCACCACCTCTCTCCCCACCACTGTGTTGTCAGTGATTGTGGCCATCAATCCCGGTTCCCCGACCTGTGGGCTACCCGGTCATCCCAACACCTGCAGCTTCCGCAGCTCTAGGCCTCTCCAGCCCTGAGCATCCTGTCTCTCTCCTCCACTCCTCATCAACCTGGCCCGAGGAGCTGCTGATCTCATAGTCCCCCTGTCTCTCCTGTATTCCTGACCTGAACACACTCCCCCAGGATTTGACTTTCTCCAAGGAAACCAAACTGCCCCTGCCACTGAGAAATACCCATAGCCAAATGGCCAGGCCTGGTCCATGTTCTCCCAACCCACCCAGGATGACCTCCTGTAGCTTACTTACCTTTGCTTGTGTCATGGTCACCACTTTCTGGTCTATTTGTTTCCCTTTTCTCTCCTTTCCACTGGAGAGGGTGAGATCTGTAAATGGAGCTCTGACTTCCTAACTATATGCAGTCTTTGGATATCTTCTGGGCAGAAACTCTCTGATGAGGATGGCCAACTCTAGCACAGACCTTCCTGCCTGCCATGCAAATGCCTTTCCATGTTTTTATTTGAGTAATCCATTTCTCTGACTCCTAATTCCACAAACTGGTTTCCACTCTTGCTCCAGGGATTGTCCTGCTTCTGCTGTCTCCACATCTCACTTTATTAGCTGGGAAGAGATGACAGCTTGACTAAATGACTGTGAAGGCTGGTTTTAAAAGTCTCCTACCTCCTTTTCTTCTTATTTAACACTACTAAGTTTATCCCCCAATGAAATACACGTCTGACCAACTCGGAAACCACCACCAGCATCCAATCTCCTTAGTATGACCAGGATGGAACTATCTTGCTAGTTCATCATCCTAACCAATCAATCCCTGCACCAAAACATGTCACTCACTTTATTACCCTCAATCCCTGCCTGCTTGCTACTAACAAACACATGAAACCTACTTTCCTTGCCACCAGACCCATGACTGTTTTGCTTACAGCAGGAAAGCCAGTACTGAGGGACAAGTCATTAGGGCCATGGATAGGACAGACTGACAAGCATACAAACTAAAGAAGATGCCAGCGAGGGAGTTGCCCAAGAGCACCCTGAGCTGACGTCACAAGTGTAGGAATTCAGCAGGGACTTGGAGAGAGGGTCCTTTTGGTCTCAGATAAGCTGTGTGTGTCTCTGTGCTCATGTGAGTCTCAGTCTCTGTATTTCTTCATGTTTCTTTGTATTTATATGCATGAGTGTGTGTGTGTGTGTGTGTGTGCGTGTGCGTGTGCGTGTGCGTGTGCGTGTTCGTGTGCGTGTGTGTGTGTGTGTGGCAGTTACCAAGTGATCCTAAGGTTCAGAGTGATCTGGGACACAGTGCTACGGTTATAGGAAGGTCACTGGCTGTCCTAGGTGCTGGACATCTACAGAGAAATTACTAGTCTGCAAGCTTTGTGAGCTTGTCTCTTCAGTTCTTTTCTCAGGAATAGTAACCTTGATACAGGTTACTTGATACAGAAGAGGGGAGGAGAGCAGACAAACTTCCCCTAGAGAATGACCTTGACCTGGTTATCTGACCTTGATCAGAGGTGGTGTGCACATGAAAGCTCACCCGGAAGACCAAGAATAACACACTGCTCAACAGCATGGCTGCCAAAATTAGTGATGTTTAAAGTCAACTAGAAGTCTCTGAAGCTAAGGACGTTTTAGGCTCCACCTGGATGCAGTCAGATTTCTTGTGATGTGCTGTAAGCAAGCTCTTTAACTAGATAAATTCTAGATTGTACCTGCTAGAATCTATGCATTCACTTACAGGCCTGGTGGCAGCTTCAGGGACTTGGTACTTGCTGCAGTCAGCCTGCTGCAGAAATTGCCTGCTTTCCCTGCAAGTCCTTGGAGATTCTGGTCAAACTGTGCATGCAGTGAGTCCATCCGTACTCCCCACAGACCCTTCCAGATTCCTCAGCCTTGTCTGTTGTATTCAACAATTTCCAATGACAACATACTACTTAGTGATCCAGTGTGTGCCTGTTTCCTCCATCAGGATGCTCACTGCATGTTTAGGTGTGAGTGTGTGTGTGTGTGTGTGTGTGTGTGTCTGTGTCTGTGTGTGTGTCTGTGTCTGTGTCTTTGTTGTGTGTGTAAGTGTAGGTCTTTTTATATATGTGTATGTGTGTATACATGTATATGTGTGTCTTTGTAAATGTGTATGTCTATGTATGTGTATAGTGTGTCTATGTGTCCCAGAATGCATGTGTGTGTGTGTCTGTGTGTCTCTCTGTTGGCATGTGTATATTCTGTGTGTGTGTCTGTGTGCATGTGAGTCTTAATTCTTTGTGTGTTTCTGTGTGTGTGTTGCTCATTGCCAGACACTGCCCTTGGATAAAAGCAGGGACATAGTAGAAACTAATGAATGCTCCCTGACAGGATTCAATCAGTGTCCTGTGAGCTCAGTGAGAAACTCATGTGGTCAGAGTGCCCGTCATCCCACCGCTGTGTGCCCAGAAGATGTGTCATCCCCTACACACGATTTTCTAATGGAGATAACGACTACTACTCCTTCCAGCCAGATCGTGACCTGGGCATCCAGCTCATGGTCCCACTGGCCCAGCATGGTGAGGAGCTGGGGTCCTGCCTAGGCAGTGGGTGCAAGAGTGGGCAGAATATTGGGATGGGCTAGAGTGAGGGTCTCCCAGGTATAGGGACCATGTCTTGGGGTTGGAAGAGATGTGATGCAGGGCCTCTGCCCAAGGCTGCTTCTGTCCCAGATGCTTCTGCCACCTATCAAGCCACAAAGCTTCCTCCACAGGAAGAGCTGTGCCTGTGCCTCCTATAGGATTTTCCAGGAGACAGAACTCTGCTCTCTGTTGCTTTGGCCCATGGCTGCAACACCTTGCCCTATTGCAGAGGCTCTGAGACCCACAGAGGTCCTCCGATTATTGTGGAGCAGAGATGACCATGATAGGTCACATTGTCAGGCTCTTTCCATGCTTTTGACCCAGAGCCAGGGTCTGCGCCACCCTCTCTGGACCACAGAGTGTGCAGGCAGCAGGCCCACAAGGCCAGTTGTCACGGCATGACCTTAAATGGGGCCAAAAATCATCTGTGTGGTGATCTTGGGGACTGCAGCCGACATGTCACCCACACTACAGAATAATGGGGAGACCATGGCTTGTATTGTTCTTCTAAGCCCCAGCTTAGATGTCAGACTCTCAGGGGAGAGAGACACTGTGAGTCCTCTTTGCCCTCCAACAATGCTAGGTTGAATGCTCTCATCACATCATTGCTGCTGGTGTCTGAAAGAGTCCCTGCCCCTGGGGCTCAGAGGTGCAGACTGAAGGGTTAGGCACCAGCTGCCACATCCAGGGATGGAAAGCAAAGGGCTCTGGCAATCAGGAAGGGCTTCCCAGAAGGAAGGAAGGAGCTCTGCAGTCAAGTCCTTGCTCTGGGAGGATCACAGAGCCAGAAGCAATTCTTAGCCAGGAAACCACGTGTGCAAAGGGGCCTTGCAGGGGGAGATCTGAGGGAGTGGGGCATGCTGGGTACACCAGGCATGTGCACTGTGTTCCAGGAAGCATCGAGTTCCAAAGGCTAGACAATGGCAGGGAAATCATGTGATTCAAACAGCTGCATCTCTAGCCTTGAACTAGGGAAGGGGGGACAGGGAAAAGAAACCCTTAGCCTGATGTGACAAGACAGACATGGGGTTACAATGAGCTGCAGTGGGACAAGAAGAAGGATAAAAGCTTCTTTCTGGGAACTGGAGTCCAAGAAAGTCATCGGGGGTGGGAGGGAGGCTACACTTATGCTGGGCAAGGATAGTCAGTGGTAGGCACTTGAACTGTGAGGAGGCTGTGTGGCAGGAGAGGGGGCCCAGCTGGCTCACAGCACTGTCTGCCAGGTGGAGGGCATCAGTGCACAGCAGGGCAGGAGGAGGCCCTACTGAGTTGAAAGTAAGGCAGAATCTCTATCCAATCTGCATTTTGCAAGTTTCAGGCCTGAAGCTGAATGGGGTCAGCCAACGTGGCACCAGGCTGCCCTCAGCTCCCTCAGTGTGCAACCCTATAATCCTTCTGCTTCCCTCCCTGTAGTGCAGCCACCCCCTCCCAAGGACATCCACATCAGCCCCTCTGGGGATCATTTCCTGCTGGAATGGAGTGTATCTCTTGGGGATTCCCAGGTCTCCTGGCTTTCATCAAAGGACATAGAGTTTGAGGTGGCTTATAAGCGGCTTCAGGACTCCTGGGAGGTAGGACCCTGAGCTGCCTGTGCCCTCCCATGGGTGATGGCATGTCAGGTTCCTCTTTCAGCTCCCATATCTCCACAGGATGCCTCCAGTCTCCACACTAGCAACTTTCAGGTGAATTTAGAGCCAAAGCTATTCCTACCCAACAGCATCTATGCTGCCCGTGTGCGCACTCGGCTGTCCGCGGGTTCAAGCTTGTCTGGGAGACCCAGCAGATGGAGCCCAGAGGTTCACTGGGACTCCCAGCCAGGTAATGGAGCTGGGAGGACATGCCCCTTTTAGGAGACTGGAAGTGGGGACAGTCTAGGTCCGAGTAAGGCTCCAGGATCTGCCCTACCTCAACATTGGAGCCTCCCACCAGCCCTGTGTCCCCCGTAGTCTCTCTGGGCCACTCTGTGTCACACACTCTTGGCTCTCTGGCAGCAAACATGTTCTGTTAATGACCTCAATAGCAGCAGCAGAGGCCCATGTGTTTACAAGCGCTGGGCGGTGTGTAGGGTCACCTGAGTCCCTGAGTTCGTTCAAACACTCAATATTTAGAGCTGGTTCCTCCCTCACGATGGCGCAGACGTACTGGACTCTTCCCTAGCTGGGGACACACAGCAGGCAGGCTCAGAGCGCAGTGGGCTGATGGTCACAGCCAGGTCTGCTGCCCTCAAGGATCTCCTCTGTGTGATTAACCTCGTGCCCCAACCATTGAGGGAGGGTGGACTGACTGAATGAGGGTATGTTGCCACAGGGGACAAGGCCCAGCCACAGAACCTTCAATGCTTCTTTGATGGGATCCAGTCTCTCCACTGCTCCTGGGAGGTGTGGACCCAGACGACTGGCTCTGTTTCCTTTGGGCTCTTCTATCGCCCCAGCCCTGCAGCTCCGTGAGTGTCCCCTGTCCATCTTGCCTTGTTTCTTCTTATCCCCAGGACCATACCTCTTTGAGGTCTTAGCTGGATCTGACATTCCCCCAACCCTGCTCTCAGCTCAACTGTATTTCTCCCAGGGAGGAGAAATGCTCTCCGGTGGTGAAGGAGCCGCAGGCCAGCGTCTACACCCGCTACCGCTGCAGTCTACCTGTGCCTGAGCCCAGTGCACACAGCCAGTACACAGTCTCTGTTAAGCACCTGGAACAAGGGAAGTTCATCATGAGCTATTACCACAGTGAGTGTGCCCTGCCTCTGTCTGAGTTCCCAGTACTATAGGGGTCCATTGGGTTATGTCAATAAATAGAAGAGCCTCTTTGGCATCTTTGCTTTTGCCACTTTCAAAGAATTGTAGATTTTTCACTCACAGTGATAAAATGTCTGCTCTTGGATTAGCAGTATATCTCAATGAGTGAAAGCAATTGATGAACAGGCTTTTGAACGTGAGCTCAAATTCCAGCACCCACATAAAAAATTGAGCATGCTAATATATATTTGGCAAGAGACAGGAGGATAGTTAGGGCTTTCTGGCTTCTCACATGGATCTGGGTTCAGTGCAAGATCCTGTCTTAAGGACACAGTAAAAGGACAAAAGACATCCTATTCTGGCTTCTGCATGCCTGTGTATAGAACCTGTCTTAGGGTTTTGAGCCGTGAACAGACATCATGAGCAAGGCAAATCTTATAAAAGCAACATTAAAATGGGGCTGGCTTACAGGTTCAGAAGGTTCAGTCCATTATCAAAAAAGGGGGAGCATGGCAGCATCCAGGCAGAGCTGAGAGGTCTACATCTTCTAGCAGAACACTGACTTCCAGGCAGCTACGGTGAGGGTCTTAAAGCCCACACCAACAGTGAAACACCTACTCCAACAAGGCCACACCTGGTAATAGTGCTACTCCCAGGCACAAACTTACACAAACCACCACAGTTCCCCAGACCCACATAGAGGCATATGCAACAAAGTGAGACAGAGACAACAGAGATAGAGAGATGAAAAGAGGCAGATAGAGAGAAAGGTTATTCTAATGTGTTTTACTGTCTTTAAGGACACAGGGAAGCTACAGCCAAGCCCTCCTGTAGATCATACTGTCTGCTCTCAAGAGTCTCACCTGGAGCCTGCTCTCCTTCCCCACTGCTTCCTCCCAGATGCACGCCTGCCACTTCTCTGGACCACCGTCCTTCTATACCTGTCCTTTGCCTCTGAGATTTCCAGCTCGTCCTACAGCTAATGTTCTCATTTCTCCCATTTAGCTCTCTGTTTTACTTTCCTGCCTGGAAGGAGTAGATGCCCACAGATTGTGTCCCTACAGACCTATGTGCCACCTTCCTGTCACAGGGCAAGGACCCTGACACAAGGGAGACTTTCCAGCCAACCAGTAATGCTTGTCCTCTTTGGTAGCCAATCTTTTGGTCACCTGAGTTCATATCTAGCATTTTCTTCCTGGGGGCCTTGCTCCAGGAAAGAGAGTCCTCTGAATTCAAGGGACCCCTCTGTGTTTTAGAGCCATCCACATTATTTTTGTGAAAGCCCTCTGATGTCACAAGCTATGACTCTTTTGTTTTGATGGAGTCATAGAAGGTGACTGAGTGCCTTTCTTTAAAGTGACCACCTCTCTGAGAATGCACAACAAGGTGACATGAGGAAGCCTGAATGTGTGCCCAAGTCTCATTTTGTTGTCTACTCTTTCAGTGGACGGGGCTGTCACCAAAGTTCCCAGTTTTCTGTTTGTCCGCAGTGAGATGGTGAGATGGTGATCCGGGTGTGTTTATACAGCTGTGTAGGGGACACTTTTAGAACAGCAAGGACTTGCCAGCCCGTGCTGATGTCAGGCAACTCCCAGAGTCACTGAAGCAGCAGAGGGGAGCAGCTAACACAGAAAAATAGAGACAGGGCTCTCCACTGCCCAGTTTTATCTTCTCCAGGCTCAGTTTTCCCTGTGTAAAATGGAAATGAAGGGACCTCACAGGGGGAAGGGGAGGATGGAGTGCGGGAGTTCCCACAAACTGAGTGTGTTGCCCAGGGCTGGAATAGTCAATGGACCAGGGTAGAAAGCCATGGGCTCTTTCTGTTTTTATTTTTTATTTTTTAATTTAAACACTAGCAGGGAAGCACCAATGAGCTTTGGGCCACCCAGGCTTACCTGAGGTGCTCCCCTCCCTCCATGGACCCACATAGGGTAACACTGTGATGAGGTAATGATGGGCGTTTCTCGATGATGAGGTAATGATGGGCCTTGGTTACTTATTATTGCTATGACATCATTACAGAGGCAACTTATAGAAGTGAGTTTACTTTGGGATTATGGGTCCAGGGGCTGAGAGTTCATGTCTTTCTTTGCTTGCTTGCTTTCTGACTGGCTGTCTGCCTGACTGATTGGTTGGTTAGTTGGTTGGTTGGCTAGTTGGTTTTTCAACAAAGAGTTTCTCTCTGTAGCTCTGGTTGTCCTAGAACTCACCTTGCAGACCAAGCTGACCTCACACCCATGTGCATCATCCTGCCTGTCTCCCAAGTGCTAGAACTAAAGGCATGGGCCATTATGCTCACATCTTGAACCACAAGCCAGAGGCAAAGAAAATAATAAAAGCCCCAGTGACATGCCTCCTCCAATAAGGCCACACCTCCTCATCCTCCCCAAAAAGTTCCAACTGGGGACCAGACCAAGGACACAAAGATATAAACCTATGGCACCATTCTGATTCAAATGACCACAGAGTTCAAAGGAGTCAAAGCGGCTGGGGTTGGAGATATTGGTCCAGAGTGGAGAGTACATTTGACAAGCTTAGGATGGGGGAGGACATGATGAAATTTTCTGAAATTATCCTCCCTCTAGTCCAGATGGAACCTCCAATCCTCAACCAGACCAAGAACAGAGACAGCTACAGCCTGCATTGGGAAACTCAGAAAATACCCAAATACATTGATCACACTTTCCAGGTCCAGTACAAGAAGAAGTCAGAGAGCTGGAAGGTGAGGTCCAGGACCCAGGGGATGTTACAGGCAGGGAGGAGAGGAAAGAGAGGAAATTCTAGGGAACCCTACTTGCCAGGAGCTGACCCCAGTGCCTTAGGACCCACATGGTCAACAGGTGACAGTCTAATTTCTTGATGAAAGATTCAGGCTTAGAGAGGTGACATGACATGGTCACATGACCAGTGCTACCCTTGAGCTGAGGGGCCAGACTGGCAGAGGAATGGAATGAAGGGTTCAAAGATCACCAAGGCCTGGATGTATTTCCTCCCTGGAAACAGATCTGACCAATGGAACAGCTGCTGAGGGCCAAGCTGATGACAAGGCCTTTCCAGCATATATCACACACACATGCAAAGTCCTGCCAGCAAAATGCAGACCCTGGGGCTCCACAGAGACTAACACAGGACCAGTCAGACAGAATTCTAACTTCAGACAGGAAGTAGGTAAACTTAGGCCAGAAGAGAGTCAGGAGAAAATCATTCCTGACCCCCAAATCATAGGCTAGGACCCAGCAAACTAGCATGATGTTCCTGGATCAGTCAGAAATTAGGCCAAGGCACAGCAACAAATTGGGAGGTGGAGATAGCCTGGTCTTGGGCCTGGATGCAGCTGTCAGGGCTGGAAGGGGTGGCACCTGGGGTTGGTTACAGTAGGCTCTGAACTGGCATCCTGGACTGGACTAGAGTGTCTACGGATCTGGGGGTAGCTGCCAGAAAGGCAGCTGAGCCCCTGAACCTGGCTGGTGGCTCAGCTTCGGCACATCTGCCTCTGCAGGACAGCAAGACAGAAAACCTAGGTCGAGTCAATAGCATGGACCTGCCCCAGCTGGAGCCGGACACCTCATACTGCGCCAGGGTGAGGGTCAAGCCCATCTCTGACTACGACGGGATCTGGAGCGAGTGGAGCAATGAGTACACTTGGACGACTGACTGGGGTATGTCCCTCAGCCACCACCACACTCCTGGGACAGCCCCACTGCATAGGGCAAGGGAGGCAGAGAGCCACTCTACCCTGTGTCCATCCCTGTGGGACACACTTGGTATATTAAGTGGGCCTTGGGGAGAGAGAAAAGCTGGGGTCCAGGCCTCTATTTATATAGGGCTCTTGGCTTTCTTAGCCTTTGTGGCAGCCATGATGGGCCAAGCTGGGTTTCTTGCTACAATGGCTGCCAGCTAATCTATCTATGTACACAGATAAGTTGGAAGGTTGGTGGGACCCATTCGTCCTGCTGATTTCCCTTCCCTTGAACCCTGCAGTCAGTGCTGGTGTGTCCCATAGTGACTGCCTGACACACACTGTGCAAGGTGGATGTGGGGTGGGGGATGGTAATGAAGCATTTCGCATAGTCAGGCCTGTCAGAAGGGGGGAATCTCAGAGTGAGAGTCATTCTGGAAGAAAGAGGGCTAGAGCCATGAACTCCAGAGATGGGGAGGGGACTTACAAGGCCCCAATCAAGAAGGCTAGGGGACCTTCTGCTGGAAACCTTCCCATCTCCTCTGACCCTCCCTGGGTCAGAAAGCCATAGCCCATGCTCCTCATTTCAAGAAGTCCCCCCAGTTGACAAGCTCAGTCACCCCCTACCCAGGGTACTTGCTGCTGCTTAGGGCAGAACTTCCCCATATTGAAGACAGGGTACGGACCCAGGGTTTCTTCCCAGGTACCTGGCCTTTCTCACAGAAGGCATGGGAGACACTAGCCTCCTCCCTTAGCCTGCAGCTTGTGCCTCCCATCTAATGCTGCTTCTCCTTGTTGACCAAGTGATGCCCACGCTGTGGATAGTCCTCATCCTGGTCTTTCTCATCTTCACCTTGCTCCTGGCTCTCCACTTTGGCCGTGTTTATGGGTACAGGTAAGTGCACTCTGTGTGCAGAGGGAAGTGGAAACTGGGCTCTGGGGTCACAGAGATGACACAGCTGGATACACTCTCGTTCCCAGCACACCATTCACTCCCCTAGTTTCAGTTTTCCCTCTATACATGGGCACAGAAGTAGCTGGCACAGAGGTCTATGGAACCTCACATACACGTGTCCCCACCCTCCTGCTGTCTTCCAGGACATACAGGAAGTGGAAGGAAAAGATCCCCAACCCCAGCAAGAGCCTCCTGTTCCAGGTAGGAAGGCAGGCCTTGCTGCTGGCTCCCGGTCCCATTTCTGTCTTCAGGGGGAAGCGTGGGAAAGCTGGAAGGCTAGGCCAGCAGGAGGTGGGTATCTGGTATTGCCTGGGTGCCTGAAGGAGGAGTCTCACAAATTGGCCTGCATTCTTGTCTGGAGCCACAGACAAAACTCAGAGCCTTTTAGTGCACAAAATGGCTCAGAAGAGTCGGCTCCTGGAGGTAGAGACAGGGCTGAGTGTCTCCAGGACAGGACTTGAGCACTGCACAGCAAGATGCCTTAGAGCTGGTGGGAGAGCTGACTGCAACCAGGGTGTCACTCCTGAGACAGGAATGTGAAGGAGAGAAGAACATGGCTGTCCATGTCTCACAGAGCAATGGCCGTGGGGATACACCAGTGCATGAGAGAAGAAGCTATAGGGAACAGCATGGCTGCTTACCTCAGGAGCTTTAGGGCTAAGGGAACACAACCCCTAGGATGCCTCTTTGTTTCTTGGAGTCAGAGGCCTGAGCTGGGCCCTACCATGGGGCATTCTTCCCATGTCCAGAGCTTATGGAAGATTCTATATGCACATGTGTCCTTCCTGAGGTGCCACATTCACAGACACAAATGCCCTTTCCTTTGTAGGATGGAGGTAAAGGTCTCTGGCCTCCTGGCAGCATGGCAGCCTTCGCGACTAAGAACCCCGCTCTCCAGGGGCCACAGAGCAGGCTTCTTGCTGAGCAACAGGGGTGAGTGTTTGGGCTCTGACCCTTGGGGAGCCTGTGGGAGGGAACCTGTCCATGGTGCACATCATTGTAGCCTGTGGGTCTCTGAATTTGAGAAGAGAGGCTGCCCACTGTAGCAAGCAGCACACCAGGTAGACATGAGGAAGACTTTTTCTGACTCCCGGGTTGGCGTGAAACAGACAAGGGACCAGAGGCAGCATCCCAGAGCAGGAAGCCTCTCCTTGCCAGGTGCCTATGTAAGCCCTGCACTGCAATGGCCTCATGGGTGACTGAGAGTGCACACTGTGGGACTTCAGCCTGCTAAGCCCACGTGCCAGGGAGTCAGCAGCCTTGTATGGCAAGTGTGAACCCGGCCCTGAAGGTTCACACTTGCTGCAAGGAGCAGAAGAGAGCAAACATTAGAATGGGGGTGTGAACTGAGCCCTGAGCACGTGACGCTTTGGGACACTGGACATACACGATGTCATCCACAGGACCTCATGCCTCGGTGCTCAGACCTCATGCCTGAGGCCCGGAGGGATTCAGGCTTTCTGTAGAGCTCACCTGCTCTGGCTATACACTAAGTATCTAGGTTCAACATCTCTGCCTACATTGTCTCCACAGGGTGTCATATGAACATTTGGAAGACAACAACGTGTCACCTCTCACTATAGAGGACCCTAATATAATTCGAGATCCACCATCCAGGCCTGATACAACCCCAGCTGCCTCATCTGAATCCACAGAGCAACTTCCCAATGTTCAAGTAGAGGGACCAATTCCTTCTAGCCGACCCAGGAAGCAATTACCCAGCTTTGACTTCAATGGGCCCTACCTGGGGCCTCCCCAATCCCACTCCCTGCCTGATCTCCCAGGCCAGCTGGGTTCTCCCCAGGTGGGTGGGAGCCTGAAGCCAGCACTGCCAGGCTCCTTGGAGTACATGTGTCTGCCCCCTGGAGGTCAAGTGCAACTGGTCCCATTGTCCCAGGTGATGGGACAGGGCCAGGCTATGGATGTGCAGTGTGGGTCCAGCCTGGAGACCACAGGGAGCCCTTCCGTGGAGCCAAAGGAGAACCCTCCAGTTGAGCTGAGCGTGGAGAAACAGGAGGCAAGGGACAACCCAATGACTCTTCCCATAAGCTCTGGGGGCCCTGAGGGCAGTATGATGGCCTCTGATTATGTCACTCCTGGAGATCCGGTGCTCACTCTGCCCACAGGGCCCCTGTCTACCTCTCTGGGCCCCTCTCTAGGGTTGCCCTCAGCCCAAAGCCCCAGTCTCTGTCTTAAGCTGCCCAGGGTCCCCTCTGGAAGCCCAGCTCTAGGGCCACCAGGGTTTGAGGACTATGTGGAGCTGCCTCCAAGTGTGAGCCAGGCAGCCACGTCCCCTCCAGGCCATCCTGCTCCTCCTGTGGCAAGCAGCCCCACAGTGATCCCAGGAGAGCCCAGGGAGGAAGTGGGCCCAGCATCCCCACATCCCGAAGGCCTCCTTGTTCTTCAGCAGGTTGGGGACTACTGCTTCCTCCCTGGCCTGGGACCTGGCTCCCTCTCACCACACAGTAAGCCACCCTCTCCAAGTCTGTGTTCTGAGACTGAGGACCTAGACCAGGACTTGTCTGTGAAAAAGTTTCCCTATCAACCCTTGCCCCAGGCCCCAGCCATTCAGTTTTTCAAGTCCCTAAAGTATTAGGACTACCTGTCCCTGCCCCCTTGGGACAATAGCCAGTCTGGGAAGGTGTGCTGAGTCTGTCCCCTCCCAATCTCACCAGCAGCCTGGCACCGCAGCCTGTGGTCCTCAGCCTGAGCATCACCACAGAAGCCTCTCTGAGTTCACACTCCTCCTTGCTCCCTGCTCTGACACAACAATACCCCCATATGTGATTTTCTCTTCCCCCTCTGTCCCTCTTCCCTTCCCTCCATTTCCCCCTCCCCCCACCTCTCTTTCTCTGTCTCTCTCTGTCTCTGTCTCTCTCTCTGTCTCTGTCTCTCTCTGTCTCTCTCTGTCTCTGTCTCTCTCTCTCTCTCTCTCTCTCTCTCTCTCTCTCTCTCTCTCTGTCTCTCTCTCTTTCCAGTTTTCTGCCTTCTATGGGATCTTCCTTCCTGTCCCTCCGACCTGTTGGAGTGGGGAGGCCTGTGAGGGTGAGCTCTGCATGGTCTGTTTAGGGTTGAAGAACTCCTGAGGTCTGCTTGTCCACCATAGGCATTGATGATAACACAGCACATTTCTGCCTCTGTGTGAAAAGTTGGAGTCTCAGGTGAACCCCTTGGGAGGACAGACTGTAAAATTGGGCAGGCTCTTGTTGCTCCAAGAATAGACATGGTCCTCTATGGTTGTCTGAAGCTCCTGGGGAGACCTGGGGAACCTTGTAGAAGGTACTTGGGACCCTGCTTATGTACAGAAATCACTGATGTGCACAAAGCTGGACACAGCTATGGCCAGGCTGGAGGGATGAGAAGCAATGGGGAGGGCTGGGCGTCTAGATCTCATGGTGTCAACTGCAGACAAGCTTAGTTGTGGATCCCGGACAGCACACCCAGAGACTAAGTCTAGACAGCTGAGCTGTTCATTCGTTCTCCCTCCAGAGCAAAGCTTGGATACCTGTGCTCCCACTGGCCTCAGATGAGGGTCTGCTGTGGTACTGTGGCCCTTGGCCATCACCACCCTCTTGACAATCCAGGCACAATGCCATTACCTCATTCTGTTCTCACTGGACTTGTTTGTTCATGGTCACGTTTGCACATGGCCTTTGTATGAGTCTTGAGTATTGGCTTTTTGGGGGGTGGTGAGGAAGTGAGGTTGGGAGCTGAGCTCATGAACAGTTTTGTCCCTCAGAATGTCCTTTTGGATGAGACTGAATAGCTCTTTCCACATGGCCTTTTGTGGGACATACATGTCTCCCTTGAATGTGCTAATTTTGTGCAGGAGGCACAACAGCTCCGTCAGCCATTGGGGCCATATTTGCAGCAGACTTTGCAACAAATGTACATGTGCCTTATATTCTTTCAGTCTCCTTCTGTGTCTCGAACCTTGAACAGGATGTGATAACTTTTCTAGACCACATGCTTGCTCTGCAGAGTTCTGTCCTTATATGTTCTGTGGACCTGGAGTCAATGGACATTGCATCATTTCTCCACCTATTTGTGCTCTGTCAGGCACTCCATGATCCATCGTTTTACGACCTGGATCTGGTCTGTCCTATCTCTTGGCCTCACTCACTGGATGGCAGCCACATGTCTTCAAATTTGATTTCAACCCTAAGCAGGCAGATCAAGTGTTCCTTGGTCTATGTTCACTGCAGCAAAGAAAACCACAAACGTCTTGAAGGTGTTGCAGTGGCAATGTTCAACAAAAGCCTGTCAACACTTTCTAAAGTGACTGCTCTAGAGAAACAAACAGGAACGGCCTCCATGTTAAGATATGAACACTGAAATGCTTTGCTTTAAGAGGAAACATTGTAAAAACATTTTTTACATACAATAAAACATAGCTAAAAAACAAAGCCATGTGTGTGTTTATGTCAGTGTGTCTGTGTGTTGAAAGGTTGGGGGTGGGGACATATTGAATGCATGGGTGCCTTGTAAAGAAACTGAGTCCATAGGCCTGGGTATTCAGTAACTGAGGCATTTGCACCCCCTCAGAAGAGAAGAGGAGGAGGTGTGGGGGAGGGACTGTATGGGGATGGTAATCAGAATGTAGAGTGCATAAATAAATTGACAAATGGAAAAATAGAAATATAAGCATCATTGAAGAGTTAAAAAGGAAATCATAAGCACTTGATTTCTTACAAAAAGGCAAAGGTCTACATTGGAAGAAAGACTAATGGTTCTAGCACAACACCACTCTTCATGCAGAAGGATGAAATTAAAGTCAGACCTTCCATTTCATACACAATAAATTCTACTTTTATCAAATTCTGAGGGGTGATGAACGCCACCCTCACTGTATCTAGTTTGGGATCATGACGACTTGGGAAGACACAACTATTACTCAGCCCTTCCAGGTTAAGAATACTCAAAGGCACTGTGCATTGGATTGGAGATTTTATGTGAATGAGTGTACTCAGACACTCAACTTGAGAGTTCTAAATCAAGCAAGGGCTAAGTCCAGGATGCAGTTCCTTTAGAGGGTTGCTGGGATCTCACAGAGTTCATGCTGGGCCACATGGGAGGTATCTAATGTTGGGTCATGTGGTCCCACCAATGCCAAAGACTCTGAAATGACTCTGTGAGGAGAACCCTGGAGATGGGCAGGATCATTTCTCATGCCTTCCCTTTCCTCTTCACATGGGTTATTGTTGAATTTCAGGGAAAGGAAAAAGGAGACAAACAGAAAAAACTTAGGCACAGACTCATGCCTGATTAAAGTGCTGGAACAAGCAACCATTATGTGCCCAGCCCTAAGCAGAGCAGGGATATCTACCCTCCAAGGCTAAGGAAACTCCATGGAAGAAGGAAGGAGAGTGTGTGCAAGGGCCAGGTGATGGGAGTAACTGCTGTGAAGCACTGACTTCTTGATATAACATGGCCATTACACTCATATTACACTCCGGTTATAAGGATAAGGCATCCCTTGTCACGTTTCTATAAATCTTTAACTCTCAGTGATTGCCAAGAGGAGGAACGCTATGTTCTTCTGCAGTGATGTTTTCACGTCCCCACAAAGAAATTCCACTCACACTCACATAAGCAACCCTATTTAAACAGGGTTTAAACATCCAAACATCCAAATCACCAGATAGCTGTTGTACAAGGATGTCAAGGAAGGATCACAAAGGACAGGTCACGTGGGGTTGGCACACACTCCCAGGCAGGATCCCAGTGCACATGGATGCCCTTGGGTCTCAAAAGTCGAAGGCTCTTCCACAGTCCTTTGTGGCAAACACTGATTCCCTGGTCCGATCTTATCCAGGAATTGATCACACACACACCTTTGAACTTATCAATGTTATGGTATCTGAGTCGACTTCCCTTTCTCTCTTGAGTAACTGCAACTACTAAACCTCAATTCTTTATCTCCTGACCCTGCAGATGCTCCTCAGCCTGCAGATGCTCCCACAAAACAATTGGCACCCAGGCCCTCTGCTTACTGTGTCTCACCTGAGTGATCCGGTCTGAGTGTGTGTCCATTCTCACCTAGCCAAGCTTTCGATGCCAGCCACCTCTACCTGTCCCTGCTACCACCTCCCTGGCCTTCATTCTGTCCCCAAAGACTTCCTGTGACATGATTCAGCCTCTGACCCTTCCTCATAGGGTGGCCCCCTACCCCAGGCTTACCAAGCCTCACTCTCAAGGGTGCAAGAACGTAGGCCACACTTCCAGTTAATTTCCTGCCCAACTTCACTTGAGCTTTCCCCCACGTCACACCTGATCTCTCTGCAGTCTCCCTCTGGCTGTTTAACCACCACGGGCAGAACATATGTACCCTTCTGGGAATACTTGGGACTAGAAGAGCTAGGAATATTCACCTACATACAAGGGCTTTCTAGAGTGCAGGCCCAAGTCTATACAAGAGAGTCACTTGTGTGTTGTGTGCATCTTCTCCACAACTACAGTCCTGCATTTGGCCTGTGGTCTGACCCCACAAAGTAAGACATGGAATTTCTCACTTGTAACACCATGCCACCATACATTTTGGGGGTTAACCTTTCTTAACCCAAGTTTATCCAGCTCCTGGCTGCATCTCCTTCCTCCCATGCCACGGATTGTCCCCTTTGATCCATACCCCTACCTGCCACCAAAACTGAGGTCTGACCCATCTGTGAGCCTCAGACCTCCAACAGTTCTGAACCCACCTAACTTTGTGTGACTAGAGCTGTGGGCGGGACTTCGGAATGGCATCTGGTTTTAAAATATGGGTGTGCATATGTATGTGGAGACCAGAGGTCAACCTTAATTGTTGTTCCTCAGGAACCCTTGCTCTGTTTTGAGAGGCAGGGCCTACCACTGAGATGCTAAAGTTCACCCATTAGGCAAGGCTGGCTGCCCGTGATCCCCAGGGACCTGCCTGTCTCTGTCTCCCCAAACCTAGGTTGGCAGACATTCATCACCACATTCTACTTATTTTCCTTTCACAAATGGGTCCCAGGGATCGAACCTGGGTCCTCATGTTCCCCTGAGGCAAGCGCTTTACCACCGAGCAGTTCCCCAGTTTTCCATCTTTCCATCAGGTGACTGCTCCACCACGACCTCAGCAGATTTCAATCCTGAGATGTTCAAATGGCCAGCCGTTTTACACACTGCTTCAGCAGCCCAATGGAAAAGCCTGCGGTGAGCTTACAGCAATGAACACAGCTCTCTTACAACCTTAAATGACAAACCCAAGAACTGTTCTTGCTGTGAACAGCAAAGCAGCCTGTCTATTGGAGATGGACTGGCCATCTTCCTGATTGATGAGCATGCACTGCTGACAGCGCCAACGGGACTCACGCTCTTGGTCGCGTCTTTAGCTTTCCACTTATAAAGTGATATGATCCTCAATTCCACTTAAAGCCACACCCAGTGACAGGGCTCTGGTCTACACAGTCATCTTCATATGACCATGGGGACAGCAGTGTCATATAGACATGGACAGTGATATGGAGATTCCCATCCATAGGCAGAAAAACTTAATGTTTCCTCCCAAATATGGCTAGAGACATGGAGAATGAGTCAGAAAAAGGCTAACATAGGGGTAACTGAACTTTCAGATTTTCACCCTGGGAATACGCTGCTATTACAGTCATTAAAAAGTAGCAATGTTCTGGGTGTGGTGGTGCAAACATTTAATGCCAGCACTTAGGATGCAGAGGCAGGTAAGTTCCAGGCCTTTCAGATCAACACAGTGAGACCCTATTAAAAAAAAAAAAAACAGCAATTTGCTAAATGCATTTGCAGGGTAGGGCACTGGGAGGTAAGTGACAATTGAAGGGGAATCCTGAACGCAGCCCTGTTCTATGGGGAGCCCTCTTGTCTTAAGTCCAAACTGAGGATTGGGTCTGTGTTGCCAGCTGAGGGTCATGAGGGCAGGAGACTGTAGTGTAGAGACTGAGAATCCCATTCTGTGGACTGGAAGGCTGTACTCCAAGCAACACTGCGTGGGCTCTAGGCAGGATGCTGAGGTGTGTCCTGGACAAACAGATTCACGGAGCTGCCTTAGACAGCTTCATGAAAGTTGGAGATGCTAATGGAAGCGGGGGGGGGGGGCAGGGGCTGATGGTATGCAGAGCTGACGAGAGAGGGCAGGCTGGGCTGGGTCTCCACCGCATGAGCAGCCTAAGAATGAGCACCTAAGAGAGGAAGAAGCTGGAGGCTCACAGGCCCTGGTACCCTCTGGGCATCCCCCACTCAGTCACCATCTTCAGGGAACTGTGCAGGACATACATGGTTCCTAATTTCATATACCTCTCCCCACAGAGACTTGTTTCTCCTGGGTCTAGCTGTGGCTTTGGCTGAAACTTGACTCAGCTCTCTCTGTGTTACACAATTTGATTCCTTCAGGTTGATAGTCACGCAAGCACAACACAGGAAGTGGTAAGCACATGTTCTGGGATGATTAGCATCAGGGTGGAGGAGCCGGGGATGCAGGGCCATGCACACTGGATGGATGTGGGGACAGCTAAATACCTTGGAGAAGAAAAGTGAGAAGAGCTGAATGAATTCAAGTTGTGTGGGTTCACAACTTTGGGTTCAAAGGCCACTGAGGTGTTCCCTTCTAGGACTCCACAAGAACTTAGCCTTGGCACATTTTCTTCCTTCTGGCCCCAGTGATGGGCAGCCTTCTATGTAGTCTGTCCTCTGGAAACTCTATGGTTCTCTGGATCGCCCTCTCTCTTCAAGGGGTCCCACTGCTGTGGCCTCCAGGGTTCAAGTCTCCTCAGACAAGGTAGCATAATTCAAGAACCTTCTTCTTGTGTTTTGGTTTTCCTACTGAGCACCCAAGGCTGCCTGGCAGGGCTAACAAACTTGGCTGGCTGCAGCAGGCACCAAGTTTCTGGGAGACACTGTGGGACCTTCTTTGGCCCTGCACATAGATGCCAGCCATGCTGGTGCTGCCAACTGGTCCCCTTGGCTTTAAAGAAGGTCATGGGCTTTGATTCCTGGTGCCATCTGAGAGATGGGTCCTACAGAGCTTGTCCGTGACGTCCAATCTCTATTGTCAACTTGATAAGGTTTAGAATCCCCTAGCAGAAATACCCATGGGTGTGTCGGTGAGAGTGTTTTCAGAGAGGTAAACTGAGGTGGGAAAAGCAACCATGAATGTGAGCAGTACTGTCTTATAAGCTTGGGGCCCAGACTGAATGAAAGCGGGGACAGGAGATCAAGCATATATCTCTGTCTACTTTCTGACAAGGGACACAGTGTGAGCAGATTTCTCACACGTCCTCCATGATGTCTTCCAACCATGACAGCTTGACTGTACTCTGAAACCGTGGACCAGTATGCAGCCTTCCTTTCTCGAGTGGCTTCTTGGCACGTATTTTGGTGACAGTAATGAAAAGAGTAACTTTATATCTCAGCCCCCAGTTGACCCCAGACCTCCAAGAGCACAGGAGAGATCAGCTGCCCTTTGGCCCTGGCGCCAGATGGAATGAGCCACTTTCCCCCCAAGAGACCTCAGGGCCACCCCAGGACATGCCTCCGATCCTGGACTCAAGTCAGAGTCTGCATACAGATCTAACCCCAGGGCCATCTAATCCCTGTCCTTCTGTCCCTCTCTTCTCATTGCAAATGCCCTTTTCCATTGAGCACCAGGCCCCTCCCGGTTTTCTCCTTGACATCCCTCTCTGTCCTTGTCATAGCTTAGAGTCCTGAAGTCCCCAGTGCTCTGCATATGGTCTTGCTTTGAAGTTGAGTCTTTATAGAATAACGGGGTAAGTGACCACTGATGGGACCTAAGAGCCCAGAGCTGGTTCTCTTATAGAAAGAGGAGACATTGGCTGGGAAGGTGATGCAAGCGTGAGTCTAGAACTCAGCACCCATGTAAAAGCTCGGCATGGCGGCATGGCTGCACAGCTGTGTGGCTATATGGCTGTGTGGACACCTCTAACCCCAGCACTATGGAGGAGATGCCACTAGCCCAGCTCTTCCAGATTCATTGACAGACCTTGTCTCAGGAGAGTAAGACTGGGAGGGAAACAGTTGAGCATGGACTGTCCTTCTCTGTCCTCCCCGGACTCACTCCTGGTGAGGAGTTCATTTTTCATATCCCATAACACCTTAAGTAACAACTCAGGAAATAGATTTTAATAGCATAGAGGGCAGATATCTGTCCAGCTCTTATGCTGATTAAGGCTATTATAAATGTTAACATTGTGTGTGTATTTTATCTGTCAACTAAATGGTCAAAGGTAGAGTAGAAACCCTGGCTTGAGATTTAAAATGTCAACAATGCTCCCCCATAATGAAAAATAAAGCAATTCTTTTAAAAAATTAAGTTTAAAGCTGTTAGCTAAATAACTATAAGGAGGGATGGGGAATGAGAGCTGTGGGGTGGAGGAAGCAGCGTCACTCAGTGGAGCCTGTCCTGACAGGGTTAGAAAAGCTGTAAAATGTCTTCAGTCTTGGCCACAGGATGAAGTGGTATATCTCCAGGTCTCTTCCCACTTCCCCCTGCAGAGGTAGCAGGCAGTCAGCTGACAGTGGTCAGTGGGACTGGGGCATCCTAGCTCCTACAGCAGAGCTCAAAGCAGGGCAGAAGCAAAGGTTTAGAGGTAAACAGCCGTCCAAGCCCAGTGACAGGGACAAAGGAGGGAAATAAGACAATGGGCAGATGGTGGCTTTGGAAGAGTTCGGATTCCTGTGGCCTGACAGGAGAAACCCCAGGGGGCTTTACCAGCTCAAAGCACTTTGAGAATCAACAAGCAACATCTTTCCAGGATTCAACACACATGGGCCACACAATGAGCTCCACACCCTGTAATCAGAAACCATGGGCATAGTTGCATGCCATTTGAAGCCACAGCAGCAGGGCAAAGATTTATAAAACAACTCAGAGTTGGGAACTGAACTTGGGTCACTTTGGCCAATATATATGCTTTTAAGCACTGAGCCATCTCTCCAGCCTCTCTTTCTCTCTCTCTCTCCCCCTCCCCCTTCCCCCTCTCTCTCCCCCTCCCCTTCCCCCTCTCTCTCCCCCTCCCCTTCCCCCTCTCCCTCTCTCCTTCTCCCTCTCCCTCTCCCCCCCTCTCTCTCCCTCTCTCTCTCCCTCTCCCTCTCTCTCTCTCTCTCTCTCTCTCTCTCTCTCTCTCTCTCTCTCTCTCTCTCTCTGTGTGTGTGTGTTATAAGACTCCCCTGGCATGCAAAGCCCCGAGTTTGGTTCCCAGCACTAGATAAAACCAGGCTGCATAGGCCTGTAATCTTAGTGCTCAAAAGCAGGGAGCTCAGGAGTACAACGTCAGCCTTAAATTCAAGGACAGCCTGGGCTATATGAGACCCTGCCTCAAATCACTGAATACATATGAGCATTCCACTGAACAAAGATCTGGAAGGAAGACAGCAGCCAACAAAAGTGGAGAAGACATTTAACCCAAAGGCCAGGTGGCCAAGAGGATAGGGCCATCTGCCGGTCTCTTTCGGATTCAGGCTTTGGGAACACATTATCCTTTCTGCACAGCTTTGACCCCACCATGGGATGCATGTCTTTCCTGGGAAAATGTGAACAGACGTCGAGATACCCCAGATAGGGCATGACCACAGGCGGAGAAACCATCCCATGTGTGCCTACTATCCTGATGAGCCAAAGAGCTAGTTGGGCTCCTTACACGGTGACACGGGTGAGTTGGGGGCAGCTATGCCACTAAGCACACTCCACTCCATACTGACAGTTGTTACTGGTTGCTAAGCCCTCCTCACGTGCCATTTTGAGGGCACTCACAAGAGGGTCCAATGTCGTGAGGCTCTCCCTCCGGTAACTATGACTCTGATTTTCAGGTGCCGATAGGCAGCACCCTCCTTTCCCATTGCTTTTGCTGTGTTGGCATTTGGAACTCCAACCCTCTCTGCCAACACACGTGCACACACTTGCTTGTGCATACACATGTATGTATATAGGTGTTTACACTATACTGATTTCAAAGACTCACTGACAGTCCCCACCTTGTTCCCCACAACCCTGTCCCAGCCCAGCATAAAAAAAACTTAGGAAAGAGTGAGCCTATGTTGGTCCTGACAACCCCATCAAATGTCTACTGTAGTTACAAGGCCCAGAGTCCACTATCTTTCCCTGCAGGACTCCTGAGGGTTAGGCTCATGTGAACAGTTTGTCAAAGTTCACCTAGAAGTTAGAACCATGTCACTGCCCTCCTGGATGGCTTCATGTTGTTGAGACACTTTCTCTGCTTTGCTTCATTGTCACAAGACCCATAGGACACGAGGAGGATGAGAACAATATCTACTGTGTCTGTGTCTCTTCTGGGCCATGTCTTCATCTCAAATTGCTCAGATTTCTTGTTACAGCTCAGGTGATATCTCTGTTTGCCACTGTTAAGTGTGGGATTTCTAAGTGAGTTTTGTGTATTGGGAAATGTGCCTGTTTTACAGATGGGAAAGCTGAGTCTCTCAGCAAGTGAATAAGCTAGGAGTGTTTTGCAGATGGGGAAAGTGCGTCTTTCCTGCAAGTGGTCCAGCTAGGCAGAAGTGGAGGTATACCTGGATCCTCCTCTTAGCCTCTCTTGCTTCCCTTATCTCCATAGCAACCTCTGAATAGGTCATTCTCTGCCTCTCTTTCCTATCCCACTCTTTCTGCACTTTCTCCATGCCCAGCTAATCAACTGACTGTCTCATTCCAATTACACTTTAAGACAATCCTCCAGACCGCAGCCCCTGTGAGGTGCTTCTAAATTTGTTTGCAGGGAACTGGGATATTAACCTGAATTGTGTAAATGGAAAGTCCCCAAGTTTTCAGCCTTGGGAATGATACTTATGCCAATAGAGCCAGGCTTGGACTCGTGTGTGGACCAGTCTTCCCCAAGGTTCACTCTGCCACAGCACCACCCAATCCTGCCTTTCTGGAAAATCCCTCACATCAAGCAAATAGAGAAAACACACAAAGGTCACGTTCACACATTGTCTGCTTGCTGCAGCTGTGGCCACTAAAGGTGAAGAAGCCCCTCCCTCTCAGGATCATTAAGAACAAACATCCCAACACTGGGGAGGGGCTAATGCCTTCCCTTGCCCTATCACATCACTTATAGCAGAGAGGGTTAGTCAGTGTTAGTCAAGACCCCAGACCAAAAAGTACCACAGAAGGAACCAGAGAGCATCATGCCAAGTGCAATAATCTGGACACAGGGACAAATACCACCTGCTCTCTCTTTTATGTGAAAAGTGGCACACGCCTTAACTTGGGCTGGAGGGTGTCTGTGGATCTTGCAGAGGACAAGAGTTTGGGCTCCCAGCACTCACCCTGGGCAACTCAATATGCTTGTAACTTCGTCACTCAGCATCTCATTCTGGCTGCTTCTGGCACCTAGACTCACACACACACACACACACACACACACACACACACACACGCACACACATATGCACACACTCCAAAATCTTTTTTTTTTAAAGTTGACTTGAATGTAGAATAATGATTCTGGACAAATAAAATATAATTCTTAAGCTTATTGAGATCCATTTTATTCATAGTCGCTCTGTCCGCAAACATTTCCGTTGTCACTCAAGATTAGGAAGGGAGTATTTTGTACATCTTTCCCAGGGGTGAGGCAGCGATGATCCCACTTGATTAGCTCACCTTGGAACTGAGCAATGCTCAAACATTACTCCTGGACTCCACTCTTCCTCCCCACACCGCAGTGCAAACGCCACGGGAACTCTTTCTCTGTGTACCTTCTGTGCTCGGTTCTGGCCCATTAGGAACCTGATCCCTGGACACCTGGATCTCTACGTGGTACCACCTTCACTAGAACCTTGAGGTCTCAAGCTCTTTGGCATTCTGTATACATTTTTTTTGCATACACATATAAAATTCTAAACAAACAAAAAAAAAAACCTCTAGCAATGCATCTTAGTTTGCTTTCCCTTGCTGTGTCTTATTTGCTTTCTCTTAACCAAATCACATTGGGGGGAAGAAAGAATTTATTGATGTAAACTTACACACCATAGTCGATCACTGGGGGAAGTCAGGGCAGGTGCTCACAATAGGAATCATGTGAGAGGAAGTGAAGCAGAGATCACAAGGGAACACAGATTACTGCCTTGCTCCCCATGGCTTGCTCGGTTTGCTTTCTTATACAACTTGGGACCGCTTGTCCAGGAATAGGACCACTGACAATAGATCAGGTCCTCATTCATTAACTACCAATCAAGAAAATGGCCCCAGAGGCTTGCCCACAGGCCAATCTTATGGAGGCATGCTCACAATTAAGATTCTCTCTTCTCAGTTTCTGTCAAGTTGTCAAAAACTAACCAGCACACTTGATACTTTGCCAAATTGACACAAAACCACATCACTATTAAACCATAATCTTCCTTTTATTTTTTATTCCCAGGATCTTGTGATAATATCATGATAAAGCACAGTATAACATTAAAGGTCCTGTAGTCTTAAAAAACCAAATACTTCAAAAGTTCTAGTCTCTTTAAGAAATGCAAACCCTCTTAACTATGGGTTCTTGTGTGCTGTCCAGGAGGAAATACTTTCCTAAAGAGTCATAACAGCTCACTAAGCTTTGTGTGCACAATGACTTTCCTCCAAATCTCCAAAAATTTTCACTTTCCTCCCATAAGATGTTCCAAGAAATACAAACCACACGGGTAGGTCCGTCACAACACAACCCCACTCCTGATACCAATTTCTGCCTTAATTTGCTTCTCTGGTAATGTAATAAAACACTGACCCAAACCATCTTAGTACAAAATGTGTTTTACTTCATTTTACAACTTTTAGGTCACACTTCATCCCTGGTGTAAGTTAGGGCAGAAACTCACAATAGGAACCTGGAGGCAGGAACTAAAGCAGAGACCATGAAAGAATAATGCGTCCTGGCTTTCTACCCACAGTTTTCTTAGTTTGCTTTCTTATACACAGGACACCTGCCCAGAACCACCCACAATGAGCTGGGTCCTTTCACATCAATTATTGATGGAGAAAATTCTCCACTAGACTTGCCTATCTGTGTGTCTTATGAAGTCAGTTCCTCAACAGCAGAGTTACCTTTTCACAGGTGACTCTAGTTTCTGGCAAGTTATCAAAAGCTAATCAGAGCAGGAAGTTTCAAAACCTCATCACAATCTATGAACTATTTGGGGGAACTGTCATAACTACTGGCTTCCTGTTCATGGACACGGGCTTGCTTTCCTCTAATTTCAGCTTCTCTTAATTCTCTGTTTTTTGCTTGATCGTTGTTTTCCTTTTTGAGACAGAGTGTCATGTAGTCCCAAAAGGCCTCAACTCACTGTGTGACTGAGGATGGCATTGAGTTAGTGACCCCCCTGCCTCTACTGTCAAATGCTGGGCATCTAAGCATATATCATCTTTATTATCCTCTTCTGGGGTGTGTGTGTGTGTGTGTGTGTGTGTGTGTGTGTGTGTGTGTGTGTGTGCTTATCTTCTTCTGGTGTGTGTATGGTTTGTGGTGTGTGTTTATCTTTTGGGGGTGTGTGTGTTTATCTTTTGGTGTGTGTGTGTGTGTGTGTATGGGTGTGTGGGTGTGTGTGGCATGCTTATCTTCTTCTGTTGCTTGTGTGTGTGTTTGTGTGGTGTGTGTTTTGAACATCATTAGACTATCCCTAAGTCTCTTAAACATATTGTTGTGCTGCAGATGGCATACTGTTTAAGATTATTTTTTAGATTATTTTGCTGCCATGTAGGAAGGGCAATCATTGTTTAGCATCAATATAATCACCCACCCAGCAAATCTCCATGGTGTCATGAAATACTTTGCCCCTACATTCTACTGGGTCTTGGCATATACAGTTGTGTTAAGCATGAGTAACGACAGTCACACTTCCATCACTCAAACCTTATGAGCGCATTTCTTTTTAAAGCTCTGCCAGACTAGCTGGGGCCTCTAATGTTGAATGTCTGAGTGACAGTGTGTGTGTGTGTGTGTCTTCCTTCCTTGCACAGGAACTGTTATTATTCTAACATTTTATCATGAAGAATGATGATTGCTGGGCTGCAGAGCTGATTCAACAGTTGGAAGCATTGTTTCTTCAGAGGAACTAGAGTTTGTTCTCAGGATCCTGTATCACACAGTTCATAACCACATGCAATTCCAGTACCGGGGGATGTGGCACCCTCTTCTGTCCTCTGCAGACATGCATACATATATGGTGCAATAAACTCATGCAGTACACTCATAATACACACAAATAAAAATAGTGACTTTCTTGTGACTCTTCAAGGTCACAGGACATTATCTTAAGGCCCTACCTTAGTGGTTGTCGAGATGGCTCAGAGGATAAGAGTGCTTGTGGCATAATTATAAGGACCCCAGTTCAAGTCCACAGCACACATCAAAGAGCCTTGCGGGGTGTAAACACTAGTATTACTAGGGCTCACTTGTGCTCGACCACTGGAACAGCTATAGATCCAAAGAGAGGAAGAGAGGGAGAGAGGGGGAAGGGAGAGAGGGAGGGAGAGAGGGAGAGAGAGAGGGAGAGAGGGAGAGAGAGAGGGAGAGAGGGAGAGAGAGAGAGAGAGAGAGAGAGAGACATTAAGTAAAAGTTATAAAGCAGGACACTTGATGTCCTCCTTGGCATCCAAAAGCAAATATATGAACACATGCATCTGTACATGCATGTGCACATATATCACACACACATATATACATATATGTATACATACACATATATACATATATGCACATGCACACACATATATATACACACACACACATATATATGCATACAAACATACACACAAACACATACACACACATATATATACATACATGCAAACACACATACACACACATATATATATACACACACACATGTATATATATGCATACAAACACACACACAGACACATACACAGACATGTACACACACATACACTTACACACAAACGGATGGAAGGAGAAGGAAGAAGAAACAAATTCCTGCCTAAGAGATCTGTTTTTTTTTCTTTTGTTTTTCTCCCCACCCCCCCTTTTTTTTTTTTAGCTCTTTGAGAGTATCTCACAGTGCGTTTAAACATTTACCCTCTGTCTCTCTGCTCCCAGACCTACCTACCTTTTCTACCAAGCCAACTTTGTGTCCTCTTCAAATAAAAACAAAATTCAAACACAATTTGTTTGGCCCATATGCTCTCCGATGTGCGGCTGTCACTGAAGGGTAGACTACCCCTCAGGGGTCACATTCATAAAGAAAGCTGTCCCTCCTTCTCCTAGGGGCCACCAATTGCCAATAGTTTCTCAGCTAGGGGTAGGACTTCATGCCTGCCCCCACTCTTCATGCTGGGATTGTGTGTGGCCTGAGCCTGCAGAGTTGTTGTATACCATCTCAAATGCTATGAATTCATATGTACAGCTTCCCTGTGGTTCCTGCAAAACCCTTTTCTTATACACATCCCGTCTTCTGTGATAATCCCTCTGCGTGTGTGTGTGTGTGTGTGTGTGTGTGTGTGTGTGTGTGTGTGTGTTATTTAGGACTGATCATTCTGTGGCCTCTGTCCACATCTCTCTAAGTTGTGGCTCTCCATGTTAGTCACCATCTACTGCAAAAAGAAGCCTCTCTGGTAAAGATTGATCATGCGCCAATTTATGGGTCTATGGAAGAGTACAGGAGTCCATTTAGCAGAGTAACAGTAGTGGAGTCTCCCCTAGGGCCTACGGTACGTCTAGCCACAGGATCCTGGTCCCAGGAGGAGATCCCATTATGAGTTTTAGCTTATGGCGTGGCCTCAAAGCCACTCAGAAAGTGGTCAGCCAGTCCCATTATGTTCAGGCCACTGTTGCACTAGTGGGTATGTGGGTGTGTCCTTCCAGGCAACCATTGTGTAAACACACAGGGTTCACAGACAGGTGGGTCTGGTGATTTCTTTTCTCCATCAAGAGTACATAGCACTCTCCAGTGTTATGAATGCTAGCCAGTCAGGATGAGTGCAAGCTAATTTCCCCATGTTCTAGGACCCAAGCATGTGGTGCCTTCTGCAGTTGGACCTATCTGTCAAGTTCTGGAGTACTTAAAGCACTGACAATGGCATCTAGTGTTGAGGGGCAGGGGGCGGGGGGCAGGGGGCAGGGGGTGGGGAGTCTATGAAACCTCGTTTGCAATGATGCCAAAGAAGTATACCCATCCCTTGATATATGTGTCAACTGAAGAATAGATAATAAAAAATGTTATACATTTATGCCCTGGGCTATTACTCAATGTTAGGAAATACAAAATTCAAGGTAAATGTAAGAGCTGAAAACCATCATTCTGAGTGAGGTAACACAGGAAGACAGCTGACATTTATGTTTCTCTCACTTGAGGGTGTGAGCCTGGCATCTTCAGATATGTGTGTTCCATTGGGAATAGGCATGGAGGTCAGGAAATCAGTAAGGGGGGATTTCAAGAGGGAGGCAGGATGAAACAAAAGCTTAAATAGGAATAGTGGGGCAGGAGGTGAACTTTACTGGAGGACGATGGTAGGGCAGGGTAGAGGGAACATAGAGAGGGATGAATAACACTAAAGATGTCTTGAAAAAAATGGAAACCTACTATGGAAACTTTCTAATACATATGCATTTGTATATGTATATCTATATGTACATGTATGCATTTATAAAGAGTTTAAATGGCATCACCTAATGATGGGACAACAATGCCCCTTATTAGACACCACAGGATAACAAATTCAAAGAGGCCATTTTAAAATAAGAGTATTTCCCATGATCCCCTGGTCATCCTTTGGTTCAAGGTCAGTAACTAACAAATATAAACATGTGGCATTATCACGCCTGTGTCCCTATCATTTCACCCCCCTGCTCTGCTCTTATCTGTCCCAACCAGCCACTTCCCCATCACGCAGAGAAGGACCCACAGATGAGTCACAGTCAACCTGACTTTCTGCATCAGCTCTGCTGGCTTGCAGGCTCGCCCACACTCTTGGACTTATCACTGTTCTCTGTAAGGATGAAGTTTGATGTCATCTTCTTGTTAGTCACAAGACATTGTCCATACCTCAGTGGGCACGTTTGTCTACAAACATCTTTACAAGTTTAATCTGGGTCAAGCAGTCAATTCTGGTTTATTAGCGACCCTGCTCCCCCCCCCCGCCCCCAAACCCTGCCATTGTGCGAATGACCCTGAGGGAATTGTGGAATCTTGGGCTTTGTGATTGTACCATGTTTATATGTTGGAAAAAAATCATTCACCCTTCCTCTGAAATTCCCTGTACAGAGGTTACACAGCCCACGCACCCTAGGGAGAAATAAAAATGGAGCCGTGCTTTTCACATAAGTCCAGGAAGGGACTGGTGCAGCAGGCAAGATAACACTCTACAATTGCTTTTCCCAGCCCAGAATGCCACCACTGAGTGTGTGCCCCTGGTTTGAGGAGATCCTTACCGAGTTAGAACACGACGCTGGAGCTCAGTCGGTAAAGACTGGCTGCTGAAGCACAATGACCTAAGTTTAACGTCCTAAACATCCACAGAAGCCAAGCATGGTGGATCATGCTTGAAGTCTCAAGTCATGGTGAAATGGGAGTAGGGGTAGGGGTGGGGGTAAGGGGGACTGATGGAGCCCTGGGAGTTTGCTGGCTGCTAGCCTGGCCCTACTTGATGGAGTTCTAGGCCAGGGAGAGAGCCTATCTCAAACCAAAAGGGGAAGATAGATGAAGAATCAGTCACACACACACACACACACACACACACACACACACACAGAGAGAGAGAGAGAGAGAGAGAGAGAGACAGACAGACAGACAGACACACACACACACACACAGACACACACAGTGCGGCAGAGAAGGGAAAGAGGGAAGGAGGGAGAGGGGGAGAGATTTAATTGAATAATAACAGATTATAAAATTGGATCCTCTATTTAAAGATAGCAGATGTTATCTTTTCTTGGTTGCTCCTGGACGTTACATGATTGGAATGCTAGTTCTTGGACACCAGGGGTAGTGACACAGTTGTCACTGGCTAGCTTAGTGAGTCTATCAGTACCTCATCAGTATCTCCATCATCAGCCAACACTCTCTCACTTCCAATCTGGACATTTTACCTTAAATAGACCTAAAGCTGCAAGGAAGCCCATTAACACAGGGGCGAATAGCAGAAGCCACTGTGGCTGCCAAATGCAACTCTTTAGAGTTGAGCACAATATCACATAAGATTTGCTTTGTAAAAAGAAGTTTGACAGAACACTAAGTTTGTTCAGTTAGTGCTGCCCATTTGTGCACGGTGGCCATCCACCAGAACAAGAGGAACATACCAGCAACCGCTAACACAGAGAAGGCTTTCCCTCTCTCCGTCACAGCTCCTGAGTAAGGGGCCGGTCGTGAAGTCACCCACCCCATCTCTGCTGGGATCTTAACTGGCTTCATCTTGTGCTGGTAGCCATGGCTGCTGTGTGAATAAAGGCCCTGTCTTTTTTTGCTCCATCTCTCTGAATGCTTATTCTTAGCCCATTCAAATCTAGCACCAAGCCGTTAGGTTTCTCCCTTCAAGTATTTTATGGCTCCAGCCACGTATGTAGCAGAGGATGGCCTTGTTGAACATCAGTGGGAGGAGTAGCCCTTGGTCCTGTGGGGGTTCGATGCCCCAGTGTAGGGGAATGCCAGGGTGGGAAGGTGGGAGTGGGTGGGTGGGTGGGTGGGTGAGGGAGCACCCTCATAGAGGCAGGGTGTGTGGGGATAGGATAGGGGGTTTCCAAAGGGGAGACCTGGAAAGGGGATAACATTTGAAATGTAAATAGAGAAAATATCCAAGAAAAGGAAAAATAAAATAAAAGCACAGCACAATTCTTGTTCTCACCCTCATTCAGTAGTAGGAGTTGCTATGGAACACTCATTGTTTCTATACCTTCTCTTTTTTTTAAGATTTAATTATTATTATTATACATAAGTACACTGTAGCTGACTTCAGATGCACCAGAAGAGGGTGGGTGCCAGATCTCATTACGGATGGTTGTGAGCCACTATGTGGTTGCTGGGATTTGAACTCAGGACCTTTGGAAGAGCAGTCAGTGTTCTTAACTGCTGAACCATCTCATCAGCCCCCTATACCTTCTTTAATTCCTTGAGCATGGGTTGAGCTTACTTAAACCATCCGCTTTGAGGTCCTTGCTTGCTGAGTCCAGCATCTAGTCCACCCTCAAAGGCAGTTCTATGACCTACTTCCCTTCACCCCTCTAGGAATGGTTTATTGTAAGACTCTGGGGAGCTTTAGCTTACCAGGGACCCCCTGAGTGAACCATGCAGAGCTGGGATCGATGCAAAAAGCAAGAGGAATTTACTGTTCCAGGGAACTGGGGGTCATCTCAGATCCGAATGAGAGGCAGTGACCCCCAGCACTGGTCAGTGGGTTTTTATATAGTTTCCAGGGGCAGAATAGAGCATCAGCAACTATGCTCAATATGACTGGCGGAACAGTGCAGCCTTTAAACTGATTGGTCTTTAGGGAATGAGGTGACAAGGACTTCCCTTCCCTGTTGTCTGTGAAATGCTAATCAGCCTCTCCCTTCGGAGGGGTGAGTGTCTCATGACCTTCCCAAAGTTCCTAAGCTGATCTTTTCATTACGAGTTTTTCTTCTAATTTCTCATGATTTTTGCTGAATACTGAACATTTTAAATAACAAATTATAGGAACTGTAGATACTGACTTTCCCTTAAAGATTAATATTGTTCTTGTTTGTTTGGTCATTCATTAGTTCATTTTTAGTGTTTGGATAAACTAAGTCCATTTTCCCTACTAAGTGCAGTCTCTAACATCTAACATCTCTACTGTGATTTTTTTTCCTCCTTGGTCTTTTTGGTCCCTTTCCTTGGAGTTGACTTAGTTTGCATATGCTGTTTATTGGTGAGCAGTTGGGTTTAGGCCTCTCTGCCAGTTAGACCTTTACCTTTCAGCTTGGGCAAGGCCTGGGGGTGGGAGACTACACTGCCCATTCAGAATGTTGGTAAGTTTGCCTGTGTTTGGTCCCAAGTTCATTCCTCCAGTCTGCCCTGAGAGCAGGCAGCCTTGAGTGTGTACTGTGCAGCAGGCTTCCAGCCCAGGAAACCAATGCTATTCCACTGGTAAGCCTGCCTCCCTGCCAATCTCCTTCAAGTCAGAGTAGCTTGCGGCTTAGTCAGCATCAGCCATGAGCCCTACTGATCAGTCAGCCTGTGAGTTCTGTCAAGAAAAGCTCAAGACCCCTAAGACCAAGTTCTCAGCACAAAAGAGATTTATTTGCCCCAGAGGGACAGAGCAGGGAATAAGAACAAAGACAAGAGACAGAGGATGAGGGCGGAGGGAAGGGAACAAGAGAAAGGTGGCAGGGGTATGTGTCCTGGGGTGTGGGGGATGGTGGGATGGGGGGGGGAGGGGAGGTGGAGGAGGACTGCCTTCAGAGGCAGAAGAGACAGACGTGTTGCATAGGAAAGTGGCGGTTTATAAAGGTACAAGGGGAAATCCCATGTTAGGATGGGATATTTAATTTTAATTGGGCATGTTACTTAGGTGAGCCAAAGGGGGCTTTTGTTTGATTGACTTCAATACATTGATAGCTGGACCTTGGTAGTCAGCCTCAGCTGGAGAACATGGACAAATAAGGGAGTAGAGCCTGGTGGCTAGCTTTAGGGACGTAATCCAACGGTTTTTAGCAAAGCCAAGGGAATGGAGGAGAAAGGCAAGGTCTGCCAGAGCCATGCTCGCCATGTTTGAGCTGGCTAGACTCCCTATATGTTCTACCAGGGAGCTGTGGGTGGTTTAGGGAATTATCTCAAGTCGGAAGCACTTCCTGTTCTAACCTCTCCTGAGTGGATGCTGCCACAGAGGCAACCCAGTTCTAGAGAGCCCATCTTGACTGAGCCTCCCTGGACTCACCGCTATGCTTCTGACCTTGCGTGTCTCGGAGCTGACAACCCCTTCGGCATTATCGCTCATTACAGCTTCTGTTATTTGAAGTCTTTTGTGTGTGTGCATGCCAGGGTGCTATGTATGGAGGCCATCGGACAACCTTAGGTGTCCTCACCTTCTACATCATTCGAGACAGGGTCTCTAGTTGTCACTTCAATGCGTGCCAGGCTAGCCTATGAGTTTCTGGCTATCTCTGGCCTCCTCTTTTCATATTGCCTCATGAGTGCTGAGGTTACAGAGCCCAAGACTGCAGCATCCTGCTTTCTGTCGGTTCTGGGCATTAGAATCCCCTTGTGTGACAAGTGCTTTGCCCACTGGCCTCTTGTTCCAGGGTCCCTTATTTTTGGTAATGTTCCCAGCTTTCTCTTCAAGAAAAACCAATGTGATTTCCCCATCCTTAAATTCCATTTTTCTTCATGGCCAGAGCCTTTGCATCAGAGTTGGGTGATGTCAGTGAAGTCAGCTTGCCTCTCCTGGAGTCTTTTCTACAGGTAAATCCCAGAGGGGGACTGTCTTCTGATGGACTCTGGTTCTCCCTGTTGTCATGGAAACCGTGATCTTTACTAAAGCTGCATTTCCCATACCTCTGGCCTACAGCAGAGTGCTTGCCCTTTTAGTGGGAACAGCATGAATGAAGTGATTATTACAGGTTGAGTGGATATGTCCAGGTTAAAAAATGTCATGTTGAAGTCTCCACTTGCAGCGTGTAACACGACAGTTCTGGGAGATGGGTGGTCAAGTTAAGATCAGGGCCATTGCTGTGGGCTCTAATCCAGTCTGACAGGGGCAGGTGCACACAGAGGGGGGACACACAAGAGGGAACTCCTGTGAAATCAGAATGAAGCTCCGACAGGCTGAGGTGACTGGCTGGGGTGCTGGAGAGTTGGAGGATGGTTTCTCTCAAGTTTTGTGGGGAGAGGGCTCCTTAGTTTTGGACTTCTGCCATCCAGAACTACAAGGCAGTTTCTTTCTGTCTTTTAGTCTCCATTTTGTGGTACTCTCATGGCAGCTCTGGGATTCAGGCTATCAACCACAACTGCCTGGCCTTGCATCTCCACAGGCCAGCCTGGGGCTAGGAAGGGCAGGGGATTGGGGCAGGCTACCCATTGTACAGGGGACCAGGAGCCACAGGGAGAGGGCACTCCATCTACTTGACTGCACCTACCCAAAGCAAAGTGGCTGGGGCGGGATTTGTACCCCATGGGTCTGGGGCAGGGCAGCTGTGGATGTAATACCATAGACCCAACAGTTCCCAAACTCTGCAGATGGACAGTGACTCTTTTCTCCCTACTGTGCACTTTTAGAGACTTTTAGCGGATGGTTCTAATGTCCTATTAAATGTGGGTTCACTATGTTCCCCATAACGTCGTTCAGAAAGGTAAGAGGTCTTAGTCAATTACACTTAACTCCCTGGCCCTACACAAAATCCCATTTCCCAACTGTGGCCCTTAGAGACAGAATGGTTTATTGAATCCAAAAGGTAGAGTGTCAAAAACTTAATAGAATCCTGTCCAGTAGGCACTCTGGGCCAGGAGGTTTGCATCTTACATCAGTCTCCCTGAAGGTCTCCGTGTTCTTGGAAGGTAAAGGCCCTTTGCTGAGCGCCCCGTCCTTGCCACAGGGTCCCTGTGACTCAGGGGACAGTGTTGTAGACACTGTAGTTGTCCTTCTGTGTGACATGCAGCTTCCAGGGGAAGAGGCGCTTCTGGGAAGGGAGGCCTCGGGCTTGCTTCACCATGAGTCCCACATCCTCATCTGACAGCAGCCTAACCAAGTCCCCCTCAGCATCCTGGTAGCTAAGGGCAATGTCTTCTCTCTGGAACTCACGCCTAGGGCAACACACCAGGATTAGTCTATGGATCCTGGCTTCTCCCAGGGCCTTTGAGTCTGTGGATCCAAGTGGTACCGGGGCCCATCATCCAACAGCCTTACTCCTGTTCTGCAGATGGGGAAACAGAGACCTCAAAGGAAGAGGACACTGGGTAATCCAATAATGGTACGGCCTGAAGCTTCTTGTGTATAAGTGGGTGGAAGGTTTAGGAGTTTCCTAAGAGAAAGCAAGGCTGCCCAGGAGGCCTGTAGGAACCAGTGACAACTTTGGGAGGAGGGCCATGCTTCATCATGGCTGGAGGGAACAAGATCTGAACTAACTCCCCATGTGCCATCCCAGTCTAATCCTCTTGCATACACTTCCATCCCATAATCCCACTTCTTGATAATGAGACGGTATATGTGAATGAAGATTTACAATATTCTTGTCAGTGGTAACCGGGGTATGGGGGCTAAGTCATCGGGAGGTCTTGAGAATGGTAGATATGGCCAGGGGGACATTGTGAGTGAGTGAGTGTGTGTGCTTCTTTTATGTGTATGTCTGTGTTTTAGGTATTTACGTATATTTGTGTTTCTGTGTACATGTTTGTTTTGTGTTTGTGTTGTATGTTATGTATATTATGTGTTTGTGTGTTATATCTTTGTGTGTTTGTGTATGTTTGTGTGTACACTGTGTGTTTGTGCTCATTTGTTATATGTTTTGGGTGTGTATTGGTTCGTGTGTTTGTTTTTTTTGTGTGTGTGAATGTGTTTGTGTGTTAGTGTGCCTACACATGTTTGTGCATGTGCTGACAGAATCTGAGCACACATCAGCTAACGATAGGAGTGCAATATAGTCCTCATACAGACTGCGCTGTTTTGAATCGTGAGAGATGGGACAGTGCTATGAGTAAACTTTTCAGCAATGGCCTGGAATTTCCCCAGCTCTGTGTGTGTGTGTGTGTGTGTGTGTGTGTGTCCAAGTACAAGGCTTTTCGCTAGAGAGATGTTCTGATAGCAGATCCACAGTCACACACTGGGACCTCCACTGAGCCCTTGCCCTCTGCAGCCTGCTTGGCTCCTCTCTAAGGCACCGTGTACTGCAGAGACTGGAGCTGTCACAGGTCCCCTCCTAGCGCATTGCCCTCCAAAGTCTCCCTCCCTTCCCAACCTCTCACCTCATGAGCGCTAGCAGGTCTTTGAACAGGGGCGTGCTGCTGAGGTCCTCCTCCACCGCAATGTCCCTAAGGGGGACAGTAGAAGAGACAAGCATCAGGGTGGAAGAGGGACGTGTGTGGTGCCAGAAACAAGCTCTTGCTAAAGCACTATGGTTTATCTGGGAGCCACAGCAGCAGCTGCAGGGGAGGGGAGAGACAACACAGGAGCGTTGACTGGGAGACAGTGGCATGGTAGGGGTGGCAGGGAGGAGTAAGAGGCCCGTTCTCCCAGCAGGACACCAACTTGATGGTTTTGCCTGTGTCTTCATAGAAGTAGCATCGTAGCCAGTTGGTGGTGTCCTCGTCCTCGGGAAAGTCCTTAAGGATCTTCACGAAGGACCCTGGGAAGATGCCTGTGGCTCCCTGGGAGGTGCCCTGGAAGTGAAAGAAGAGGCTGGTGAGACCCAGTGTCACGTCTCAGAGTCCCACACTCTTTACAACAACGATTGTCATAGATTGTCCCCCAAAGATCAGGTGTCAAAGGCTTGGTCCCCAGGGTGGTTGTGGGAGCTTGGAGAAATAGATACTAATAGAAATGTCCTTTCTTGCTAGGGAGAGGGCTCCCTTAATCAAGTAGTGGGGACCTGCTCCTTTCCTCTTTTTTAATTAATTAATTAATCTATTTTACTTATTTATTTTTCTTTCTAACCACAATGCAAGAATTTTACTCTCACACGCTCCTGTCAGGATGCAGGACCTCAGCGCAGGAATTGGAGCTTCCAGCATTGTGAGCCATAGCAAACCTTTCTTCTTCATAAGCTAGATGCCTCGGGCGTTCTATTATAGTGACCAGAGCCAACTAACACAGAGAGGCAAAGTGAGGAGATTCACCAGGCTGCCTAACCCAGAGACCTGCACTCTAGTTTTATAAGAGCCCTGAACTTATCTGGGAAGCTCCCTGCCTCACCTGTCTCTCCTCTCCCTTCTCTCCCATCTCCCTTCTTCCTTTCTTCTCTTCCTCATCCATTCTTTCCTTCAGCAGAGGTTCTCGAGCACCACTATGCCCGATCTATGGGTCCGGGAGTTACACAAGCACTGTTCCCTCATGCAGCACTCCTGATGGCACAGAACGACAGGGACACATGAGCAGCCCTCTGTGGTCAATGGCTACGCGTGTAAAGGGGAAATCAGGGCAAGAGGCAGACATTGGGGACTGCAGAGAGACCTGAAAGTGCTTCATGCTCCTCCACAGGTTTTGGGTGTCACCCGGAGGCTTGGGCCTCTCACCTAAGTGCAGGACTGGGGAGACCCAATCCTGTCTCTGTGTTGCTCATGTGGTCACTTAAAACCTCCATGGTCATGAGACAGAAGATGCATTCTTTTTGGTATCTATATTTATATGTGTGTGGGCATGTGTATACTTATGTATTTGTATGTGTGTAAGTACATACATGCACTTATGTGTGCGAATGCATATGCAGATGTGCATGTGAGCATGTGTGTGCATTTATGTGAGTGTGTACATACATGTGTCTGTGTATGTGTACATATGTAGTCTAGAGGATTACTTCAGATGTCACTCCAGTCTTTATCTACATTTTTTTCCTATTTGAAACAGGGTCTTGGTTAGTTCATATTGTTGTTCCACCTATAGGGATCCCTTTAGCCCCTTGGGTATTTTCTCTAGCTCCTCCATTGGGGGCCCTGGGATCCATCCAATATATATCAGAAGATGGCCTAGTCGGCCATCAGTGGAAAGAGAGGCCCATTGGTCGTGTAAACTTTATATGACTCAATATAGGGGAACGCCAGGGCCAAGAAGTGGGAGTGGGTGGGTAGGGGAGTGGGTGGGGGAGGGTATGGGGGACTTTTGGGATAGCACTGGAAATGTAAATAAATAAAATACCTAATAATAATAATAAAAAGAAACAGGGTCTTTCATTGACCTGGGACTCATCCGTACTGACTGGTTTCTGTTAAGCTGACACAAAGAGAGTTGTCTAGAAAGAGGGAACCTCAGCTGAGAAAATGTCTTCATTAGATTGGCCTGTGGGAGAGTCCTTGGAGTATTATTACTATTACTATTATTATTATTATTAACGATTGATGTGGGGGGCCCAGCCCACTGTATGGGGGCACCCCTGAGTAGGTGGTCCCAGGTTGTACAAGAAAGCAGTCTGAACAAGCCATGGAGAGTAAGCCAGTAAGCAGCACCCCTCCATGGCCTCAGCTTCATTTCTGCCTCCAGGTTATTTCTTGTCCTGACTTCGCTCAGGGATGGAAACGTTATAACTTAACCAAGTAAACCCTCTTGTCCCCAAGTTGCCTCTGGCCTTGGTGTTTATCACAGGGACAGAAAGCAAGCTGGAACTTGGCCAATTTGTAGCTGGTTTGCGGCTGGACAGCAAGTCCCAGGGCTTGTCTCTGTCTCTGTCTCCCCCAGAGCTAGATGATAAGCACAAGCCACCATGGCTGACTTTTTAGTGTGTGGGCTCTGGGATTGAGCTCAGGTCCTGTTTGCTGCCTGATTGATCTCCGCAGCCCCAGGAATCACATCCTCTTCCCGCTGCCTCGCAGACTGAGGCTCCTTCCTCTTCCTACGCCACAGAGGCCCTTCCTGCAGCCTGAGGTCTGCCAGTGACGACACACTAGACAGTAAGACTTTCCAGAAGACAGTAAAGCGGTCAACAGTTCCTCTTATGACAGTGGTGGTCACAACAGTCACTGCTCGGGTGGACATGGCTTCTGAGACCCAGTGCACAAGGAGGCAGAAGCTCAAAGTGTTATATCCCTACACCTGCCACTCCCACTCCTGCCCAGCCTCAGGATACCGGGAACCCTGCCTCCTTCAGACACAGTGAGGGCCAGAGAATGTCCAACGGTGACAATATTATGATAGAGATGACCAGACCCAGGGACCTGGCACAGTCATTCCCTGTCAGTGTGGAGCAAAGAAACACCCAAGGGGGCCCAGCTTCAGGGTCACATTCAAGACTTCCCAGTCCCCTCACATGCAGTGGGAACGAGGCACCTAGACTCTCTGGGGCCAAGGCCTGGAGGACATCCGCCTCTCCCTTGTCCCTGACGGGAACCACTGAAGAAACTGTTTTCATCATTCACAGGAAAGGAAACCACGGGGTTAAGCAACCTCCTGAGGTACACAAGGACAGCTAGAAATGCATTAGATCTTCTGTTGTCTCACAGTATGGTGAGTGGGACCCAGAGCCTTGCACACTAGGTGAGAGCTCCTCTACCGAGCTGCCTCAGGCACGGACACCCACTCTTAATCAGTCATCCTTGCTGCTGGTTAGGGAAGTAACATTATTACATATGAGCCTTCACTTCTCTCAGTGGAGAAAGTCTGACCCCCACAAAGCAAACCTGGAGAAACCTATGTGATTGCTGTGACCAGGTGCACTGGTGACACCTAGTGGGAAGACCAGGGTACTGCTAAACACCCTGACTGCCTTTCCTTCCCTAAATAGCCTGCCCTTTCCCAGGAATTATCTGTCTCCACGACCCCACCCCACCCCCAAAGAGTGTCAGTTCCTAGAAGCCTTGTTAGTGATCAAGAAATTAAAGAGAATGGCAGGGGTGGGGGGAGGAGGCTGTGAAATGGCTCAGGGGATAAAGAGGGTGCTACCATGTCTGACAACCCTAGTTTCACTTCCACAACCAGCCTGACAGGAGAGGGTCAACTTCTGCAAGCTGTTCCCTCACATATGCTGTGGCATGAATGTTCTGCTTCACCAACACATCTGGATCAAAAACAGGACACCCCACAGGTCACCCAACCCTGCCAGGACCTCCAGGACTGTAACAGAGGACTTCTATCCTTGGGCTTCCCCAGATCTCTCATGGTGTCTGCCTGTAAAACACTCAAAAATACCTTTCTTCTAACCTTGCCTCTGCCTTTGCCTCATCCCTCACCTCAGACTCACCTCCATCCTCATCCCTAACTTCAACCCCATCTTCACCTATATCCTCACCTCCATCTTCACCCACATCTTCACCTCCATCCTCACCCACATCCTCACCCCCATCCTCACCTCCATCCTCACCTCCATCCTCACCTCCATCCTCACCTCCATCCTCACCCCCATCCTCACCTCCATCCTCACCCCCATCCTCACCCCCATCCTCACCCCCATCCTCACCCCCATCCTCACCCCCATCCTCATCTCCATCCTCACCTCCATCCTCACCCCCATCCTCACCTCCATCCTCACCCCCATCCTCACCCCCATCCTCACCTCCATCCTCAACCCCAACTTCAACCCATCTTCACCTCCATCCTCACCCCATCCTCACCTCCATCCTCACCCCCATCCTCACCTCCATCCTCACCTCCATCCTCACCCCCATCCTCACCTCCATCCTCACCCCATCCTCACCTCCATCCTCACCTCATCCTCACCTCTATCCTCACCCCCATCCTCACCTCCATCCTCACCTCCATCCTCACCCCCATCCTCACCTCCATCCTCACCTCCATCCTCACCCCCATCCTCACCCCCATCCTCACCTCCATCCTCACCTCCATCCTCACCCCCATCCTCACCTCCATCCTCACCCCCATCCTCACCTCCATCCTCACCTCCATCCTCACCCCCATCCTCACCTCCATCCTCACCCCATCCTCACCTCCATCCTCACCTCATCCTCACCTCTATCCTCACCCCCATCCTCACCTCCATCCTCACCCCCATCCTTACCACCATCCCCCACCCTTACCCCATCATCAACCCCAGCCTTGTTCCCATCATTAACTCCAGTCTTACTTCCATCCTCACCTCCACCTTCATTGCCACCTTCACCTCCATTCTCATCACTAACTTTACATCCAACCTCTCTCCACCTTCATCTCCACTTCCACCTCCACCTCAGCCCTTCCTCCAATCTCATCTCCATCTGACCTCCACCCTCACCTCCAATTCCACTTCCACCCCATCATCCATGTACTCTGCCATCACCCTCCTTCTTGCCTCTAGTTAGTCTTCCTGATTCTGAACCCCTCTCCCCAGCTTACCTCCAGCCAGTCTTTGTTGATCTTACTGAGAAGGAAGATCACATCTCCAGCTTTGAAACTTAGCTCCAATTTGCTGTTCCCAGTGAAGTCAAACAAGGCCTGAGGAGAGGGACAGCATTGCTGAGACAGAGAGAACGCTGAGTCTTTGAAGGGCTTGACCACTGTGGTGTCCCTCTCTGTAGGTAAGGAAACTGAGGGTTTGGAAGGGTGCTGATACAGCCCCTCTGTTTGCAGAGGACTTCGATTAAAACCCTACTCTCCCCCAACTACAAAGTGGGTGGTCCTTTCAGAGCAGGTAGGGTTCACATTTGGAAGGGGGGAATCCAAACTCTGTGCCTAGCTTGCCCTGCTCCCCCGCCTCGCTGGCCTCCCTATGGGTTACAGCCCTCCTGCATCCATCCCACTGTTCTTTGCCATGGCATTTCATGCTGTGCACCCAACACCATCCAAAGTGCACAGTGGCACACAGCAGGAGGGCGCCACAGTTGCGGCGGATGAGGTCTAGCCTGTGTGTGGGTACCTCTGCTCTTGGCGCTTCCATGCGATCCATGATGGCCCCTTGTGGAGACACACCCTTGCTATGGAAAGAAAATGGGGTATCAGCCTTGTGGGTCCCTGGAGATGCAGGGAGAGAAAGATTATGCGCAGCCACTAGTCATGGTTGGTTGCTCTTGCCGCTAGCCCTTCATCTTGTATTCTCACCACTGCCCCAGGTGAGGTTGCTCTCCCACAGAAGACCCAAAGGGAGAGCTTGAAGAAGGAATGGGGATCACGGCTCAGCGCCCTTAAGTCTCCACCAGACCTCAACCTGGCTCTCAGAGCCAAACTCTCCTGCAAAGCCGGAATTCAGACCCTGCCCTCTTAGGTGCTTTGGCGGAGGTCAGGGCTCAAGATTCCTGCCTGCTTTTCCTTGGCTTCTTAAAGAAGTGGCTCGAACGGAAACGAGCACCATTTCACTACTTTGGTGCCTCAAGGCCTGCCTGGTTCATTTTTCTAAGAGGAACAGGGTGAGAAGGGAGCACTGGAGTCTTTGGAACAAGAAGCAACAGCGACTCCTGGAGGCTAGAGAGATTGGACTCCGTCGCGGGATCAGAAGTGCAGGGATGGCCACCTACATTTTGCGCGTGCGCGGTCGGAGCCTGCGGAGTGCCTGGGGCACCTGCTCAGCATCGTATGCAGACTGATAGAAGAAGATCCTGACGTCGGGGTCCATCAGCACGCAGACCGGCAGGCTCAGGAGGTTCTGTGTGAGGAGGGACAGGTGGGCAGTCGACGGAAAGATCTAGACAGCCCTATCAACACACCACCCCGTCTACCATCTCTGCTAATGCATTCTCAGCTGATAACAAAAAACAAAAACAAAAACGTTACTAGTCCTCAGCGATTGAAGGAGACAATTCCCAAGCTTTGCTCCTGGCCCAGCGTGAGCGGGTAGTGGGGAGGGGAGGGATGCTGGCTTAAGAGGTCATCTGAAATCACCTAAAGGTCTCCAGAGGTCGATTAAGGAGGCTGATTACACCAGAAACCTGTAAGCTAGGATCAGAAAGGGAAAAGGATCTGCACAGAGCCACACAGCTTAGTAACACAGCTGGGGCATCCAGAGACACCGGAGGTGCTCATATCAGGGCTCATGTAGCCCAGACTGGTCTCAAACTTGCTATGTAACCAAGAATGACTGGAACATCTTGCCTCTACCTCCTAAGTGTTGGGATTATAGGTGTGGGCCACCATGTCTATTTTATTTGATACTGGGGAACAAACCCAGGACTTCTCAAATGCTAGGCAAGCACTCTATCCAATGAATCATAAGGAGAGACAGTGCTTGGATGGGGTGGGGGTGGGGGCAGGTCCGAGAAGTGATTGGGACAGGGTGAGGAAAGGGGGAGGGCTTGCAGGACAAAGCACATTTCTCTCTCTGCCCATGTGCACACAGTGTGACTAAGGCGTGAGGACATGGAGCAGTGGGGACTGGCATGGCTACCAATTCAGTCCCACAGGGCTCAGGTACCCTGGAGCGCTGAGGCCACTGTACAGGAGCTACAGTTCCAGAAGCATCCAGATTTCTGTGGGAAATCCCTCAGGATTACAACCTAGAAGCAGGTTCACAGTTCTAAAACCCCCTTCCCTTAATTTTCTCAATAGAGCCCAGCTCCACTCATTGGGAGCTGAGAGCCGGGGAGGGTGGGACTGTTCGTCTCATAACAGAAGGAAGCTGAGACTTCCTGAGAGAGGACTGCTTACTCGCTCCAAAGCACCCATCCAAACAAAAGTCTCCAAAGCCAGAGCACTCCAGCTGTAAAGGACCTCTGGACAGCCAGGAAGGCTTTCCAGCAGACCATGGCTTGGATGCTACTGTTGACAGGGTGCTCACTACCTTGTAAGGGTCTCCCCTGGGCCGCAGGTGCTCTGGGGCAGGCACTGCATTCCAGAGCTCAGCACAAATATTCATTCCTTGAGCTTGGTGCACTCAAGGATTTGTCAACCGTGACTTTTGTGACCCAGCTCCTTGATCCCGTCTGCATACCTTGCTTCTCTCTCCAGCCAGGCCTTTCAGGATTGAAGATGGGATCGTGGAGGCCTCAGGGAAATGTCAGTTTTCAAACTCATGCCCCACAGTAATACCCTGCCCACTCAAACCCCAAGGAGATGTGGCAGCAGGTACCTTCATGTAGGCATTGAGGGCCGGGATCCGAGTCTCAGCGATCTCTTGTTTTGCGCCCATGTAGACTTTGGCTGAAAAGAGAAAAGTTGCCCAGAGCCTGGACCATACGGTGCCTACTCTTCAGCTGCCCCACCAATCAGTGCTTCTCCCCAATGCTCCTCCCCAGCCCAGAGCTCCTCCCCAGTGCTCCTCCCCAGCCCAGAGCTCCTCCCCAATGCTCCTCCCCAGCTCAGGGTTCCTCCTGCCTTCTATCATGGTACCAAGTGTCACCGAGATACTTTCCAACCGCATCTTCCCATCATACCATCAGGAGAAGGCAGAAGGAGCTCTCAATGTCATGCCTGCTCCTACACACAAAGGTGTGTACAGGTACACACACACTCATATGTATGCATGAACACACATACATGCTCATCACAGCACACACACACTCTATGTACCCATGCAAAGCTTAGACATGCATAAGCCTATGCACATACACCCTCACTCACATAGACACATGAATACACACTCATATGCATGCACACAAATGCACACAAATAGATACACAAGAACTTATATATACATGCTCACATATGTGCACACACATATGCACAGATACACCTGCAGTCTGGGACATGTATATATATGCACCACATACACATATAGTATACCGACATACACATATATGCAAATACACATGTAAGGCCTATGTGTGCATGTATACACACTCATGCATATATATATACATACATACATATACATACACATATGTATATGTATATACACAAATGCACACAGATGCAACATGCTTTAACACACAAAAATACGTACACTTGCATAAAACAGATGCACGCTCTGAACTCAGGACCTCTTGCCTGCCTGGATCACAGTGATCTCCCAGCTTCAGGCTTGGATAACACTCAGGTCACCATAGGAGCTTTTGAGCATCCCATTAGATAGGGCTCCCCAGAAAAACTACATTGGCATCCTGGAGGTAGGAGGGCTCTGTAAGTTTCCTTTCAGCAGGCTACCATAGTTAGAAACCATGAGCTACAAGCCCCACTCACACTTCAGAGAACTAAGAATCTGCTTTGTGGATGAATGAGCCATGCCTCTAACGCGGAGCGGAGTGCATGAAGGTCCAAATGATGAAGGTCCGCCAGGAGCCTTTGGCAGACACTTAAAGGAGCTGCCACCCAGAGGCCCCTGTGCAATAGGGCAGGAAGGGTGGGCACCTGTGATGCCAGGAGGGGGGTATATAAAGGTTGGGGCTACCCAGGAGCCACACACCAAGACGAGACAAAGTCACAGGCACCAGTTGTTCAGAGTGAGAAGATGAGACAGGCAAGGATGGGGGAGAGTCCCATCCCAAGGTGAGCAGAGCCTGCAGCAAGAAAGGTGGACGGGACTCAGGAAGGCTGGTGGAGGAGGCCTAATGGGGGAAGAGGCTGGGCACAAGGGGGAGCCCTCAGGATAGGAGGCTCAGAACAGAGGCTCCCCACAGCGCTGCTTGGTTAACGCTCATCAGACAGGGTGTGATGGGGGACCTCTTCACATGCTCCAGAGGGGGGCGGTGTGTCAAGGAAAATGACTAGAGCTCAGGGAAAGGGTGTAGGAAAGGGGGGGGGGAGATGGAGAGTGGTGTCTCCTCCTCACCACTCAGAAGTGGGGGGAGTAGGAGCTATGAGGTCCTTTGCCTCTCAGCTCAGTGTCCTTTTTGGAGATGGATGAAGAGAATGTGTTTGGGGGACAGCACACCCACAGAAGGTGGGCTGGAAGAAGGGAAGATGGGCAGGCCTCTGAGGCTTAGGGAAGATGTGATATGATAGAGTCAGGAGCATCTCCAAGGACTTTCTTGGGCAAGCTCGGGAGGAGGTGGCATGGGAGATTTGGGACGAGGGGCATATGGGAAGGAGATGGGGGACAGGGGTGGGATTAGAAGCTATGTGTGGCTCCCTGCTTCCCCAAGGGCCAGAGAGGGAGAGCTGCAGTCATCTGTTGAGGCTGAGGCTGTGTGGCTGGAGAGCCACCCTCATGGGTGGCTGAGAGAGGCAAGAAAGACCAGAACCCAGGTGCTGAGTGCTCCCAGCCCAGGCTCCCTTGGTAGCAATGGCTGTGGCAAGATGGCTGTACTGTGTCCCCAGAGGTAGGTCAAGGGTTATGATGCAGAAACTGTAGCAGTGAAGGTACCCTGAAGACAGAGGGGTGGCAGGCAGAGGGCTGCTAGGGGGGCACTGCCAGCCTATGGCTACAAGAGGGGCACCAGCCAAATGCATCGTTTGCAAAGAGGGTTGAAATAACATGCTGCTGAGCTGGAAGGTGAGGCCAGGGTCAGGGCCAGCTCCGGGCGTTGGACAGAGTGCAGCCTACCTGGCAATGTGGGCAGGCTGCAGGTGAAAGGGCTGTTCTTGCTCTCTGGCCCAAACCGCTCCTCCAGCTTGCTCTGCAGGGCGTAGAACTGGCGATAGCGGCGGTAGATGAGATACTTGGACCCTCCTTTTGTTTTGACCTCGATGACAAAAACCTGAGGAGGAGAGAGACTGGGGGAGGGGAGCTAGAACGGGGTGGGGGGGATATACCGGGAGGCTGGGTGTCTTTATAAGGTAGGAGAGCTGAGAGGTGGACAGGTCTGGAAAGTGGAAAGGGTTGGGGGGCTGGGGAGGGGCTGGGAGGTAGAGACACTGGGAGATGAGCACTGTATGAGGTCAGAGGTCACAGAGAGGGACAGGCTTTCTCAAGCCCTGCAGTGTACTGAGTGGGGTAAGCCTTCAGTGTGGTGTCCCATGCTTTTGGATGTGTTTAGAAGCACCGCTGAATTCTATCCAGCAAATATCAGCAACCACCCAGTTCAGAGAAACCACTGTCAAGGTGGAAGATTAGAGGTTCGAGGTCAAGGGAACAGGGATTGCTGACTCTTACAAAGTGGCTGGTGAAGCCCCTCTTCTCCTCGATGTCAGCGATGTTGGCTGAGACGGCCACATCGTCTGGAAGCTGCTCAAAGTCGCTGTAGGAGGCCAGAGGGAGGGGATCGGTTACCACCTTGCCTGCTCTGGACACAGCCAGCTGATGGAGGCCTGCACACCCCATTCTGAACACTGTCCATGCCTGGCACCTCACTGAGGCTGGGAACCCCGAGATGTCAGGGCACACACAGGTCAAGCCCTGAGAATGAGGGGTGCGGAGCTGGAATTGGTGTCACCAGCTGGCTTCTAGTCCAAGCTACCCAAGAACTTGCCAGGTCCTGGTGCCCATTTCGTGCCAGCCTTGTGCCAGGCTCTGTGTCACAGGATGAAGTGTGTGCTGGGACTCCTGAAGGGGTTTGTATGGGTGTCCCCTACAACCCACAGTTAATGGACATCACCACTGGGGAGTGTTGTGGACCTCTAGGTAGGGAGCCTCATGGGACGTCCTTGGGTCCCCAGGGATTGCCTTGAAGGGGACTAAGGGACCATGTTCTTCTCCAGCTCCTCTGCTTGCACCTGGTTTACTCTGCCATGCACTTCTGCTTCACTTCACTGCCATCTCTAGAGACTCAGGCAAAGGGGTTGCCGTGCTTTTAGGCGGGATCCATGGAACCCTGGACCTAAATAAACCTTTTTACTTTATATATTAATTGACTCCAGTATTTTGTCATAGTACCATGAGGCTGACAGACAGAGAGCAGCCCACATCCCCCAGCCAAGAGATCGGTTTGTTGACTATGCCCAAGTAAGGAAAAACTTCAGAAAGGTGGAGTTTGAGCTCTTGGTGGGTCAACTGGAATTCACTGGAATCTAGGAAGGTTCTTCCGGGTAGTGGAAATGGCTCGTGCTAAGGTTCTGAGCCCTGAGGAAGAGTTTAGATTTGCTGAGAGCCTGGTGGGTCTTAAGGTGGATACGTTCATATGAGGGTCTTGAGATCAAGGAACTAGGTGGTTCAAGGAGGTCACCACAGGTGGCCAGCCATGAAGGAGGGGGAGAGACTTAATGAGACAGCTCCATGAGAAGCTCCGACAGTGAAGGGTGATATCGGCCAGGACATGCAAATGATAGAGAACCCCAGCACAATGCTAGAGTAGCATTCCATATGTTCCTGCTGTTTTGGTGTTTTGTTGTTGTTGTTGTTTTTTTTTTCCTGGCCATTCAAGTGCCAGCCATGCTCAATGTTAAGTGTGTCTAGCTTGGAGAGGCATGATTGGCCTGGACCAAACATTGCTCCTATTCCTATTCCCACCTGCCCTTGAGGCTCAACACAACCATGTGACTAGCTCTGGTCAATGAGATGGAGTTGGGGTGGCATCTGGATCCACAGCCACAGTTGCACCCATGAGGCAAAAACATGATGCAGAATGAAAAATTCTGCAGGGCTGGCTTTGAGCCCCCTGAGCTATGGAACGAGTTGCAGTCTGGACTTTTACTGTGAAAAAGAACAACTGGTCATCATTTAAGCCAAGACCAGACCAGCCTTTCCCTGCAGTCTAATGCATTTCCAAGGGATACATGACCAAGGTATAGCAGCCAACCTGGACTGAAAGAAAGAGCCACGACAAGAGTGATGCCTGTTTCTGACCAGCACAGGAAGAGGCAGGGCTGCTCAGGCCTCACTAAGGTGAGATGTCTCTAGGTAGGCATCCAGCAGGAGGCTGGTGTGCAGGTGTGGAGATGGCAGGGTGGGGCTGACGTGTGGTTAAAGTGAGAGCCACCTGCCTGTGGCTTATGGCTGTGGCTAAGACTTAAGACCCTTAAGTGAACTGGAGAGGGTTGAGAAGGGCAAGCAGAGAAAGAGGAAGCCGGCCACCAGGCACAGCCAAGGTCAACCGTCTGTCACTTGTGTACAGACCAGGAAGCAGGAAGTGGGTGTAGGCAGGCATAGGTGGCACATGTCTGTGATCTCAAAAATGAAGAGGCTGAGGAGAGGGAGTCAGGATGGAATGAGGAGTTCTAGCTCAGCCCAGGCTGCAAAGTGAGAACCTGTTTCAAAAGAGGAGGCAGAGATAGAGGAGGAGGTCGAGGAGGAGGAGGAGGAAGAGGAGGAGGAGAGAAAGAGGAGGAGGAGGAAGAAGAGGAGAAAGAGGAGAAGGAGAAAGGGGAGGAAAAGGAGGAGGAGGAGGAAGAGAGGAGGAAGAGGAGAATAGAATTCCAATGAAGATGAGATGGAAGACAGAGGGGAGAGAGGAGAAAAGGATGAGGAGGGGGAGGAGAAGGAAGGGGGAAGGAGGGCGAGATAGAGGAAGGAGAAGGGAACATGGAAATGGAGGAAGATGAAAAGGAGGGTGAGGAGGAGGAGTTGAAGAAGTGATTGGGTTCTCCTAGCAGTGCCTGAGAGACAGATAGGACTTGTCCCACACCTCACAAAGTATGGGATCCCCAGGAGCCCACACACCCTGCACAGAGTCCATGCTGGTTCTCTGGTCCCCTGGGACCTGGTCTGTCCCAGGATGGTGTATCTGGATTCAGAAGTCACCAGGCAGTGACTGGGGAAGTCAGCAGACCAGCAGGGGCTGTCCCCCAGGCTGGGGCACCTCTGTGGTCACTGGGGCCTTCCCACTCGCTTTTCAACATGTCCCATGAGGACATCCTCTGAAAGAGTGGCCTCACCCACTTCCCCCAGAAGCTGGGGTGGGGCAGGAGGGAACTGGAAAGGGAAAAATAGCCGTTGGCCATTCTGGAAGTTTGGGTAACACTAATGGCTGAGAGTGCTCACACCACACCAGGAACTGGGCACCTACTCCTTGGAGATAGAGCCACCTTGGGGTAGGGTGATGGTGAGGCACCGAGAGGTTATGGAGCTTGCCCAGGTGAGGTGAGTGGGATTCGAGACAAAGAAGCTGAGAGACCTTGGATGAAGCCCAGCACTGGGCCTGTTCCCCGCATTCTGCAGCCCGGAGCACAGAACAGACACTTCTTAGCATCACGGGGTCCTGCTCTCTGCTTCTTGTACTCCATAGCTCTGAGGAGTGGGGAAATTGAATACCCAAGAAGTAATCCCTCTGTTTCATCACGGGCCAAGGACTTTCCACGGGTGACCCTCATCACGTTCTTCAAGACACCAACAGTGGAGCAGAAGACAGTTGGTGGGGGTGGGGGTGGGGACGTTAGGATTGCCATGGGAAAGTGGGGTTCCCTACAGCCAAGGGTAAGGAAAGCACAGAGAGCCGGCTACGGCACCAGGGAGGTCCTATCAGGCAGGAGAGGGAGTGGACAGCACAAAGACTCCCTGGAAATCGTATAAGAGGGACAATTTCAAGAAACTTCAGGAAGGCAGGCATGATCAGAGGCAGGACAGGAGACAGAGCAAGGGAAAAGAGGCCAGAAGCAGACAGATCTCACACAAGGGGCCTTCCTGCCTCGTGGAAGAACAGCAACCTTTCTCTGGGGTAGGAGAAACCAGAAGTGTCTGGGCAGCGCTAGTGTCAGAAGACATACTAGGCCAGACAGGGCCAGATAATACCCTGGACTAGGACCAGAATTCACTCAGCTCCCTGTCAGAAGAGACCTTGTGGGGCCTCTCCCCATCCTCCGGCTCCTCCCACCCCTCTCTGAAAATGGAGACAATCATCAAATCCCTGCCACCCCATAAGAGCACACTGCATCCCCTAAGCACCCAGAGCGGCGCCAGGCGCCTAGAAGGTCCTGAGCGGCTACTTCCACTTGTCCCAGTGTGAGCCGTCTGCAGCTGAGCTGCCAAGGAGGCTGTGGTGTGGGGAGAGGGAAGGGGACTGGGAAGATAGCTGTCCCCCTCGGACCCCACACGGGTTTTGTTGGGTGGATACCAGGCTCCGTGCACACGGGAGCTACACATGGAGGTCCGCTTGGGGACCTGATCTAGGGGAGTCCTGAAAACTGCAGGTGTGTGGTACCTCAATCACAGTGGGAGCTGGAATGACATGTGGCCATGGGAGCTAAACTCTGCAGCTGCCCTGGAAGAGACACTATATATGATATCTCCTCGTCTGTATCTCTGCCGGACTGGTTCTCAAAGAGGACGCTGGAGATACTGGGTCTGATGGCCCTAGGACCTGGGTCCATGGTCCTATCAGGGGCAGAGGAGGAGAGCCACCCCCCTCAGAGGGCGGGGGAACAGCTGTGGAAAGGGCAGAGTGGGCGGAGGAAACACTGAGCCCTGATAGTCCTTACAGGCACCATCTGAACTCTGCACCCCAAGAAACAAGAAGGGACCCAAGCTTCTAGTGGCTACAGTTTCTAGAAGATTCAAGTTTGCATGTCTGTCAGTCTCCTAGGAGAACTTGGGGGTGAGAAAGGCTGGAGTCATATTATGCAGCCTTACTTAGCACCCCAGTAACACTCTCTATAGCTATGGAAGGACCCCCACCCAACACTAACTCTTGTTACAGACAAACCTCCTCTGACCTTTGACCTACAGGAATCCCATCCCCTTTTCCAGATCCCACGAGTGCTTTGCTCACACCTGGGTCTTGTCAGTCAGACCTGTTCTGGTGACTCTCAAGCAGTTCACATGGACACTTGGCTTCCTAACGTTGCTTTCTGCTTGATCCAGGGGACGGTTCTGTCATTTGGGTCTCCACATGCAGATGGGAACACAGGGCTGTCTCCATAAGAGACACTGAGCAAGTGCTGACTGAATGAGGTGGCCGGGCTTGGGGCCATCAGGTCTCCTTGTCCCTACCTGTATAATGTCAGCATTGTCCAAGATAGATCTGGGTCATTTTTGAGCTCTTAGCAGATGTAGTGAGCTCTCAGTGTGTCCCAGGGCTGTTCGGCCTCCCAGAGACACAACTGTGATCCAAAAAACTAAAACACCCTCAGAGCAGGCAGAGCAAAGACCCGGCCCCCAACATTGTGCCAAGCATCTAAGACCTGTTCAGGACAAGGAAGTGGAGTGAGGGGTCAGACGGCAGAGCCTGGGCTATCTGAACCTAAAGATAGGAAAACGCAGAGGCCAGTTTCAGTCTGAAGGGCAGATGGAAGAGCCGCTCCTGATTGCAGTGTGGAACCAGGAACCCAGAACCCAAGCCTAGCACCCAGGACACCTCTGCTCCCAGGCTCTGCCACCCACTCACCCTGTGGTCCTTGGCCACATCCAAGCCACTCCCCATTCTGAGCCTTAGGCTTCTTACTGGTGCATAACACTGCCGACCTACTAAGTCAAGGTTCTAGAAACATCTGCTGGAGCATGCAGCTCCTGCAGTATCATTCAGCAAGACCTTCAAATTTGACTCTGTGCTGATCCACTGATATCAGGTGACAGGAGGGACAGCCTCTTACTTCCCCATACCCACCCCCCAGGCCTATTGGGATCATTGAGAAAGCCTGGCAGGGAATAGAGGCACACTCTCACCTCTCTGATCGCAGCTGCTGGGCCAGGGCCATGGCTGTGGGTAGTCAGAAAAGCAGATGGATGGGGGCCTTGCCCAACCAGATCCAGGCCGAGTTCACCTCTCACTTCCTCCTATGTGCATCTGAGAGCTTCCTGAAGCTTGGGGTGTCCCCAGGGGCAGCCTTTGAGGAGGTCCCGCCCTGCCCAGCTTCTCTGGACCCTCCTTGAAGTACCTCCTTCAGGCTTTGAGCTGCCTGGCCCTCACACGTCTTCTCAGCCACTTCCCAGCTGCACAGCAGTTGAGGAAGTGGCACCCTTGGGTGCTGGGCTTGCGTGAGGCCACTGGCTTTGGGGATTTCCTCAGTGCCTGTCTCTGGTGCTGAGCTCCACCCACCATAGAGCAGTTTTAGCCCTGGGTAGTCCATCAAGGACACTTGTGGACTTCCTCCTCAGGCTTCTTCCTGAATCCCTTTCTCAAGCATCCAAGACCTGCCATTCATTCCTAAGGTCTGGTGGAGATAGTGCTTTTTCCAGGAAGCTCTCCTGGTCCCCCTCCCTCTTATACTAGGAAGTCATTGTTTTATGCCCCATCTGGGGCTCTGGGCTCTGAGATACCACATTCAGCTCTCCCAGAGCTTCCATCCACACAGAGGCTCTCCTTACAATCTGCCTCCACCTCCCTACTCAGCTCTCAGAAAAGCCCCAAGCCCCCGCTGCTGGCTTCAGAATCCCCAAGGCCCCGTGGGCTGCCTGCTCTCCCAATCTCTCTTCCCTCATTGCCACCACATTCCCAATGCTCCTCTCCTATCTCCTGTAGGTCTCAGCTCAGAAGCTGCCCTCTAAGAAACAAACCTGTCCTCACCAGACCCTCCCTGCCACTCTCCGGGCTTTTCCTGCGGCAAGCTCTCACCAGCGGGGTTCCCTACCCCAGTGTGTTCCAAACGTGTGTTTGTGTGTTAGGCTTCTTCCAGGCCAGCACTACGCTGCGGACACCCAGATTATGTGAGCAGAAGGAGGAAGTTCTTCGTCAGCTCCTTCTAATGCTTGGTTCTGTAGGGAGCTCTCCAAAGCCTACAGTGAGGATGGGCCCAGCAGCCCAGAGAATGTCCCCCAACCCCCAGCTCCACTTGATGGTATGCTAAGACAGAAGGAGAGATGGCAGCCTGCCCAGCCTGCCTGAATCAGGCTCCTATCTCCCCAACTTTGGAACGTGGCTGTGGGGACAGGGCTTTCCCCCTGAGGAATCTGGAACGGCCTATGTTTCTCACCTTAAATGGGGCTGGATTGGAAGCAGTCTCAGACTCCTCAGGATCTGGCTCCAAGAATATAGAATGTTTTAGGATCCTTACTTTAAAATGTCCCCCCTCCATCCTGTCACCCTGAAGGGATCTTCTGGCCCTGACCCAGCCCAGAGAGGATGAACCTAGAGCTCCCAGGATAGAGTCTGCCCAGTGAGAACTGCCCTCCCCGTGGCCAGGCAGGGCATGGGCTCCTGGGGAGACAGAAACGAGGATGAAGAAAGTCACAGGAGGGGACAGGAAAGTGGGAGAGGGACACTCCACCAGTGACTGCATGTTCATCAAGGCCTTTGCACTGCACAGATAGATCAGGGTGGTAGAGGAACGTAGAATGGACGGTCTGACCTACTCCCAGCACACAGAAGTACCGCAGTTCACAGAGTTAGCTCTTTTAAGCATACAAATCCCTGCTCAAGACAAGGAAAGGTGATCTGAGAGGTCTAAGACGAGCAGGAATTGTACCCATGACTGAGGATGGAGACTGATACCCAGGCCTAGGGAACGGCAAACACATGTGTTACTAAAGATGAGGCTCCAGTGACTGGCCAGAGACCAGATGCAGGTCACATGTCCCACTGCTGGCAGGAAGTCCACCTTGAGCTCTCATGTGAAGCTGGATATCACAGCAAACACCGAAGAGGGTTTCTCAGCCATTGGCCTGGGTGCCCGAGGAAGCGAAGGAAGTTCTCCAGCCACGGGTAGACAGAGGGAGCCTCGAGCCTGAAGCCCCCACTGGTGTGAAATCCAGAGAAAAGCTGGCTCTGAACTGTGCTGAGGAAGCAGTTCGGAGTCAGCACTACACAAAACTGCAAATCCAGGCGCCTTGGACTTCAGAAGAATTCACACCTGAGGAGCTAGACATGATTCAGAGGCTCTGGCTGGGCCTCGGGGCTCAGGCGTCCCAGCTTTTGGAGGAAACAACCAGGGGAGCAAGGAGGGGTGCAGTGGAAGAGGGGGGTCTGTGAGCACAGAGGTACAAGCTTGGCCCCTGCAGAGGAGAATGTTGGTCAACAGGTGGTCATGAAACAGGAAATGGTGACATTGCTTCCACAAGAGAATGTCACATAGCACTAGTGAGAGACTGTGTCACAGCATGCCTGTCCTGGCTTGAAAATGTGCTGGTTTGGGGCTGGGATGCAGAGCACTTGTGTAGCGTGAGTGAAGCCCTGGGCTCAGTCCCAGCACCAAATAAAACAAGGGTAAGAACACATGTAATCCCAGTTCTCAGGACGTGGAGGCAGGAGGACCAGGAGTTCAAGGCCAGTTTGTGCAGAGACGAGTACAACTGTGTGTGGGCAGGTATGCCTGTTTCTGAGGGTCTCTAAAGAGCCTCTGACTCGGAGAGTGGTGACGTCACAAGCAGAGCGAATACTTTTCTCTGATGGAGTCTTGGTGGTGGCCCATGTACACACACACACATATACACAGAGAGACACACACAGGCACAGACACGAATATACACACACACATACATGCACATGCAGACACAGACACACATACACAAACATGCACACAGAGACACGCACATATAGTCACAGATACACACACATACACTCACAGACACATATACATAAACACACACAGGTACACACAAGCATACATACACACACATGCACACAATGCACACACACACAAACACACACATACACATATATATACACACATCATGCACACAGAGAGATACAGAAACACACAAAGATACACACACACAGAAACACACACAGACACACACACATACACATACAACATACACACATACACAAACACATCACATACACACAGACACACACTCAAGCACATACACACAAGGGCAGCATGTCCTCCCACAAGCCAACATATTCTAAACCATTTCTCCTTTATTTTTCTTTTTGGCTTTCTCTCTCCCTCTCCCTCCCCCACCCGTGTGTGTGTGTGTGTGTGTGTGTGTGTGTGTGTGTGTGTGTGTGTGTGTTGAGCCCTCTAGGCCACCTGACCAGGTCCCCTCAGTCCCCCCCTTCCCACACTCCCACACTCAGCCCCCCTCCCCCCCCCCCGACCCCTGCAGGATTATCCTGTCTGTGTTCCTGACTCAGCCTGGGAGCCACCTGGGCAGCAGGGGCCAAGGGTGTCCTAGAAGGGACCTGGAGTCCACGCTGGGCCAAGCCTGCCCTTTCTCCCTCTGTCTTCCGTCCCTGCTTGCGGTTCTGCTGAATGTGGTTATTTCTCTGGCTCCTTTTACAGAGAATGCTGCTGCTAATTTTATGTGGAGCTCTGAGGCAGTGTAATTGGAAGCCAGACACCCTGTCAGCAGTGGGCTCCCGTCCTGAGCTGCCATGCTTCCTGCTCTCCTCCCGTCCCGGCTCCTCATTTCATGCAGCCACCTGTCCCAGGGAGAGAGGAGTCACCCAGGCCCCTCAGTCCGCCCCTTAAATAAGAAAGCCTCCGTTGCTCGGCACACATACCAAGCAGCCGCTGGTGCAATCTTCCCGACTCCAGCTGACTCCCCACTTCACCTTCGGCGTGGGCCAGCCTGGGCTACACGGCAAGCCCTGTCTCAAACAGACAGATAGCCATCGAAGCTCAAAGGCCACATGGAGACTGGCATGTTTCATTTACAGAAGAAAGTTCTCAACCCCTGACTTCTGTCAGGCTTCTTCCACATCTCCCCAATGCTAGCCGCTTAGTGACCAGGTTAGAGACTTGAAATTAGCAAGTCAGAGGGAGGAATGAATTGCTAGAGGGAGTTAAAGGTAGATAGGATTTAAACAAAAGACTAACAATAACCAAGAAACTACAGCATAAAAAAAGAAACACCACACACTCAAACCAGGTGTCAAGGGCCATTCGGAAAGGGATAGCTCCAGGGGATCCAGGTTTTTGGGTACCCCCAGAGCAAGACTGAGCATGCTCAGAAAATAGCTGAGAGGAGAGAGAGAGAGAGAGAGAGAGAGAGAGAGAGAGAGAGAGAGAGAGAGAGAGAGAGAATGGGCAGGGCACAAAACATCCAGCACTGTTCAAGCCCTCCTTGTGTGGGCATAGGAACCATGAAAATGCAGACAGCCCCATTTAGGGGACAAGGCAGAGAGCTGTCAGCAGTCAGGGCTAGGAGCCCAAACAGCAGGACCTGAGAGGACCCTGGGACCCCTTGCGACGCTGGCTGTTCTGCCATCTGCAGCAGCTGCTTCCTTGGGAACAGAAGGAAAATCCCTGATTAGAGAGAGCAAGAGTCCCGGGGTTCCCTCATGCACCAAGTTCTCCTGTCCTGACCCACATGTGTCTCCCTTCATAATTTATGAGGGGAGTTTCACTGGACGCCTCCCTGAGCCATAAATAGCCATCGCTGGCCGATCCCAGGCAGAGCCGAGTACCCAGAGGCTGGGGGGAGGCTGAAAAGGCAAATCCCATGAAGGTAAGGCCCCACCCTCCCGGAGGCAGAGCTGGTGTGAGGTCACAAGCATCACATGCCCCGGCACTGCCGCCTTCTTGGCCACGAGTTTGTGCATCCAGTTTCCTAAATTGAGATAATATTTGTCTCTCAGAAGTATGTTAGCTATCTTGGGCCCTCAAGATGGCTCGGTGACTAAAGGTGTTTGTAGCCAAGCCTGCCCACTTGAGTTTGATCTCTAGGTCTCACATGATGGAAGGAGAGAATTGATTCCTAAATGTTGTCCTCTGAACGCCACGTGCATCCTGTTGGCACGTGCAAACCTACACACACACACACACACACACACACACACACACACACACACACACACAAAAACAATAAAAAAATGTAAAAAGCAGTCATCTAGTCAACAGGGTAATGAGCATCTACTGCACAGACGGCTCCAAACACACCTTGTAGCACTTGTGTTGATGAAGGAAATGAAAGCTTAGTCCAATATCAGGTACATAATAGGTGGAGAGGGAATTATAGATGTTAACATTATTCATGATAATTTCCTTAGTATGACTTGACCCCTCCTTTCTCTCTCTCCCCAGCACATCTGCCTCCCATTTGCCTTGCTCCTGTCTATGATACAATTTATCATATTGAAATCCCCTCACCTCCATATTTAGTCTCGTCTAGAACAGCTCCCCATTTGTTGCATTTTTATGTCAATGAACACCAGGGGGCACTATGACTCTAGTCGGGCTTCCTTTCTGCGGCGCCACCTAGAGGAGGACTTAAGCATCAGCCCCCTGGATTGTAAGTTAAGGTCTGAGCTCTTCTTGGATGTCCACGGACCATAAGTATGAAATTGCATGGGTGCGCACTGAGAAGAGTTTGTGCTACCACACGGCCCATGAACTGTGGGGGAGGAGCTGTGCGGCAGCCCGTAGGAGAGAGCCCTGGGCCAGCTTGAAATGGGGCGGCTTTGATTACTCTTCCTTCACCCCCACACTGAGGTTCATAGATAGGGTGGATCAGGGTCTCTTGCCTGCTCTGGAGATGTGAAGACTGAGGCGCTACGAGGTTAGGAGGCTAAAATAACTCAGTGAGTGGCGGAGAGAGGTGTAGAGCTCCACTCTGGCTGACTCCAGAACTCATGCTGTTGTTAACTGTGCCATATGCCATTCAATCAATCAATCAATCAATCAATCATCCGCGACACAAGCGTTCATATGCTCCACTCTGAAGCAGGTAACAGTAGACGAAGACAAACTCAGTACATTGCTGTCAAGCCTCTCAGAACGCTGTTAAGGTACACTAATGAACCCTGTGTACAGCACGCCTGGACAGATGCATGCACACATTCACATATGCTTAGTTATGCATACAAACATGCCCCCTCATACAGCCATACACACCCATGCACTGGAGCTATTGTCTTACACACACATGCCACACACAGTCTTTGCTATAATGAAGGAGAGACTGGGAAACCCACCTTTAGTATCTAGTTTCTCTGATTTCCAGTGCAGTGCCATGCACAGGGGTGTGGAGGGCAGCCTTGCTGTTTCAAAGGGAGTCAGGAAAAGACAAGGAGTCAAAAAAAACAAAACCCAAAACCCTAGATAGGCTCTGGCTCTGTAAGCTGTCACCTTCTGGCACTGAGCTGACCCTTCAGGAGTCCAGGGATACCCCCATTTGGGCCTGGCTCCAGGTTGTCCTCAGGAGATGGCTGCTCCCAGGCACTACATCTCGCTGGCTCTGAGACTGGGCTCCTGCCCTGCAGAGTCTGGGAACAATTGCCCCAAAGGTCCTTGGTTGGTGGTAAAAACTATTTCCTCTCAAAACCTGGCTCCTGTTCTCTGGTTTTCTTGTCTATAAAGGGCACTTAGCTAGACCCTCATATAACTGAGGGCTTCATAAATATTTGAGGAGAGAATGGAGAAAAATATATATATATATATATATCGCTAACATCGGCACAATTTGAACGTGTTACACACTTTGCCTGAGTTCTTGACTAGTGTGGCAGAGACTGCCTGCCCTGGTATACTCCACTCTTCTCATCTCCTTTACTTAAAAAGCCTGGGGGTAGCAAGGCGACTCGTGGCCACTCAGCTAAAAGTAATGTTGTGGTTTGATATAATGCTCGTATTATGTGAATTGGGTCCTCAAAATTGTAGGAGAAGCCACTTGTCCACACGTTAAGATGCTGAGGATCCCTGCCCCCATTTGGTTTTGATTGGTAACTAAAGTAGCAGGCAGCCAATGGCTGGGCAGGAAGACAGAGGGGGACTTTTAGAATTCCTGGACAAGGAACCGAGGGAGGAGGAAGGATAGCTGCCATGCTGGGAAGGAAGAAGGAGACACTAGGCCTAAGCAGTGCAGAAGAGAGAGCATAGCCACCATGCAAAAGTGGCCTAGGAGGGCTGCAGGTCAGGGTCTGGGGCAGCCAAGATGGAATAGGTTTTAGTAAGGGATGAGTTGAGATTGTCAAAAAAGTCCATCAGCCACTTGGAGGTTAGAAAAGTGGCCCAACCATTGTTTAAGGCATATTATATTTTAAGGCGCCCTGTGTGTGTGTGTCTTTCATTTGAGAACCCAGAACATTGGGGAGGGTAGCAAGGAATGCACTGATTTGAGTAGCTTATATGGGTTCTGCAACAGTAATATTTCCCAGTTGAGTTAGTCTGTTATCCCCCTACTGGAACGAAATACCAGAGACTGGTGAGTTGGTAAAGAAACGTAGCTTTTTTTTAACTTATGGTTTGGGAAGCTGAAAATCCAAATAGCATTATGCTGGCTCTATTGAGGCACTCCCTGGCTGCATCACACCAGCGGAGGATGTCACAGGGTACATGTGACAAGATGCTCACACGGAGAGACAGGAAGCAAGAGCTGGACTTAGGGATCAGGATCCACTTAAAAGAACACCTGAAAGCCATCTTGGGGTGGGTCCCATTAGAACCATCTTAATTCCTTCCTAGGGTGGGGCCCTCAGAGAA